>NC_139218.1:294921412-295183912 GCF_055691185.1 Crinia signifera | reverse complement strand
TCTCTCCAACCTTAGCAAAAGTGAACCCACACAGTGAGAGTTTAAACATCTCCTGAACAGCAATAATGACACTCAGACCATCATTAATAAAGAATACATACACTGCAGTCACATATATTGAGCTAGATACATTAATTAATTAGAGACAGGGATTCTCATACTACACGTAGCTAACTGTACGCCCCACTTCACCATTCACTACGCAATGAAAGCCTAAAGCCAATCAATGAACAGTAACCTCCCACACAGCACAAACGGACCAATGGCTGAAACCGAACTCTAAGCCAATCAGCACCAACATTAGCAAATAAATGAAGTCACCCAGAGAACCAGAGACATCCTTGACAAAAGCTATTGACAGCCGAAACGCGTTGGACCTCAAGCAGCACCACCCGCACAAGAGGGTACATCACCACCAACAGGACAAGTCTCCTCTGTCGGGAGTCGAGCACACCATTCTGCAGGTGACGTCACCCGGGAATCGCCGCTGGTCTCGCGAGACCCGATACCCGGAAGTGACGCCGCTGACAGAGTGAGTGGAACTGTCCGTACAGACTGATCACCGGGAGAAGCACGCTGCGGCTGCAGCGTCACCCGGACAGCATCACCTAACAAACCTACTTACAAGGGAGGAGGAACGACCGGCTTCCCAGGACTGGGAAAGCCGCATCACCCGCACTGGTGGTCCACCCAAGGGAGGATCAAAGTGCTTGTGCACCGTGAACTTCAGCACAACCCCGCAACGCTGACAGGGTAAGAAGCAGGCCAGTGGGACGCCGCTCCCTGCTTATCCCCAGCACGCACTCAGACTGTAACCAAGCCCCGCACAAAGTTACACCTGCTGAGAGACATAAGCCCTTTTTGGGCTTATGGTACAAAGGGATCTGTTGATACCCCAATACCCTCAGGGGCTCTCAGTAGTGGTACCCAGCGGCCCTACCCATTATCCCCACAAAACAGCATTGCAACCCATGCAACAGTTTGTATTTATTCTATTCACTATTACCATTGTATTATTTACTTAAATAAACATTTTATGCACCAAATACACCCTTCTTCTTCTTTCTTCTCCTCACTGTATCTAGTATACCCAGGCAGCGCTTCAGCCCAACCCAATTTCTAATGCTGGAATGACTGTATGTACAAACAAATCAATGACGTTGTTGTGTTGGGACAATCTGTTGCAGACGCCAGTGTATAAATGACTATGGCTACCCTGTTACACCTTAGATAAATATTGATATTCTGTAGTGTGTATTGCAAGTATGAGGAGTATACAGTATCATCTGGATGTGTTATACAACACATACTACTGACTGCTCACAAGACATTTCCTAGAAAAGCTGTGACATAAGGCAGTACAGGACGGGTTTTCTAGCATTACTAAATATAGTATTTAGGTCTAGGGATTGCCATTGGTGCAGCCACCATTGGTGGTTGCCATCGATGGCGAAACTGCAATCAACTAAAGATGGTAACAAACTTTGTGATGGCCATCCCTATTTAGGTCGCAAATTTGTAAGATTTCGATGAAAAATGTTACAGGTCTCTGTTTAGGGCTTTTGTTTAATTATTTAAAAAATCATTGAAATCTTAATAATAAATTCTGTCATGGGGCTGATGCATATTGTTTGCATATTTCATATCATTCTGATAATGTTCTCAGTAGTATACTGCATGTGTCTGGTTATGATATATATATATATATATATATATATATATATATATATATATATTTATATCTTATGCCCTATGCATATGGGCTGGACTTCATCAGGAGAGTGTATTGACAAGTTTGCCATTTGCCTTTGTGTATTTATAGTGTGGTCAATAAGGGTACACAATCTGGCAAACTTGTCAATACACGCTCCTGATGATGTCCAGCCCATATGCATAGGGCATAAGAGACGAAACACGTAGAGAGTAGCCTGTTTCTACCCCAGCACTTTTATTCATGTAAGCCAGTGGTTTTCAACCTTTTTACCTTGCGGCACACTAAATAAGATTTTCAAATTGCCAAGGCACACCATGAGATCCCCACAGGGCAAAACACATTGGCCCCCACAGGAAAAATCCAAACCTATTGGCCTCTATATAAAAAACTATCACACTGGTCCCCACAGGTAACAAAACTAAAACACATAGGCCCTTTACATGAAAATTAGAGACCAGTAAATGACAGTTGAACTGTTGGTGGCTGTAATCTGGTCTGGGCATCTCTAGATCTGGGGGCACACTTGAGAGCAGCTGAAGGCACACTAGTGTGCCCCGGCACAGTGGTTGAAAAACACTGATGTAAGCCTTTTACTTTATTTTTTCACTTATGCACTTTAATGAACTCCACAAAATAATTTGAATTGAAGTTTTTCTCTTTTTATAAACACTATCTGGCACATGCCTATGGATCACATTTTTGGATTTTTGGGAGACATCCATGAGGGGTGCAATCTGCACCATCCGGGTAGCATCCTGGTAACCACGAGACCAAGGAATTAAAGATCAATATTTGATGAGCACCTTAATCACTTATACACGGTACGCATATTGCTTGTATCCAAAACTGTGGATACTTATTTACTACACTAGAGAGCGCTGTTTCTCACCCTTTTTTTTAGTGAACATTTCTGATACGATACAACAACGTTTCTACAGGAGAATCTAGTGGCCACCTGTCACACAGGGACTTTTATGTGTTTGGAAGCAAAACCTGTCCTAAAAGGAGACTATCATTGGAATTTCCATGGGAAGATCTAAATTGATTTTGTCGAAGCGCTAAACAGTACCCCCTACTATATATATATATATATATATATATATATATATATATATATATATATATATATATATATATGTGTATATATATATATATATATATATGTATATATATATATATATATATATATATATATATATATATATATATATATATATATACACAAAATGTCCAAAGAATTGTGCGAAGTCCCAAGTCAAACTAATTGGTCTGTTCAGGATGAAACAGCGTCCTCTCAATATCATGATTGATTGATGCCATACATCAAGAAGTATATAAATAAAATATAAAACTAAAATGTTTTTTAAAAGAATGGTGCTAAACAGCTTTAGTTTAGGACATTAATGTGACATATTTTTAGAATGTTCTTTCTCTGTCATATTGAAACCCACAGTTTCCTCACAGTTGTAGTTATGCAATAATCCTGCCCACATTGAGTTGGTTATGCCTGCAGTTGATTGGGTGCCGCCTACATGAGGCCACTTTTAGAAATGTTTCCATAGTCAATTTGCTCCTGGTCATTATACTATGTTTTATTATACTGGTTACATTTGTCAAACCAGCTATAAATATAAGTATAATACAGCTTAGTGCACTTGTCCTGTATGATCAGCCATTACACCATGTATATACTGCATTATGTATAATAACTCACTACTATTATATTATACCAGTGCATGTGTGTAATGCTATGGTGCTATGGTGCAATAAGTGAGGCTATGGGGGCAATAAGTGTGTGAAGCTATAGGGGCAATTATTGTGTGGGAGCTGGGGGACATGGAAGAAAATTTGCAGCCTACAGTAGGATCGACCTTGTATACAACAGTATAACACACATTACAACTATTGTCTTTAAATGAAACTGCATTGTTAGTTTTATAACATTAGTATCCTTCTTGGTGCATTCACTGTCCAAAATGATTTTCAAACATCAAAAAGACTGAAGGAAAATAGTAAAGACTGCGTACAGGCCAAATTGCATCCATATTCTTTGTTTTAAATCAAGTGTAATACAGTATGATTGGGGCCTATTTATCAAACAAAAATGACTCAATAAATAGCAACAGACATAACACAGTCATAAAATGAACCATTGGAAAATGCTGAGGCACAGTAGGAACATAGTTGCCTACCCTCCTGCATTCTGCAGGAGACTCCCTGAAATAGCAGCAATCTCCCTCTCTCCCTCATTGGTCTACCAATCTCCCTCATTTCACAGAGACCACATTACACTGTTTTTTGGGAAAAAGGAATGAGAGATAGATACATTTACATTGAATCATCAGCACCATTTCCCAGCACTTTACCAAGTATAGTAGCTCTTACTGACTGCTCTGGGGCTCATCTACATTTGGATATGTAATTTTTTTAAAGATTCCTCTCAGATGTAGCAGTACACAGCCATGCTTCTAGGCGCCACATTCACAATCTCTTTTCACATTCTCTCCATATATGGAACTAGACACGCCCTTTAAGTGGAGCATGACACGCCAACTCAATGGGGTGCTGTGCAAAATTCTACTACCAACTACAATCTCCCTGAAACTAGTTTTCAAAAGTAGGCAAGTATGAGTAGGAATTAGCAGGTGAGCTCATCCTTATAGAGGTTAGATGGGACACACAGAGAAATAAGTTTTTTGACAACTCTTTTAATACCTTTTTCATGCTACAGTACATATATTACATCGATTACCATTTGTAATATAACTTAAGGCCCCCATACACTCCGGCATTGGTAAGTGCTTGCACACTTGCTGATTCCGCAAAAGAGGGGGTGTCCAGGGCAGAGGAGCTAAGGCTGTGCTGCTGCTGCAGCATGGCCGTTGTTAGCAGTGACCTCCCTCGTCCTAACATGTTTGGACAAGGGAGGGGGTCATTAACGATGTGCGGTAATGATGCACAGCTTACACACTGGGTGAAATATTTCTAAATGATATTGTGACCAATATCATCTAGTGTGTATGGGCCTTAAAGGCAGACAGAGGTAGATAACATCAAATGGTTTCAGCAGCCGCAATATCTGTGCTTCATTTACAGTCAATTAGTAACCGTGACAAATATTTCACCCTAATTCAATCTTCCATGAAATTCACTAGATTAGTTTCCAGCATCATCATTAAAAAAACAGCTACAGCTAGACACCAGTTGAATTTAATAGAAGACCAAAGAATGTTTGTTAAAATTCATAGATTATATATAATATTATTTGCCATTATTTTTTTTATAGATGTACATGCTAGTAAGCAAGCTATTGGAGATTTATTTTGCTAAAGGGACCCATATTTAAGCAATCACACACACACACACACACACACACACACACACACATACACACACATATAATCACACAACAAATCACAGATTCTGTGATTTATTTTTCCATTGTAAAGATTCCCCAATCCACCAATCCGAGCCCATACATTACAGTCAGTGGCGTAACAATAGCGCCGCAGACCCCGCAGTGGCAGGGAGGCAATGAGTAAGTGTGGGTGCCGGGGGTCTGTGGGGGCAATTGTTACGCTGTTGTCTGCTGGGACCTGCCTTATCCCATCGCTTGTCGCATCTGTGGCCAGGAGACGGGAACCACAGATCTACTAGTCTGCATCCCAGTGCTCCCTGGCTCCTTATGAAAATGTCCCTCACAAAATGGCCACCCCCTTACAGCAGACAGTGTTTGCAGATTCTAGAGGAGGCAGCGGTGGTGGAGGCCTCCTCTAACATCCTTTAAAACGGTCTGCTGTTGTTATCTTTACTGGAGGGGGGGTTGCTCCAAAATTCTCTGTCAGGGGGGCGCAAAATTTGTTGCTACACCACTGATTACAGTTCTTTTTTAGTGACTAGTGGATCATTTTCTGCAAGTATGGATCAGCCAATCTTGAAAGATTAAATACAGATCTAACAATCTTGAAAGGCTCATCACAGTAGTAATAGTGTGCAAATCTGCTGATTGTTACCATACAATAATAATTTGCAGCCCTAATCGATCTGTGAAATTAAACATGTTAAAATTGGTGTTTGATTGGAATCCGTGAACTCCGTACAGTATATTGCAGTTTAATTTATGAAATAACAAACTGCCCCAATTGATTGCTGATGTATGAAGGGCTTTATTCTCTTGGATATTAAAAATAAAAAAAAATATCTCATGCATACTTTCTGCCCTGATCTAGCCTGCTGTCCACATACACTGATATGGGGATGCAAACCCAGCAAGCTCAGTAGAGATAATTCAACAGGAACATGGCGGATGCCATGTTTCTGGAAACCTGCACAGTAGACTCTGGCCCTCATTCTTTTTGTCACGGTAAGCTGCGAAGCTCACAGCTAACTTAGTCCCAGAAGGCATGCCCCGCCAAATCCCCGCCCCCTCGCTGACGTATAACGAGGGTATGTGTCACGCAGACACAACCCTTTGCATGTGCAGCTGCCTGAGGAAACATTTTATTGGTCACGACCATCGAATGATTTCTCCTGGGCTCGCAAATATAAGCCAGTGGAGACTGAATTATATTTGCGGCCTTCCAGCCGAAGACAAGGCGGCGGCTGACGTCATGTGACGTCAACCGCCCACTCCCATCACACCTCGGCATGCCCGCATTCCCATGGGAACGTTCATGAAAGGCTGGGCATTCCCATGGGTGTGACCCGAGTCTGCCGCCCCCGACCCGCATCGCTATGTGCGAACAGCCCGGCAACATTGCATATCGCCACGGCCATTCGAACAGTGGACCTGCACATCCACATGGAAGAATGTGGAAGAACCACATGGAACCACATGGAAGAACCAACCATCGGGTCTATTCGGCCCCGTCCGAACAAGCTAGCATGACCCCCTCTAACATAATGCCAGTCTACTGCACTGCAGAGAGGAGGAGGTCTGCACAGAGTCTGCACACAGGCCCTTGTGAAGATTTCACTTCATTTGTCATACAGTATTTGTAATGTGAAATGTGATTGACTGAAATTGACTAAAGCCATCAGATGACTGAGGTCACAGTGCAGGAGCACAGATCAGATAACGGCAGTGCATACTGATCACCGGTCCTGGCAGGTAAGAATATTAAGCGGAGCAGTGTGTGTGGGGAGGAATGTAGCTGCAGAACATGTGCAGGAACAATAGCGGGGTATTTTTGCTGAATAATATCTTGAGATGTTTTGGGAGAGGATTCATGGGACAAAGCTTCCTCACAAGCTCTGTCTCTGCCTGCAATAAATATATAATATATTCTTGCAATGTATTCAAATATAGCATTACAAATTTGGGTATTTTTATCACATCCCTGGATATGCCCTATGGTCAGGGCCGGATTTCCCACTAGGCACGTGAGGCACGTGCCTATGGGCGGCACCTGCTTGGGGCGGCACGGCATTCCTCCTTCTCGAGGTGGTCAATGAAACATGGGAGGGAGGTCACAGTGGTCTGCTATTGGCGGGAGGGGAGGTCATGGGGGTCCGCGAATTGTTGGTGGGTGGGCCGTGGGGGGGGTCCGCTAATGGCGGGAGGGGGGGTCACGGGGGGGGGGGGGGTGGCTGCTGCTCCATATCCCAGCAGCATGTTGAAGTGACTGGAGCACCAGCTGAAGTGATAGCAGTGACATCTCCAGCACTGGGGAGGAGGAGAGGACAGGGCGCCTCTTCCAGACCTGGGACTGTGACAGCTATACATCAGCAGGTACGTGGGGGTGCAGAATGTTGTGCCTATGGGTGGCATGCTACTTAAATCTGTCCCGGCCTATGGTCATTATGTTTGCACTGCTTTCATAATTGTCATAGGAAAGTAAAACTATCCACTCCCTCGTCTAACCATACACAGATGTTGGAGGGGGTTGTTAATGACCCGCAGGCAATATAATGACCAATATCGATCAGAAGGTCTAAAATGAGCGATATTGCCCACTGGGCTATATACAGGTTTAATATCCCTTATTCAAAATGCTCGAGATCATAAGCATTTTGGATAACAGCTTATTCTGTATTTTAGAATATTTTTTTGAATGAGGTATCTTGCATTTATGTTGTATAAACACATCAAACACATGAAATACACACTAATTTAAAACTTGCTCCTGAAGAAGCTGGAGGCATTGCTCCAGGGAAATGCATTGAGCCCTCATTGTAGAGCATATACCACTTTACAATATTGTTGGTTCCAATCGTGGGACTATTTGGACTTATCCTTAAAAACACCCATCCTTATCCAGAGGATATCCAAGGCGACCCTATTGAACAGTTTGTTTATCCAGGTATACCCTCACCTACCATCTGGGACTGTGGATCACTGTAACATCATTCACATCCACCATACTCCATTTGGACCGTCGGCCACCTGGTCAATCATCTGCCGCTTTTAACCCCTTCCCGACAATTGACGTACATTTACGTCATGGTCGGGAAGTACTTCCCGACACATGGCGTAAATGTACGTCATGGCTTGTAACTGTCACCGCGTCTATAGACGCGGTGACAGTTTCAACATGTCTGCTGTCCCAGCAGACATGTCCGTGCATGCCCAGGGGGGGCTGCGATGCCGCCCCCCCGTCGGCGATCACTGTGATTGGCTGTTCAGTGTGAACAGCCATTCACAGCGTTTTCCTGTGTCACCGGCGAATAACGTTCGCCGGTGACACGGGATCGGAGGTGATTGGTGCTGTAAAGTACAGCACCAATCACCGCGGGGTGTAAGGGTGACACTGGTGTCACCCCACCTCACCCCGCCCGCCCCCAAAGGCCGTGATTGGTTCGTCGGACCGACGGACCAATCACAGCCAAGGAGGGGGATTTAAACTAACGGTGACTGCACTGCAGACGCCATTCCGGTCTGGAATTGCGTGCAGTGCGGTCACCGTGCCTAGCTGCCGCAGTATACTGACCTGAACCTTGCCAAATACTTACCTGATCCTTGCAAATACCTTGCCTGATCACTGCTTGTAGTGTGCTGGATGCTTCCTGGATCCTGCTTGTAGTGTGCTGGATGCTTCCTGGATCCTGTTACTTGTGACTTCCTGTGTTGTGAACTTGTGCTGCTGCAGTGTAATAGCGTTAGATAGAGAGAGATAGAGAGATAGAGATAGAGAGAGAGAGTGCTATATTTTGTGCTGCTGCAGTGTGATATAGTTATAGATAGAGAGATAGAGAGAGAGAGATAGAGAGAGATAGAGAGAGATAGAGAGAGATAGAGAGAGATAGAGAGGCCTAGTGACAGAGAGTGCTATATTTTGTGCTGCTGCAGTGTGATAGTTATAGATAGAGAGATAGAGAGAGATAGAGAAAGATAGAGAGAGAGAGATAGAGATAGTGACAGATTGTGCTATATATTTTTTATATAACTGACTGCTGCCCCCCTTTTGTGCTGATCAGTATAAATTAACTGATCAGCAACTTTTTGGGGGCGCAGGTTTTTTTTTATATATATATATACAGTACCTGTCACTGCTGCTGCTGCAGTGTCATAGAGTGATAGATAGTGAGAGATAGAGAGATAGAGAGAGATAGTGACAGAGAGTGATAGAGAGTGCTAAATTTTGTGTCTGCTGCCCCCGCCTTTTGTGCTGATCACTATATCTGAGGTGATCAGCAACTTTTTGGGGGTGCAGAGGTTTTTTTTTTTATATATACCTGTCAGTTGCTGCCAGTTGCACTGTCAGTTGCACCAAAGGTTGTGCACCTGCTGCCCCTCACTGGTAATCAGTGTCGCATCACTGATCACCTTTTTTTTTTTTGTGGGTGCTGTGGGGTCTTTTTTTAATTTTTTTTTTACACACACTGTGATTTTGTGGGTGTCCTGTGGCCACTGTGCGCTGATAAGTGACGTACATCACTGATCAGCTTTTTCGGCACAGGGTTGATCTATTTTTTTTTTTTTTTGATCAAATTCCTGTTGCCTTTGAGCGCTGTTCAGTGACGGACGTTACTGACCAACATCTGTGCTCAATTTTTGGCGCAGGACCTTTTTTTTTTTTTTTTTAACCCCTACAATTTTTTTTTTAACCCCTTCAAATTTTTTTTTTTTAACCCCTTCAATTTTTTTTTTTTAACCCCTTCAATTTTTTTTTTTTTTGTATAAAGTATTTTTTTTTCTGCACTACATACACACTACACACTACATACCCCCCGGGTTGAAATAAAGTTTGTAACCCCCCTACACTATACACGTGTTGAAACATTTCACTACCAGTAACACAAAAATAAAAATGGCATCCCAAATGTCATCCCAAATGTCATCCCAGTCATCCAGAAGAATGTATTCAGCGGAGGAGGCATATGCCATGCTTGCCTCTGACTCTGACACAGCCAGTGAGGCAAGCGGGGAATTTGAAGGATTCGTCTTAAGCACCTCTTCCTCCTCTGGTGATGAGGGACCCCCTCAAAGACGCCCCCGTAGAGCAGCTGAGACCCCCCCCCAATAATTGATCTCGTATGGTCCCCACCACCAGACAATTTTGAGCCCCAGGTTCCTGAGTTTTTGGCCATGCCAGGAATCCAATTTGATTCCACAGGTCTCAGAGAAATTGACTTTTTCAAATTATTTTTCTCTGATGATTTTATAAATTTAATGGTGGACCAAACTAATTTATATGCCCAGCAGTTTATTGCTCAAAACCCCACATCATCATTTGCTAGGTGGACCCCTGTAGATGCAGTAGAGATGATGACGTTTTGGGGTCTGGTGTTTCATATGGGCATAGTAAAAAAGCCAGAAATTAGGCAATATTGGAGTACAGATGTTCTGTACAGCACCCCATTTTACCGTATGGCCATGCCCCGGGCTCGATTTGAGACGATCCTTAAATTTTTGCATTACAACGATAATGCACAGTGCCCACCCAGAGATGATCCCACCTTTGACCGGCTGATCAAAGTCAGGCCGGTCATTGATCATTTCAGTGCCAAATTTGAAGACATGTACATCCCAGATAAATTCATTTGCATAGACGAGTCCCTTATACATTTTAAAGGAAGGGTTAAATTCCGCCAGTACCTTCCCAGTAAGAGGGCAAGGTATGGCATAAAAATGTATAAGCTGTGTGAAAGCACCTCAGGGTACACTCACAGGTTTAGGGTATATGAAGGGAAGGATTCAAGAATTGAACCGCCAGAATGCCCCCCCTCCCTCGTAGGTGTTAGTGGAAAAATTGTCTGGGATTTAGTGCACCCCTTCCTGGATAAAGGTTATCACCTCTATGTGGATAACTTTTACACCAGCATCCCCCTGTTTAAGGCCCTTGGTTCAAGAGGTACAGCAGCTTGCGGTACTGTGCGCAAGAACCAAAGAGGCCTCCCAAAAACGCACATTGCCCAAGTAATGAGAAGGGGTGAAAGCAGGGGAATATGCACCGAAAATATGTTGTTGGTCAAATATAAGGACAAGAGGGATGTCCTTATACTGACAACAATTCACGGAGACAGTACCACCTCCGTCCCTGTACGAGGTACCAGTACCCACACCTCAAAACCTAATTGTATCCTGGATTACAATAGGTACATGGGCGGAGTGGATCTTTCAGATCAGGTACTGAAGCCGTACAGTGCCCTGCGGAAAACAAAAATCTGCTACAAGAAGCTGGCCGTGTATATCATCCAGATGGCACTGTATAACGCTTACGTGCTATTCCGTTCTACCGGCCAGAGGGGGACATTTATGCACTTTCAAGAGGAAGTCATAAAGGGCCTAATATTTGGGAACCAGCAGGCAGAGGGCCCCAGTACTTCTAGTACTGGCCCCCGTATTGTACCAGGGCAGCATTTTCCTGATGAAATCCCCTCCACTGGAAAAAAGGGCAGGACACAAAAAAGGTGCAAAGTTTGCTATAAAAAGGGAATAAGAAAGCAAACTATTTTCCAGTGTGACACTTGCCCCGACAAACCCGGCCTATGTATAAAGGAGTGTTTTAAAATATACCACACATCTATGGATTATTAGGTTCATCATTTCACCGTGCTTCGGGGGTCTTGCTAATGCCACATAGCACCCACCATTCATTCCACCAGAATCTGAGCCGCAAAATCAAAAAATCACTCCTTCCCTTCTGAGTCCTGCCATGCACCCAACTGGTATTTTTTGGTCACATGTAAGGCATTGCCGTACTCGGGAGAAATTGGGGCACAGATTTTGGGGTGCTTTTTCTCCTTCATACCTTCTGAAAATGAAAAATTTTGAGCCAGAACTGCATTTTTGTGTAAAAAAATGTAATTTTTCATTTTCACTGCCCACTTGTATCAAAATTGGTGAAACCCCTGGGGGTTTGAAATGTACACTATACCCCTAGATGAATTCCCTGAGGGGTGTAGTTTGCAAAATGGGGTCACTTGTGGGGGGGTTCCACTGTATTGGTGCTTTGGGGGTCTTGCTAATGCGACATAGCACCCACCATCATTCCACCAGAATTTGTGCTGCAAAATCCAAATATCACTCCTTCCCTTCTGAGTCCTGCCACTTTTTGGTCACACATGAGGCATTGCCGTACTCGGGAGAAGTTGGGGCACAGATTTTGGGGTGCTTTGTCTCCTTCATACCTTCTGAAAATGAAAAATTTTGAGCCAGAACTGCATTTTTGTGTAAAAAAATGTAATTTTTCATTTTCACTGCCCACTTGTATCAAAATTGGTGAAACCCCTGGGGGTTTGAAATGTACACTATACCCCTAGATGAATTCCCTGAGGGGTGTAGTTTGCAAAATGGGGTCACTTGTGGGGGGTTCCACTGTATTGGTGCTTTGGGGGTCTTGCTAATGCGACATAGCACCCACCAACATTCCACCACCAAAAATCACTCCTTCCCTTCTGAGTCCTGCCATGCACCCAACTGGTATTTTTTGGTCACATATGAGGCATTGCCATACTCGGGAGAAATTGGGGCACAGATTTTGGGGTGCTTTTTCTCCTTCATACCTTATGAAAATGAAAAATTTTGAGCCAGAACTGCATTTTTGTGTAAAAAAATGTAATTTTTCATTTTCACTGCCCAGTTGTATCAAAATTGGTGAAACCCCTGGGGGTTTGAAATGTACACTATACCCCTAGATGAATTCCCTGAGGGGTGTAGTTTGCAAAATGGGGTCGCTTGTGGGGGGGTTCCACTGTATTGGTGCTTGGGGGGTCTTGCTAATGCAACATAGCACCCACCAACATTCCACCAGAATCTGTGCCGCAAAATCCAAAAATCACTCCTTCCCTTCTGAGTCCTGCCATGCACCCAAATGGTATTTTTTGGTCACATGTGAGGCATTGCCGTACTCGGGAGAAATTGGGGCATAGATTTTGGGGTGCTTTGTCTCCTTCATTCCTTGTGAAAATGAAAAATTTTGAGCCAGAACTGCATTTTTGTGTAAAAAATGTAATTTTTCATTTGCACAGCCCAGTTGTATCAAAATTGGTGAAACCCCTGGGGGTTTGAAATGTACACTATACCCCTAGATGAATTCCCTGAGGGGTGTAGTTTGCAAAATGGGGTCACTTGTGGGGGGGTTCCACTGTATTGCTGCTTGGGGGGTCTTGCTAATGCGACATAGCACCCACCAAAATTCCACCAGAATCTGAGCTGCAAAATCCAAAAATCACTCCTTCCCTTCTGAGTCCTGCCATGCACCCAAATGGTATTTTTTGGTCACACGTGAGGCATTGCCGTACTCGGGAGAAATTGGGGCACAGATTTTGGGGTGCTTTTTCTCCTTCGTACCTTCTGAAAATGAAAAATTTTGAGCCAGAACTGCATTTTTGTGTAAAAAAATGTAATTTTTCATTTTCACTGCCCAGTTGTATCAAAATTGGTGAAACCCCTGGGGGTTTGAAATGTACACTATACCCCTAGATGAATTCCCTGAGGGGTGTAGTTTGCAAAATGGGGTCACTTGTGGGGGGTTCCACTGTATTGGTGCTTTGGGGGTCTTGCTAATGCGACATAGCACCCACCAACATTCCACCACCAAAAATCACTCTTTCCCTTCTGAGTCCTGCCATGCACCCAACTGGTATTTTTTGGTCACATATGAGGCATTGCCATACTCGGGAGAAATTGGGGCACAGATTTTGGGGTGCTTTTTCTCCTTCATACCTTTTGAAAATGAAAAATTTTGAGCCAGAACTGCATTTTTGTGTAAAATAATGTAATTTTTCATTTTCACTGCCCAGTTGTATCAAAATTGGTGAAACCCCTGTGGGTTTGAAATGTACACTATACCCCTAGATGAATTCCCTGAGGGGTGTAGTTTGCAAAATGGGGTCACTTGTGGGGGGGTTCCACTGTATTGGTGCTTGGGGGGTCTTGCTAATGCAACATAGCACCCACCAACATTCCACCAGAATCTGAGCTGCAAAATCCAAAAATCACTCCTTCCCTTCTGAGTCCTGCCATGCACCCAAATGGTATTTTTTGGTCACATGTGAGGCATTGCCGTACTCGGGAGAAATTGGGGCACAGATTTTGGGGTGCTTTTTCTCCTTCATTCCTTGTGAAAATGAAAAATTTGGAGCCAGAACTGCATTTTTGTGTAAAAAAATTAATTTTTCATTTTCACTGCCCAGTTGTACCACAATTGGTGAAACCCCTGGGGGTTTGAAATGTACACTATACCCCTAGATGAATTCCCTGAGGGGTGTAGTTTGCAAAATGGGGTCACTTGTGGGGGGGTTCCTAAATTTTAGCATCTTATGGTGCCTAGAAACCTACATGGTGCCTTAAAAATAATCTCATAAAAAGGATGCTCCAAAATCAAGTAGGTGCTCCTTCTATTATGAAGCCTGTGGTTTGGTCAACGTGCACACTAGGGCCACATATAGGATATTTATGAAAACAAAAGAATTGGGGGAATCAATTTTTAGTCACATTTCTCTAGTAAAATGTACTGTGTTCCTTAGAAAAATGTATTAAAATTGCAAATCTGCAAAAAAAATGAAATTTTGAAATTTCACCTACACTTTGTTTTAATTCCTGTGAAACACCTAAAGGGTTAACAAACTTCCAAAATGCTGTTTTGAATACTGTGAGGGGTGCAGTTTTTGAAATGGTATCATTTATGGGGGTGTCTCACATACAAGTCCCTCAAAGTCACATCAGAACTGAACTGGTCCCTAAAAAAATCAGTGTTTGAAATTTTCTTGAAAATTTGAGAATTTGCTATTCATATTGTTAGCCTCCTAGTGTCCAAAAAAATTAAAAGGAAGTTGAAATAATGATGGAAACATAAAGTAGACATATGGTCTATGTTAGTTATTAACTATTTTGAGTGGTATGATTATTTGTCTCACAAGCAGAAAATTTAACATTTTGCAAATTGCTAAATTTTCCATTTTTTTACGACATTTTGGTATTTTTCACAAAAAAACACAGACTGTATCGACCCAAATTTACCACTAATTTGAAGTACAATGTGTCACGAAAAAACAATCTCAAAATCACTGGGATAAGTAAAAGCAAAAAAAAGTTATCCCCACTTAAGTGATACATGTCAGATTTGAAAAAAAGGGCTCTGTCAGGAACGCAAAAACTGGCTCTGTCAGGAAGGGGTTAAGGACTGGACACTACAACTAAAAACCCACCCTATTTTAAATTCAGTGGTAATATGCTCCAATTCATTCAGAATTAAATTACATGGAATTCCATGTTTTAACTATGTATTTTTATTGCTTTTTTATTATTATCTATATGCATTATATCTAATAATTTTATGTTGTAATAAATCATATATATTTAGAAAAAAATGTTCAACTTATTACTGTGCAGCCGGCGCTGGTACACACTTCCTTTCTTCTTTGCTATATCTATTTAGGGGCTGACAACCCCAGTACCAGCTGCAGGTGCGGGGGCCCATTTCCGTCCCAGCATGCATGCATATGTAACTGACTTGAAAGTCACTTTTATATGCGTTCACCGTTCACATCTTTTGATGGTCGCCGACCATCGAAAGATGTGGGTGTTCCCCGCAGAATCGGAATGGATGTTTATGGAAAACATCCATTTGCAGCCTGTGCATGAGAACACACACTGGCAAGGGGGGCGGCGGCCTGGCATTCGCCGGGCGGGGTTTTGTTTGTGGACTCACAAGGCTGCGAATTTGCTCAGAAATAACCACAAAGTTTATGTACAATCTCAGACACTGAACTTGAATGCCAAGCAATTATTTTCTTGCACATGCTGTAGTTAGCGCCAGTTACATATCATGTCCTCAGTAGTGCCAGTTACAGATGTAGCCAGTAGGTTTTTAGCAAAAATTTAAAACAATAGTTTTCGGAATAATTTGGATAAGGGATACTCAACCTGTAATTAGTGATATCGTTCATTTTAGCCCTTTTAAACGATATTGCTCATTGTATCACCCAGTGTGTACAGGGATTTAGACTAGGTACATAAATACTGTCACTGGTCTTTTGAAATTCCAAATAGGCCAGGCTTATTCATGGGGGACTGATGCTATAACATTACTTTCATAAAGATGGATAGTACAGTAGGTACCTGAGCATATGCTGCAGATTTCTCAGAACAGAGGATGAACGCTGTACCATTGTACTATGCAGAGCTCCAGCTAAAGGCCAGTAAAGAAAGCAGGTCTATGAGATAAAGGGGGAAATTTACCAAAAAAAAAAATCGTGAAAAAAAATCGTATTTTCATACGAAAATATGATTTTTTATGTGTATACGTATTTTTGGCATTTACTATGCCAAAAATACGTATTTTCGGCATTTACTATGCCAAAAATACGTATTTTCGGCATTTACTATGCCAAAAATACGTATTTTCGTATTCTTAATGATGGGACATTCGTATTTGTATTTACAAATACGAATGAATATATCATCGAAAGAATACGGCAGAAATCCCCATTCAAAAGAATGGTGGTTCCTGATTTACTAAGCGGCCGTATTAATAATACGGCCGCGAATTAGTGTAAAATGGCCAGGTATATACGGCAGGAAAATACACTTTATTTTCCTTTCGTATTTGGCAGAAGCCTGCATGGATCAGTCAGATCCATGCAGGCTTCAGTGTTAAAAAATAGAGAAATAAATAAAAAAACAGCGTGGGGTCCCCCCCACAGCCGTAACTAGCACCAGGCTGAAAGAGCAGGGGCCAGTAATAAACAATCAGGAAACCTGACAAATAGGAAACCAGCCCCAGGCTCCAGGTCTGGTTCCCAAAATACGGGGGGACAAAATGAGTAGGGGTCCCCCGTATTTTAAGAACCAGTCCCAGTTCTTTATTTTTCGATTTTTTTTTTTACACCTTGCAGCCTGCACGAATCTGACTGATATGTGCAGACTGCCTGTATAAATTCGTATTAGCGGCCGTATATATGGCCATTAATATGAAATAATATGCCATCGGAGGGTTACAAAGCAGTCGTATTTGACTGCTTTGTAAATTCCCCTTCGGAACACGACTTTGCATACGACGAATGCAGTCGTATTCATTCGTATCAAGAATACGAATACAATTTGTTGTATTCGTATTCTTAGTAAATTTCCACCAAAATGTTACCTACATCTGACAGTCAGAGGCAGAGCTTGTGGGTTGTGGGCCCAGGTGCAAAAAATATAGTTCAATCCCGGGATTGAAAAATGCTCAATCCCGGGATTCCCGGGATCCAGGGATTGGCATCCCTAGTTCGCAGGCATGTAACCCATACCCACCCCCACACCGGCCGACCTGCACATTTTCTTACATTGGCAGGCAGGCAGCTGGGAGTGGAGTGGGTTCGGAGGTGCACGGTGCCTCCGGGCACATGCACCTCCTCATCAGCAGCCGGAGAAGAAGCAGGCAGACTGCAGGTGAAGGCGTGGGCGCAAGTGAAGAGGCGGGCAGGTGCAGAAGAGGTGGGGGTGGGCCGAAAGAAGAAGAGGTGTGTGGGCGGCCAGGAGAAGGGGAGAGGTGACAGCAGAGTGGGCGGTGTGGCCTACGCAGGTCGCACGCCGGGGTCAGGAGAACAGCCGGGCAGCGTCTGAGTGAGTGCTCGGATGCTGCCCAGCATTAGACTGCTCATGCGCAGTCTAATCCCGAAAGGGGGGGGGTGGTCGGTGGATGTGGAAGGCTTTCCCACCTTTCCAGGGAGCCGGGCGGGGTTGACCCGATATTCAGGAGCCTCCCGGCCAATCCGGGAGCGTAGAAAACCCTATCTTACATGTATTGGGAAATAAAGGTCTAGAAGGAGTTAACCAAGGAAACAGGAACTACAGTAGTTGTAAAAGGAAAGTATTTTGTCTGCGATAAGGTAGTGCATAAACACCTAGAAAGAGATTGCATTGGGGGAATACAGGCGCTGTGACTACAAGCTCTGGGCAACATCCACTGTTGTTAAAGTTATTTGAAATGTCTTTGTTTTAATATCACTGTGAGAAATACTGTTGTGCAGTTTCCCTGAGCTCTATGCTGATGCTTATACTTTTTGTAATCCTATCATCCAGCATGCTGTCTGCAGAAAGCTGTCCAACCCTATGTTGCTTAACTATCTACAGTATCCAGAGCTTATAAAAATAGGAAACTTGTTGCATAACCCCAGACAACCAATAACACTTTTTTCTCTTAATATTGTTTGAAGCCTCCATCTCACTGTGTAATATATGTAGAATCTTTCAGTGGCAGAATTCTTCAAATGCTAAACTGGAGTAGCTTCTTCATACACATACAGAGGAGGCATGGGGGTTGGGGGACAGTAGGAGGGCCCGAGGAGGATGGAGGGGCTCTGGTAAGGTTTGGGGTTGTGATCTTTCCCAGGCCATCTTAACAGCTTTGTAGGCCCGAGACAAAGCAATTTGGGGCCCCTCCACACCCTCTCACAGGAAAAAATGTAAATGAAACACTAATTATAACATCATCTCTTCACTTGCTTCCATTCAGTGAATGGCTGTCAACACTCCGATTGGTGGATAGCTTCAGCCACCCATTAATTAGCATGCTGACAGCCATTCACTGTCCAGAAAGGCTGGGAGGCACATAGAGAATACTGGACTCTGACTGGTAGATAGCTACAGTCATCATCCAATCAGCATGTTGGCAGCCATTCACTGTCTGGCTGCAGGCTGGCAGGTAGGTAGAGAATAATGGACTGATTGGTGGATTAGTGGACCTATCAGCATGCTGACAGACATTTCATTGGGCATAGAGGGAGATTAAAATAGTGCGGAGCACAGCGAAGCACCATGCCCGAAGCATGGAGAGCGCAGCAAGCCATGCAAGGTGATGCGCTACACATATACGATGGCCATGTCGACATAGACACAAAAAAGTGAAAATCCTTCATGTCGACCTTTTCCATGTCTACCTTTTGCTTTCGCTAAACTTTTGATCATGTCGACCTAATGCTTGTGGACGTTTTGACTGTCGACCAATAGTTATTGACCTTTTGAATGTCGACCTAGACACTGTTGACCTAACATCCAATACCCAAATAAATTATATTTCAATTATTACATCAGTTATGTGTCACTGTATACCATACAATGACAGTAGCTTCAGAAGAATGTTAGCAAATCGTGCAGGATAGTATTACATAATAACATGAACACAAGCCGTTTTCTATTGCAATTCCCGCCTTTTTTTTTTTTTTTATTGCTATACGTACTTTTATTTCTTTATTTTTAAATACTTGATTACTTTGCTCATATAATTTGTCAGTATATTGTGTCTCATGTTACTCCCTTCTTGTAAATCCTAATTAAACATCTGATAAATTAGAACATCATCCAATTACAGTATGTCAATAAGTCTTTAATCCTTCAGACTTTATTTTAACTTAATTGTCTAGAACCCAACTGCAATGTTGAGACTTATATAAAAGCAATTCATTTATTTGGTATTGAACAACAAACTGCTCTTTTGAATAACTATATCAGCGACAGTGCAAACATTTATTATCCATCTGTCTGAACTGACGTAACACCCCAGTGGTGATAAATCTTAAATGAATCTTCAGATTAGCCCAGACGATGCACCCCGGGCTGAGAGAACAGCATGAAGATTTGGTGCCAGTGGGTGACTAATCTCATGAGATCCTATTATAGAGGTATCAAGCAGCTGTATCCTTGCTTAGTGTCAATTCCACAATGTGAAACTCCATATGGGTGGATGTCCCAATACTAACAGTGGTACTTAATGGAGGGATTCAGCGCACACACTGCAATAAGTCCTCAGTGGGAATCAAATGGCAGTAATCAACCAGCTAGATGAATAATGGCATTGTGTATGCCAACTCAGTATGAGGTATGGGTTAAAAAAATGAAACATATTTACTGAACTTAATTGCAAATGCTGGAGACGGGGTCGGGATAACGAAGAGTAACGCTGTGGGGACATTCAGGGCCACTTAATTCTGCAAGTTATGTTACATAGATTGACAGTCAGATGTGCTTGATGTAAATAGGTTTGCTCCAGAGAATTAGTAGTTACATCCCTTCACTGAGTAGTTATTTCATCATCCTGGGGCATTGGATAGGGCTATTACATGTCCATATTACATGCATGTTATGAGAGGTAAAACCATCATGTGTGACAGAGGCGCTGCAGTTTCTGTTGAGTACAGTCAGTTCCCAGACTGATTTTTTTCTGACTAGATTTAGGACTTTATTCTGGTCCACACACAAACTTTGCGTGTGGATTAAACGCCGCCTGCACTACCGGCCTCCTCCATGCCGAATATCCCTGCACCCCCTTAATGTCAAACCGTATGTCAATCTATATCAAAATGTGTCATACCATATTACATACTATTGTGATAGTCACCAGCGTGGGGTGAATGTACCCCATAATGTAGCCATGTATATATATATATATATATATATATATATATATATATATATATATATATATATATATTACTAGCTGACATATGATGTTGTACTGTTTATGCCTCATGGAGGCTCCTTAATAGTTACATATGGACAATCCCCATAGGGGACATTGAAGATTGTACAGTAAATGTATAAATGCCTTCACAGAAGGCAAAAAGGACTCCCATAGAGAGCAAGACAGTTATTATTTCATTTATCCACGGAGCTCCCCTCCCGGAGGGAAAATGGACTGACCCACACAGGGAAATGAGCCAGGGTGC
Source organism: Crinia signifera (assembly GCF_055691185.1). Classification (NCBI taxonomy): domain Eukaryota; kingdom Metazoa; phylum Chordata; class Amphibia; order Anura; family Myobatrachidae; genus Crinia; species Crinia signifera. The sequence continues at coordinate 295,163,103 of NC_139218.1, read as the reverse complement.
ATATTCAAATCCCTATCCAGAGGGGGTAACGGACTTTGATGGACAAACCTGTTAATAAAGTTTGAGGGCACGGGAGCAGAGCGGGAAAACTGTGCCCAGCGCGAGAGAAAGGTTATAAAACAGACAGCTGGTAACGGCTGAGAGGCAGTTCCCTGAGGAGAGTATTACACCGCAGAGTTACGCAGCTTAGGGGAAGCAGATAGCGTGCTGTGACATTTTCGGGACACTTACCGGGTGCATAGTAGAGTCCTCTGCAGCTCCGGGTGAAGCGGACAGACCGGCGCATCCCCTCCGCAGCGGTGGGCGGTGTCTCCAGGCTGACGGGGAGAATCAGGGAGCAGCATCGTCAGAGATGGAGGCGGCGCCATTTTGAGAGGCGGCAGAGAGGCGTCATTAGAGGCGGAGTCCGGGCAGCAGCTAATGGAATAGAGAATAAGACAAGGGGGAGTGGTGAGTGTTCAATCCAGCCCCAGTCCAGCCGGAGACTCCTAAGCCAGCCCCTAGGCAGTCCTACATAGCCACAGTACTGCCCCTCAACACACACGCAGAGAGACTAGTTCTCCAGTATCAGCAGCAGCATCGCCCTTACTGTTAGAAGCCAGCTAACTTGTGGCCAGGCTTAATTGGGATCAACATACAGTATAATAACATTTGTGCAGGAGTTGGGGCTTTCTGACACTGCGAGCACTAAAGGCTTAGTGGCCAGTCTATTAGCCTTAGTTAATGGAAAAGGACCAGGGGATATAGTCAGCTTCAGAGGAACGTTGCTGAGTAAATGAACCCCAGGAAATTCCTTACATTGCACTTCAACTGTTACAATCACACAAGTGGTAATTAACTAAAGGCTATGCATAGTGAAAGTAATTGAAAGAAACAGTGTATTGCAGGAATATTCCAGAAGGATTATCGTAAATCAGTTTATGGCAACAGTGTCGCAGGAGGATTACAATAGTAGCGTATGAAATATTGAACCACATGTTTCTGAACTCACCAGGAGCCAATTAGTCATATAGCTCTTATTGGAAAAGGCTCAACGTTTCACTGGAACTGCCCAACATTTCCCTTATACAGTATTGTAAAACATTTCCTCCAGTTGAGGACTACTGCTATAAATTCAGGACAGAGACTTGGGAAAGGTATTTAAACCATATAAACTAGAGACAGTACAATTGCCTACTGAAAGGTTTTAATCCACACTGCAGTTAGGATAATACTTAATGCATTAAGTAACCTCAGGTGATTGTTGAGGTCCTTACTATAAATTGTTGATTTGTAGATTGTTATGTTTTGTTCATTTAATGAATTGTTTGCATGTAATTAACCCTTATTCTCCATAGAAGAGAAGAAGCAGTGTTCCTGCAAAATAAAATAGTCGTTATTTATTTGTGGTGTGAATTACTGTCTTAAACTGTAAATGTAAATGTTATTGTGAGTTGAAGTATCTGTAAAGGAAAGGATCCGAAGAGGAAATACTTACCGGTAGGTCACACAAGATTTGGCGTCCCACGAACAGGATAAGAACAAGAAAAGAAAGATGTCAAGCGAGGATACAGCATCAACATCAGGAACGGGTGTATCAACATCCACACCCGCACAACCGGCTATGGCAGGCAACCCCATAACACTACCCTATTACTTCGGAGTACCATGGATCCCGATATACTCTGGAGAAGGCGGGAAAGATTCCAGCTCATTAAAGACATTCAAGAAAAAATTGGAATCAATATATAAACTGTATCCAGTGACCATTCAGCAGCAAGTAGAGATACTGTTAGGCCAATTAAAAGGCTCTGCTTTGCGCAAGGTGTATTCATGGCCAACGACCGAGAGAGAAACAGCAGACCAAATATTCAAGCGGTTGGCCGCTACCTTTGACGTTGATACACTGTCAGAACTCAAGTCACGTTTTTATGCTCGAAAGCAAGGCTCTGAGGAGACGCTAAGAGACTTTGCGTTAAGCCTTCAGGAGATGTACAAGGACATACAAGAGTTAGACCCAGAAGAACACGACGTAGACGAGATGAATCAAACCTTGGTTAATCGGTTGATCGAGGGGGTCTACAACGACAGCATAAAGACACAACTCAAACTCCTCAGATTACATAAGGCGAAGGATTCTTTCCTCGACTTTAAAGACGTCGCAATTAAAATAATCGGGCCCAAACGGACTCCAGAAGTAAAGTTCCCAGAGTATCCAGGATACCAGGATAGTATGGTGAAAGAATCAGAAGGCCAGTCAGAAGCGAGGGAGGTGAAAACGCAACAAATGGCTGCTCAAGGAGCCCAATCATCCTCGCAAGATATCTCATACGTATTAAAGGGACAGATCGAAGATCTGGTGTCCAGCATGGCTAATATGCAGAGAGAGATCCAACGTCTTGCTAGTCGCCAATCAAACGAGCAAAACGAATCAAATTGGAGATCCAGAAATCGTTATCCTCGTGGAGATTGGAGGGGCAATAGTCAAAGGAGGGGTCGGAGACCCACAGATGAATTTGACAGTCAAGGGCGCCCTATCTGTCGCAGATGTGGACGCAGTGGTCATGTGGAACGTGCTTGTCGGGATGAAGATGCAAGTCCTTTAAACGTCAAGACCCCGGGGACAGAGGGCGCTCCCCGGGGGAATTACCAGGAATAGGTCCTACCCCTGAAGAGTGGTGCCCGCGGTATGTTGGAGAATGCCCTGTACTGCCTGTACATATTGACGACATTCAAGTGTTAGCCACTTTAGACACTGGCTCCCAGGTAACCACAATTGACTACAAGATCTTCTGCCAACTCTGGAGTCAGGAGAGCCCTATACCTCCTCCACCCACATGGCTGAGGCTGTTGGCCAGCAATGGGTTAGATATCTCGTGTGAAGGCTATTGTGAAATCGATGTCAAAATTGGAAAGACCCTGTTGACCCGACAAGGTTGCCTTATCACCCATACCGAAGCCTCTACCATCCCTTCCATCATAATTGGTATGAATATCTTGCAGAACTGCCCCGATGAACTGTTAACAGCCTTGAAGTATGAATTCCCGGGTGTTTCCCAGAATTGCCAGAAAGCTTTGGGCAAGGTGGTCCGAGTGCTGCAAAACCGACAGAGATTTGTGAGAGAAACAGGCGAAGTCGGGAAAGTCAAGTTTGTGGATCATAAAGCTATCACACTACGTCCCAACACAGAGACTATCCTGTGGTGTAAAGCTAGATGCGGCCCGTCTGGGATGTCTTACGATGCCATCATTGAACCTTGCAAGGCGCCATCTCGAACCGACTTCGTTGTGGCAAGAACGCTAGTCATGGTGGCGAATGGCCGAGTTCCAGTGCGGGTGTGTAATCCTCACGATTATTCCATCCGATTGACCAAAAATCACACCATGGGAAGACTGACGTGGGTCACCTTTGAGGATGTACACACAACTGTTGACCTGAATGTGGGTGTCACTGCGCAGACAGAAACATCCGATGAAGGGTGCCCGTGGTGGACGGAGGTGCATGTCGGGGAAGCTGATACCCCCAGCGAATTGGTGGAAGGAGTTCTAAAAGTTGTGAAAGAGAATGAAAAGTCCTTCAGCAAGCATGCATCTGACTTCGGAAAAGCTGAAAAGATCCGTCATCATATCTCCACCGGGATTGCTTCCCCAATAAAGGAAAGATGTAGGCCACTTGCCCCTGCACTGTACCAACCGGTCAAAAAGATGTTGGAAGAAATGAAAGCCAGCGGAGTCATACATGAAAGTTTCAGCCCCTGGGCCGCCCCCATTGTAATCGTAAAAAAAAAGGATGGCAGCCTACGTTTATGCGTAGACTATAGAAAATTGAACCAAATTACCCATCGTGACGCCTATCACCTGCCAAGAATAGAGGAGTCCCTGGCCGCATTGAAATCAGCATCCTACTTCTCGACCCTCGATCTAACGAGCGGTTATTGGCAAATTCAAATGTCTGATGCAGACCGCGAGAAGACGGCCTTCACCACGCCCATGGGGCTATACGAGTTCGACCGCATGCCCTTCGGCCTTTGTAATGCGCCCGGAACGTTTCAAAGACTGATGGAGCACTGCTTGGGGCACCAGAATTTTGAAATTGTATTACTGTACTTAGATGACATCATCATATATTCGGAAACGTACCATGATCATCTCCAGCACCTTCATGAAGTCTTCCAAAAGCTAGCCGACTATGGGCTCAAGCTCAAACCATCCAAGTGTTTCCTGCTAAAAAGCAGCGTGGCCTACCTAGGACACATTGTCAGTGCTCAGGGTGTCACTGCAGACCCAGATAAAATCTCCGCTGTAAAAGACTGGCCCATTCCTAGAACTGTCCGAGACGTGAGGAGCTTCCTCGGCTTCATTGGATATTACAGGAGATTCATCCAAAACTTTGCCCAGATTGCTAGCCCATTACATGAACTGTTACGAGGAATAAATCGCAGTCAACAGAACAAACGTTTGCTAGTACAGTGGGTGGAACCACAACAAGCTGCCTTTGACCAGCTGAAGAAGCTCATGACAGAGACGCCCATATTAGCCTACCCCGACTACACTCGTCCTTTCAACCAGTATACCGACGCCAGTTTTAGAGGCTTGGGGGCCGTGCTCTCACAAGAACAGAACGGAAAGGAGCGAGTCATTGCTTTCGCCAGCAGAAACTTAAAAAAGACTGAAAGAAACGATGCCAACTATAGTGCGTTTAAGTTGGAGCTGCTGGCCCTAGTATGGGCAGTCACAGAGAAATTCCGTAATTATTTGTTCTCCACACCTTTCACCGCCTTCACAGACAACAACCCATTGGCTCATCTCAACACGGCTCAACTTGGAGCACTGGAGCAGCGGTGGTATTCGAGACTGTCCAATTTCACCTTTACCATCAAATATCGTGCTGGCAAGAGCAATACCAATGCAGATGCCCTGTCACGTATCCCCCAGGAACGGTTTGCAGCTGACCCAGGAGATGAATGGGAGGAAGTGGAGATGCCCACCTTCTATGACATGCTTACTCAGCAAAAGTCCGTATCTACCAAGATGCAATCAGTGAATAAAGCCCAGCATCCGCCAGAGGTACCCGTTGTGGGGTCGTCCAATGAATGGCTACAAATCCAGAACGCCAGCCCAGCATTGACCAAACTGAAAGCTTTGCTCCTGTCCAAAGAAACGTTGCGAAAAGAAGAAGTTCAGTCTGAGAGCGATGAGTTCCGTCAGCTATGGAGGCAGAGAGATCGGCTTCGGGTTCAGAGAGATCTGATTGTCCGTCGGAGTGTCAACCCAAAGACACATGCACAAGTGACGCAAATCATTGTGCCCCGGCAGCAAGTCAATAGAATATTGCACGCATATCACGACCAGTCGGGTCATCTGGGAGTCGAGAAGTTGGAAACTACCATTAGACAACGTTTCTTTTGGATCAACATTAGGAAAGATGTGGAATTATGGTGCCAAAATTGCAGTAATTGTGCCCTAAAGAAGAGACCCGCCTCCACTCAAAAAGCACCACTGCACCCAATTCTCAGTCATCATCCGCTTGAATTGCTCCTGATAGATCATGTAAAGCTGGAAACGAGCAAAAGTGGCTACCAGTACGCCATCACGATAGTCGACCATTACTCAAAGTTTGCTGTCATTCTTCCAGTAGGAGATGTCACCGCACGCACCACCGCTGAAATCCTTTGGAGGGCATTCATCAGACCCTATGGGTATCCTGACAAAATTCTGACAGACCAGGGATCTGCGTTCGAATCAAGATTGTTCCACGAACTCTGTGCCTTGTACAAGTGTAAAAAAGTCCACACCACTGCCTACCACCCACAATGCAATGGGGCATGTGAGAGATTAAATCAGACTCTGATCAACATTCTAAAGGCCATACCAGAAAATGAAAGAAAAGACTGGCCTGTTCTTCTGCCCGAAATAACCTTTGTGTATAACAATACCGAGCATGCCACCACTGGTTTCACTCCCTACTTCCTTTTGTTCGGAAGGAAAGGAAAGTTACCCGCTGACATTCAATTGGATGTACCCTCCGACCTGGATCCAGATATCGACATTAGCACAGAGTGGGTTCAAGCACATCGTGACAGATTAAAAGACGCTTATCAACTGGTTGATCAGAGGAGAGACCAGTGTCAGCAAAAACAGAAAGATAACTACGATGAAAAAGCCATGGCCGAACCCCTACAAGTTGGTGACGTGGTGTGGAAGCAACGGCATAACCGCCACAGCAAACTTGATCCACATTGGGAAAACGTACCTTATATGATTCGAAGCATCCCTAAACCTGGCCAAGATGTTTATCAAATCTCCAAAGTCGGAGAAGATGCTACAATGGTTGTGCACCGGAACCAGTTAAAAAAATGCCATAGTCCACTGCCAGAAGTAACTGTACCGGTTACGCATGGGAGAGAAGACTGAGTTAATGGAAGGTCCAGACCCCAATGCCACCTTTCAAGATATGCTGAAAATGTTTTGGCCGGGAATGAATACTTGCCTGTATCCTTGCCCTGTAATTGCTGGTTAACCATCTAATGTAGATGAGGTTCATGATCCACTGTTATTGCCATTTGACTGTAGTAATGCTCTTGGGTTGTCGGATGAGCTGTCATGTAGTACCTCAGAGTTAAGATGCTCCAGCAGGAGTACCAGAGGCGTCTTACCTCTCAGGTACCGAATTTAAAGATAGAAGTTTGTACGTATTATTGACTAAGTCCTGTATAATACAGTTTATTGATTTCTTCCTTTTTAATCTTATTTTAAATAATAAGAATGTTGAATTTCTTTTGAACTTGTTGCATAGGGACATGCAAATTTCAGTGGGAAGTGTGTGATAGTCACCAGCGTGGGGTGAATGTACCCCATAATGTAGCCATGTATATATATATATATATATATATTACTAGCTGACATATGATGTTGTACTGTTTATGCCTCATGGAGGCTCCTTAATAGTTACATATGGACAATCCCCATAGGGGACATCGAAGATTGTACAGTAAATGTATAAATGCCTTCACAGAAGGCAAAAAGGACTCCCATAGAGAGCAAGACAGTTATTATTTCATTTATCCACGGAGCTCCCCTCCCGGAGGGAAAATGGACTGACCCACACAGGGAAATGAGCCAGGGTGCCAATTCAAATACCCTATCCAGAGGGGGTAACGGACTTTGATGGACAAACCTGTTAATAAAGTTTGAGGGCACGGGAGCAGAGCGGGAAAACTGTGCCCAGCGCGAGAGAAAGGTTATAAAACAGACAGCTGGTAACGGCTGAGAGGCAGTTCCCTGAGGAGAGTATTACACCGCAGAGTTACGCAGCTTAGGGGAAGCAGATAGCGTGCTGTGACATTTTCGGGACACTTACCGGGTGCATAGTAGAGTCCTCAGCAGCTCCGGGTGAAGCGGACAGACCGGCGCATCCCCTCCGCAGCGGTGGGCGGTGTCTCCAGGCTGACGGGGAGAATCAGGGAGCAGCATCGTCAGAGATGGAGGCGGCGCCATTTTGAGAGGCGGCAGAGAGGCGTCATTAGAGGCGGAGTCCGGGCAGCAGCTAATGGAATAGAGAATAAGACAAGGGGGAGTGGTGAGTGTTCAATCCAGCCCCAGTCCAGCCGGAGACTCCTAAGCCAGCCCCTAGGCAGTCCTACATAGCCACAGTACTGCCCCTCAACACACACGCAGAGAGACTAGTTCTCCAGTATCAGCAGCAGCGTCGCCCTTACTGTTAGAAGCCAGCTAACTTGTGGCCAGGCTTAATTGGGATCAACATACAGTATAATAACATTTGTGCAGGAGTTGGGGCTTTCTGACACTGCGAGCACTAAAGGCTTAGTGGCCAGTCTATTAGCCTTAGTTAATGGAAAAGGACCAGGGGATATAGTCAGCTTCAGAGGAACGTTGCTGAGTAAATGAACCCCAGGAAATTCCTTACATTGCACTTCAACTGTTACAATCACACAAGTGGTAATTACCTAAAGGCTATGCATAGTGAAAGTAATTGAAAGAAACAGTGTATTGCAGGAATATTCCAGAAGGATTATCGTAAATCAGTTTATGGCAACAGTGTCGCAGGAGGATTACAATAGTAGCGTATGAAATATTGAACCACATGTTTCTGAACTCACCAGGAGCCAATTAGTCATATAGCTCTTATTGGAAAAGGCTCAACGTTTCACTGGAACTTCCCAACATTTCCCTTATACAGTATTGTAAAACATTTCCTCCAGTTGAGGACTACTGTACTTCTATAAATTCAGGACAGAGACTTGGGAAAGGTATTTAAACCATATAAACTACAATTGCCTACTGCCTACTGAAAGGTTTTAATCCACACTGCAGTTAGGATAATACTTAATGCATTAAGTAACCTCAGGTGATTGTTGAGGTCCTTACTATAAATTGTTGATTTGTAGTTGTGCTGTGATTGTTATGTTTTGTTCATTCAATGAATTGTTTGCATGTAATTAACCCTTATTCTCCATAGAAGAGAAGAAGCAGTGTTCCTGCAAAATAAAATAGTCGTTATTTATTTGTGGTGTGAATTACTGTCTTAAACTGTAAATGTTATTGTGAGTTGAAGTATCTGTAAAGGAAAGGATCCGAAGAGGAAATACTTACCGGTAGGTCACACTATGCCATACCTGCTCCCACACCCACTCCATTTTGCAGAACTAGGACCAGTGCTATGGTTCTCTGCACCCCACTGCAAACTATACATTTTGTGTACCCCCGCCGTGGTAACCCGGCGGGGGATGCTTAGTGCATCCCAAAATGCTGTAAAAACCCAGATAACTGGGTTTTTACCACATTTTTAGCTTAGAGAATCTCCCCCTTTATCTACAGTGCCGGCGGCTGTGACTTGTGTCAAAGGGGCCATTAGGGCTGCGGAGCAGATCGCGGCCCTGGTCCCACAAAAGAGATCCCCCCCCTTTGCCGCCACACAACCTTCACATCCAAGCCGCAGAATTTAAAGTTGAAGAAACAAACAAAAAAATAACCCTGAAAAAGGCAGAATGCAATGCAGACGGCTGCTGGCTGACTATCCATATTGAGCTTTTTTATCTTTTCCATATAAGAAGAGTTTGCAGTCTAATTTCGGCATCACACAGTTACAATTACACAGCAGGGCCAATTCAATCAGCAGCCAGGTGTCATACCAGCATGTTGAACACAGGGATTGCTAAATATATGTCTGTAATAAGCAAGCAAATCTTACTTGGAGCTAAGCTACTTCATAACTGGAGTAGAACAGTTAACGTCACCTTTACAGGCAAAGTAAGTACACCCATACTAGAATACAGGATGGATTCCTCGCTGACTGCAAATGAACTGACTTTCACCTACATGATCATACTCTCACCAGAAGTGGACACTGCTCAGAGCAATACCATTTACAGTACAGTACAAATTCTGATGACAGCGAAGTGCTTTGCTTTTAAAATTGTTTTATTTAGAAAATGAGGGACAAAGCAATATAATATTGTACACTAAAGAAAATCAGAATTTGAAAGCAGCCAAGAGACACATTGGCATACACATACAATTAATCAGCTCGGGTTTATCAATGGAGGAATCTCCATTTTGAAGGAAAAAAATAAAATACTAGAAATGTGTGTGTCTTGTGGGGATGACGGGGGATAATAAAGCGAAAAAGAAAAGGGTGGTGCGGTAAATCTAGAAGCTACTGACTGCATCCTTATGTGTCTGGCTTGAACGCATGAGCAGTGTGCTGTACATCAAGCCTCAGAACTTATATCATGTCCATAATGGTCATCATAAAAGAGGTCACATTAGAATTAGTGCTCAGACTCTCCTCTGCAGACAGGCATGTATTGTACTATACTGTCGATGCCTGTTACTCTGTGTTCTACCCTTCCTGGTCCCATACAACAGATAACAAGCCAATCAAAACGCTCTCTTCCTAACAAATGTACACTAACACAATGTGGCTGATAATTTAGCATAATAATAACAATAAACTGTTATATAGGAAACACACTCGCACCATATAGGTTAATGGGAGCTAATGTACAAGTTTTCATAAGTGCATAAATATTCCCATGACTCTGCCACTCCAGTGGTAATTCTTTACCAAGAGTCTATTTTCCTACATCACATGTGATTGATTGTTTTCTCCACTCATTTGTTAACAACAAAGGAGAAAGCTGCTGCCATTCTTTGTGTGCTCAGTGGCATCATACCCCTGCTAAGCTTACATTGTGCGCCTGAGATCGCTGTATCTATATTTGGTTTGCTTTTCTATGTAGTTAATTGTCTTCCTTTCCTGTCCTTGTTTTCACCTCCTTACACCCACACAGCCCTTCTGAGTGAAAGGCACACTGTTGTCTAAAAGAGGTCTATGGAAATAAAAAGAAAGACATTAAAAATATCATTTTAGCGCATGCATTAAATAGTTGAAATTCTATTGAGCAACACAAGAACACTGAACTGTAATCCATATATATCAGACAATAGTTTTTCTCACTCAAGTTTAAGCAAAGTTAGATTAAGGAGGAATTCAATAGCCAGTAATGGGTGAGAATTGCAAATGGCGTGGCAATAAAACAACTGCAACGTCGCCAGGTCTGGCTTCATTTGTACAGCGGATCTGCACAGAAGTGCTCGCTTTCTCAAAACATGTGTACGAGTTCCGGCTGCCATAAAGAACGGTCACTATAAGTTATACAGTACTTTCCAGCATTTAATGTTTATGCAAAGATAAATGTATTTATTTCTTAACAGTTTCTTATATAGCGCATACATATTCCGCAGCACTTTACAGAGAATATTTGAACAATAACATCAGTCCCTGCCCCAGTGGAACTTACAACCTATATTCCCTACCACATGTACATGCACACACAGACATTCTAGGGTTAATTTTTGTTGGAAGCCAATTAACCTACCAGTATATTTTTGGATTGTGGGAGGAAACCGGAGTACCCGGAGGAAACCCACGCAATCACAAGGAGAATATACAAACTCCGCACAGTTAGAGCCATGGTGGAGATCAAACCCAGGACCGCAGCGCTGTGAGGCAGTAATGATAACCATTACACCATCCGTGCTTTGCTCACAAACACAGTGGGGCATTGCTGCTGAGTAACTCACTCAACCTATCAGCATTTTTCACATGCAAACCTATTCAAATTTTTAGGTGCTAATATATTTTATGGGTTCTCGGTTATGTTATCACTAAATGTGTTTAATCTATAACATCTGAGAAATTATAGCATAAAAGTGCCTGTCCCTCCAGGAATTATAATATTTAGAATTTATAAATTTGAATGTGGACCGCGCTCTTTTGTGTTGGCAGCTCCGCTATTTATTAATGGCAATATAAAATGGGAGTATTGGAGCTCTCTGTGTATTAAATAAAAAGTGAAAATAAAAATAAAAATAAATATAAATTAAAATAAATATAAAAATTACAAGTGGACACCTGTAAAAGACAATTGCGTTAAAAGTTTGGATATACCAATGTTTACACTCTTTTTAATGAAAAGGTGGAGTTGCCCGTGTCCCTGTCTATCCCTATCTACAGCCGGCGGTGCAGCACGGAGGCTGCGATGTTAGCCGCGACTTTTGATTACCTTCTCCCGTATGGCAGCGGGGAAGCAGCTGTCGGGTCCCGTTCTTCGCCGGCGTCCCGGCACGGCTTCCGAGTTCTTTTTGCTGCTGGGTACTTTAGATGTGGTGAGGCGGGTGGGCTGTGAGTCTGCTCCAAATCGTTTCATGCCGCAAGGGCACTTTTTCAAGGATGCAGTATTTTAAAAAGTCCGCTTTTTTATTCTAAACTTTATTAGTAAAACAGGAAGTTAATGGACGGATGTGTCGTCTTTCTTTTGGTGGACCCGACAGCTGCTTCCCCGCTGCCATACGGGAGAAGGTAATCAAAAGCCGCGGCTAACAATACAGCCTCCGTGCTGCACCGCCGGCTGTAGATAGGGATAGACAGGGACACGGGCAACTCCACCTTTTCATTAAAAAGAGTGTAAACATTGGTATATCCAAACTTTTAACGCAATATTCTTTTACAGGTGTCCACTCGTAATTTTTATATTTATTTTAATTTCTATTTATTTTTATTTTTATTTTCACTTTTTATTTAATACACAGAGCGCTCCAATACTCCCATTTTAAATATTTAGAATTTAGTGTAAAGCCCCATACACACACACAGAGGATAATGTGAAGTTATCACGCAGAAAGTGACTCCTGAGCGATATCTTACACAATATCGTCTAGTGTGTGCACTCGTATCGCTCTAGCATGTCGCTAACAATGATTGAAGTCTGCAGAACATGCAGGTCAATTTGGTTACACAGCCAAATGACCTGCATGTTTAGCGGGTCCCAATGACGGCACTGAACGATATCGGCAGTCAATACCGTACAGTGTATATGCACAATATTGGCTGCATCGATATTATCTATTATCTGCATCGATTGGGCCGACTAGTGTGTATGGAGCTTAAGATTAAATATTTTCCTGAGAAGGGTTTACTATATTATATTGGTGTGGGAGTACCCTGTTATCTTCTCAGGAAATTATTTTTTGATAACTTCTATATACTTTTAGTATTTATTAAAAGTTAAGTTTTTATTAACTTATACCCTTTTCAGACTGCAAATGCCAGGACGCACCAGGAATAAGGACAAGGATCTGTCCCAGCAGCAACCTGGCATTTGCGGTCTGAAAGCTCCGCGTCCGCCCAGTGAAATCACATGGGGTGGGGCTGAGTGGTGGTGCATCATTGGGGGGTGGGGGAGGAGGCAGCATTTGGAGCTGACAGCGCTGCCTCCTCCATACTGTGAACTGGACCCGTCCCACTCAACCCTGTTCATGACCAGGATTGAAATCCTGGGTTGCTCGACCCGGGGTGGTTCTTTCACACCACACCGCAACCCGGGTTGGTGAGGTAACGACCTGGCAATAACCCAGGTTGAGAGTGCGGTCTGAAAGGGGTATTGCTAACAATACAAGAGTGCCCCCAAGAAAGAGGGTTAACTGTTCTTTGTAACGCTGCTCTCTGGAGATAGATGCTGGCTATTCATTTTTGAATAAAGTAAATGTTATATAAAGAAATATTTGTTTGTGGTTATTGTTTCAGTGAAATAACATCTTGGAAACATTGCATTGTGAGATCTGTAAAGACACAAAATGTACACAGTCTCTATGGAATTCAGCACAAACTAGCAATTTACGTGTACAAATGAAAAGTACCGAACTTGCAGGATGCCTTTGTTTATTTCCTGACCTTCTCACCTTCACTCTCAATGACACCGAATCTGGCAGAGCTAACCTGAATTTGTACTCACTTCCTGATTTATAGCAAACATAATAAAAAAGACTAAATTCCACCATAGGGCTTTAAAGAAAAGAGCATTGACCAGTAAGCATATGAAATCCTTGAGAACCAATTAGTAAGATTAATTTCCTTTGTCTGTTTGAATAAACTGCCTTTAAATGTTTGGAGAAAAATCAATATTTCGTTAGTTGCAGAATGGAACTGTATAAATAGTGGAAAAAAAACTTTAACAGCAAAGTCTCGTAAACTTTTTTTTTTTCTAAGGAATGTAGAATAAAAATATCAAAAGTAACAGAGTAATCATATAATGTGCCAAATGATAAGGATTCTTTGGAGGAAATCCTATTAAAACAAAAATCATAATTCTATCCTGACCTTAATATGTCCTTCTGGAAATATAACTATATCAGGGTTGCCGACCCTCCCGGAATTTCCGGGAGTCTCCCGAAAATCGGGTACCCCCTCCCGTCCCCCGGAAGGGTGGGCAACCCTCCCGGATTCAGGGGGGACCCCCGCTGACCCCCGGATCGCGGCATTAAAATGCCGCAATCCTCGGGTCACAGAGGAGGGGGCGGAGCTAAAACGGCACAATCGCGTCATTTTAGCCCCGCCCCCTCCATGGAGATCCCTGAATTAGCTGATTTTAACAGTATGGGGGCGGGGCTTAGTGATGTCACTCGTAAGCCCCGCCCCCTGAACGGCTGCTGAAACTCTCCTCTCCGGGCTTCTCCCGGAGAGGAGAATGTTAAAGTCGGCAACCCTGAACTATATCTGTGAATATTTTAGGCCAGTTTATGAAAGACAGCACATCATCTCACTGGGGCCACCTTCAATACCGCTTCGAACAGTGGAAAACATCCCAGATATGTGAGTGACATTAACTGCTTCTCTTCCCCCCAAAAAAACTTGTGTCCATGGAGTAAAACACCAGCAGGATCCACACTTAATCAGGATAAGTGGGATGCATTTATTACAATTTCAGCCCTCAACTAAAAGGGAAAATCAAAGTATTTGCAATTGCATTTTTTGCACCAACAGTCTGCCATTTACTGGCAATTTTTAGCACTATTTTATGAATGCATACATGAATCATGTTTATAATGGTTTTATTTTGAATATTGATCATTAAATTGGTAAAAAATGTGTATGTTGATTTCTTCCTCAAATAGCGCAGTTATTCAATTTTTCTTCTTTTTGTGTACCTACTGGGGACTGACTAACCCCATTTTTAACTGCTGCTTGATTTGATAAAGGGACCCTACGTAGCGCCTGGTAATTGCCCTAGTGGTAATACACAACTGCACAGTTTATGAAAGACAGTTGGTGGAAATATTATTTATTTCCATGTGTATAATACATAGGGGTGCAGGATGTGGTGTTTACTAATTTTCTGGATCTATTAGAGAGGTGTGGAGAGCACCTGGGTGAACTGCTGAGGTGTATAAATACCCCCCTTTGCAGCGCAATGCACATAATATTTTTCATGATCTATGGGTCTATGTACCAAGGCTTGGAAAGAGATGAAATAGACAGTAATAATGTACCAGTCAATCAGTTCCTAACTGCCATGTTACCGACTGTGTTTGAAAATGACAGCAACTGTTTGGTTGGTACTTTGGTGTCTATGTACTAAGCGCTGGAGTTAAAAATTACGGAGATAAAATATCGGCCAATCAGCTTCTGTCATTTCTCAAACACAGTCTGTAGCATGGCAGAGTTGGATCTTATTGGTTGTTACTTTATCTCCACCCACTTCATCTCTCTCTAAGACTTAGAACATATAACCCATCAAGGGCATCTCCTAGTCTACTACTGCCCTTGAAAGAATTTTCAGAGCCCACCTCAGTAAAAAAATAAATTATATACAGATATATATATATATATATATATATATATATATATATATATATATATATATATATATATATAAACACAGGGGGCCCAGCACTCACTACAACAAACTAACTCACCTTAACATTCAAATAATCAATTAAATAAATAATGGGGTTTTAGTTCATGAATTGATCAATGCATTTAAGCTTGCAGCCCATCGCCAAGGGACACCATTTCCCTGCAAGTCCTACACTAACAACTGATTTTCATGGGAACCTGGCAACTGTTTGCACATCATAGCTAAAATTAACATGTGTTATTTTCCTGGGTTAAAGCTCAACTGCCATGTCCTTATGGCTTTTTAAAGGTGAGACAATCCCAAACACAGCACCGGAATTAGTATTAAAGGGGCAGCTGTCACAGGTTTCAGGTAAATGAGCTTATCTAGGGTGCATGAGAAAGCTATGATCACAGTAACAGAGGTTAATTAAAAATCAACCCAAATATATAGATACAGAAGTACCAACACACTCGCCATTCCTAAGAATGGGGTGCAAACAGCACCCACTTCCCAGGATGGGGAATGGGGTCCCTTGGCGATGGGCTGCAAGCTTAAATGCATTGATCAATTCATGAACTAAAACCCCATTATTTATTTAATTGATTATTTGAATGTTAAGGTGAGTTAGTTTGTTGTAGTGAGTGCTGGGCCCCCTGTGTTTGTATTTACTAGAGTGTGTGGTCACAGGCCAATGCACCCCATCCTGGGAAGTGGGTGGTGTTTGCACCCCATTCTTAGGAATGGCGAGTGTGTTGGTACTTCTGTATCTATCTATCTATCTATCTATCTATCTATCTATCTATCTATCTATCTATCTATCTATCTATCTATCTATATATATATATATATATATATATATATATATACACAGTGGTCGAAGTGGGCCGGTATGGGATGGTATGCCATACCGGCACCTTTCTTCCACTGACAATAATTAGCCTTCACATGCAATCTGTGCAGCAGGAGGCGGGGGAGTGGCCATCCTGCTGCTTAGAAGAGGCAAGTCTATGATAAGCGGGTCCCCTCCCCTTTGGCATTGGCGCCACTGGTGATTCACAACATGTCCGGCCCCTACCGTGTGTGCTGCCAGCCTGCCACTGCGGTCTCCGTCGCCCATGCAGTGAAGTGGCTCTCCAGGCCGATGCTGGGTTGGTCCCCCGCCTTTTGGATGAGCCTTCTGCTGCCGCTGGATTGCTGCGCCTGGGTGAGTCAGATAGTAATTCTTAGTGCATTCCCTGCTGGAGCCCAGCCAGCCGCTCTCCCTCTCTCCCAGAGTTAACCCTGCACCCGCCACTATTGAAGATAGCCTGGACCTTCCACCTTCTCCTCCCCAGAGTTTACCCTGCTGTCGCACGCCAGTACTGAGATCCCGCTGGCTGCGCCATCCACCCTCCCTGGAGTATACTCTGCCGCCGCACGCCACTACTGAGGTCCTGCATGCTCCCCCATCCACCCTCCCTCCCCTGAGTATACTCCGCCGCCGCACGCCAATCATTTGCTATACAAAGGAGCCTGACGGTGACCCCATAATCCAGCACTGTGCCTGCCACCATGCCCAAAGTGCCCCTCCACGCATGTTTACCCTTCGAGATTCCCCTCGCCCACCTCCCGCCACAGGTACACTTGCATTAACAGTGTGAGTACACTGGTGCGTGGAGGCAGCTTGGAACACTGGAAAATGGTAGGAGGTACTGGGAGTGAGGAGGCACACAGTGATGGGAGTAGGGTGGGATATGAGGCACACTATGATGGGGAGGTTGGGAAATCTGATGAGGCACACAGTTATGGGTGGAGGGTTCAGGCTGTGAGCCCCACTGTGATGGGGGGGGGAGGTTGTGAGGCACACAGGGATCGTGATAAGGCTGTGAGAGTCACTGTGATGGGGATATGGGACAGTCAAATGAGGTACACAGTGATAGGTGGAGTGTTCAGTCTGTGAGGCACACTGTGATGGGGGCAGGTTTATGAGGCACACAGGGGTGGGGAGAGGATGTCAGGCTGTGGCAATGAACATGGCGTCAGACTCCCCTCATGGAGCAAACCACCATTGTTGCTGTGGGAGATGCAGCGTTTGACCCAGGTACGGATGTAGGAGGGAGGCAAAGAATTATTGGGTGTATGATGGTGAATTATTATGTGAATAAGTGTACTACAGTGTGCATTTTTATGTGTACAAGGTCACTGCATGTGGTGTAATGTGACTATGGGTCACTGCGTGTGGTGTAATGTGACTATGGGTCACTGCGTGTGGTGTAACGTGACTATGGGCGGTATTCAATGAGGCTGATTCGCCAGGTTTTTATGGCGACTTTGTGCTGTAAGGCGAATTTTTGACAAAAACGGTGAATCACCCTATTCAATGACCAGATGGCGAATACATTTCAAGGTTTTTTTCGCCATCATTCACCGAGTAGCAATCGCTATCTTTTTATGGTGAAGTGGAATGTGAACTTTTAAAATAAGGTGTTTTGCTTTTTACATTTGGTGTCAAAAAATCAGGAATTTTATTCTGAGAAGGGGCATGCTATTTTTATTCAGAGATTAACTGCGTGTGGTGTAACATGACTATGGGTCACTGCGTGTGATGTAACGTGACTATGTGTCACTGGAATAGGATTGTTCAGCTACAGTATGTGGCATCATTTGAAATGGGGGTAGTATTCTGGCAGACACAGCAATACAGTACTATGTATAGTTTGGCATTCACTTAAATGCTCCTCTGTATTCTCTGACGGTCAGTAAAATGCGTTCCATATTGCCTTCTTTTCAAAATCTCTCTCTTGTGTGGGGGTCAAAAAGATGCTTTCAATTTTGTTGGTGACTAATGTTTTCTGTATTGTTTCACTTAAATTGCATTAGGTAAATCAGTCTCAGATGATCTATATTTCTATGTTATGTTGTTATGTTACGTTGTTTTTGGGAATCTGGATATGTGGTACACTGCACTTGACCACGTCCCCTTTGATAGACCACGTTTTGACTGACCATGCCCCCTTTTCTGGAGCGCGCGCACCTTTGGCGCTCGCATAATTTCTGCCTTAATTTTCCCATACCCCCACTTTTAAATTTCCACTTCGAGCACTGTATATATATATATACATATATATATATATATATATATATATATATATACACACACACACATTAGCCTCGCAAAAATGGGGTGGTGCACTGGGCTGGATGAATATATTCTTATATACATCAACACATCCTTAAAGCTTTGCAGCACAGTCACATTTGGATGTGGGGAAGGGAGGTGGCATGGAGCTTATATTCTGTCATTATTGGGGATTTGAGAAGTGCTCAGTCTATTTTACTTGTGAATATGGGATCAGCCTAGTATCTAGTTTACGGGATGACCAATTTCGTGACTGTCATCTCCTGATGAAGTCCAGCCCATACCTGCAGGGCATAAGAGATGAAATGCCTAGAGAGCAGCCTGTTTCTACCCCAGCACTTTATTCATGTAAGGTTGTTTTTTTATTTATTCACTTTATGCACTTTACATAAACTCCAGATTTTTTAATTTTAATGGAGTTTTCTTTCCTATATGTAACCGCACGGCAAATGTGTTTGACACATTGGTACTCGTGGGAGACAACCGCAGAGTGTCTAGTTTGCTGTCCGGGTAGCAGCCTGGTAAACCATAAGGCCATTGATCTAAATACAAATATATGTATCTAATATACAAATATTTATATAAACATCCAAAATTGTCCAGCAGGTAGGTTATCATCAACGTTTCGAACTTTAATAGTTCTTCATCAGGGTATAAAAGAGTGTTCAGTACAAGCTTACATTTATACATACCCCCAAGTGATAAACACCAAACCAGCACCTCCTTTTTTGTAATGGTCCAATTATGTCCGCAATTAGTTCTTCACACTTAGAACTGTAAAGATGCCAACACTAATTATATGCAATACTAGTGATTGTGAATATCCAACAGTCTAAAATGTGTTTGAGGTGTGTTTGTACTTATTGCGAGTACTATTAGGATTGCTGTAGCGGTTTTAGGCCCTTATTCTGGTTGGTGCGGTAATATCCGCGTGCGTTCGTGCCGCCGTTGTTTTGTGTCTGCGCATGAGCAGAGGCGTCTCTGCGCATGTGCGAGCGGGGCGTACGGCCAAATCCCGCATGAAATGTGAACACTCTGAACAGGGGGTGGAGAGGGGCGTGAAGGGCTATTTGGGCTCATTACCATATGCATACGCCCCGCGTTTCATGGGCGTTCCCATACACATGCTGGGCATACGTATGGTAATGCAGTCATGACGCACGTGTAGGGGGCGGACATATGACATCGCCGGATGTCAGCTGCCCGCCCAGATCCCTGCTTTTGCACGGAAAAATGTCCCTGTGGTCTGAGGTTGCGGGAGCTGGTGGATCACTCGGTCCTGCATGCGATGGTCTGCGACCATCGAATGATGGGGGAGGTTCACTGAAATGGAGGAGGCGTATTCCATGGAAAATACACGTGCGGTCCGTTCGGCCAGCTTCTTACCGCGTACGGACGGAGTTGGCGATCCGTATGGAAGGCGGGGTTTCGCACGCGCGGTCCTGGCCGCATATTCGGATCCGGCCGCACCGATCAGAATAAGGCCCCTCCCTCTCACCCTATTCAACGCTGCAGGGGCTCACTGCCCCTGACAGCGATTTTTAACCTCTGTGGTGAACGCTGCAGGGAGCTGGGGGACGGTGGCAGGCAGGGATGTGTGGGGGTGAAGGAGTGCTTTCGGAGACACAGGCAGCAGAAGCTGCCCCCGGGAGAGCTGGCAGGGGACGCGGGCATAGGTGCCGATTCTGTGGGTGCTCAAGGGCCCGAGCACCCACAGTAATGAATGAGCACCCATGTGCCCGTAACTCCAGAGTCTCAATGCCGGGCCACTGTATTTGCTTGTTGAGCCTTTCAACAGGCTTGCGCACCCACCAGCAAAAACATAAATTGGCACCTCTGGAAGTGGGTAGGGAGCCACTTTACTGGTCCCGCTCGTGCATATGTAATGAGCGGGACCAGTTTGAAGTGAATATATGAATATTTAATGAGCGGCTCCCAGCCCCCTGCTGGCGAATGTGTAAAAAGAAAATGAATTAAAAAAAAAAAATTTTTGTAATATATATTCATGTGCTGTAAGCACATGATTAGAAATAGCATGCCCCTTCACAGAAAAAATATATCTGATTTTTTGACACA
The DNA here is from genome assembly GCF_055691185.1 of Crinia signifera. Taxonomy (NCBI): domain Eukaryota; kingdom Metazoa; phylum Chordata; class Amphibia; order Anura; family Myobatrachidae; genus Crinia; species Crinia signifera. The sequence goes on along the minus strand of NC_139218.1, from coordinate 295,142,730 downwards.
AAAAAAAGCCTTTATTTTAAAAGATCACTTTCCAGTTCACCTTAAAAACATGTTGAATGCAAAACGGTGAATCATGGCGAAAATCATGCTGAAAGCAGTTCTCCATCCTAGCATTGAATACACTCTTGGCGAATCCCAGTGAAAACCCCATTGAAATACACCAGTGAATTGCAGCGAGCATGAAATGGAGAACTGGACGGCATTCACTGTTGAATAGGGTAAATCAGACTTTCAGTGAAAAAGATTCACCGCAAGGAGTGAAAACAGTCCGATTCGCCCAAAAAAACCCGGTGAATTGGGAGCATTGAATACAGCCCAATGTGTTATTCTAAACTGTGAAACGGCACAAAAAAAAAAAAATAACAGAGACCAGCACACCACCTTATTAAAGCAAAACATATTTTTAGTATTTGAATCAAGGCAACATTTATTTATTTATTTACAGTTTCTTATATAGCGCAGCAGATTCCGTTGCGCTTTACAATAGTAGACAGTGATAAGACAAACTGGGCAACAACAAACAGACTTGAAGGTAGGAGGGCCCTGCTGCAAGCTTACAAGCCTGTATGGTTTTACAACATGATCAGGAAGACAGAAAAAACTCTGGATACTTAGCATAAATTCATGGTCAGTAGTGCCGCAAAGCAGTATGTATGCCTAAACAGCACACCTTCTTCCTTCTTTACACCCTATTGCCAATTACACATTATGCCACACACCATAATGCCTATTACATATTAAATCACACATCATAATGCCTATTACATATTATGCCACATGCCGTACTGCCCATTTCATATTATGCCACATGCCAGTAATGCTTATTACATATTACACCAGACGCTGTAATGACCAATATATATTCTGCCTTAATGCCTACTACATATTATATCACACACCATAATGCCCATTACACATTATACCACATAAGTGCCGCATACCCACATGGTCGTTGTCAGAGGTATATTGCTCAATGTTAGGGCACACACGCTTCTTGCCAGCAACTTTTTTTTTGTTGTCATGGGGGGGGGGGGGGGGATACATGCTCATCACTCATGGGAGATTTACATGCTTGTTAGCAGGGTGGACATTACATGCTCATATCTAGGGGAAATGACATGCTCATTGCTAAGGAGTGCTACATTCTCCATTGCTGGGGGCGGAAGGATGGATGAGGTGTTACATGCTTGTTGCCAGGGGTAGTTATATGTTCTTTGCGGGAGGGTGGCAAAAAGGTTGGTAGGTCAGAAAGGCAGGTGCAGAAAAAGAATGGGACAGAGAAAGGTAGTAGGGAGAGTCTGATATTCACAGCAAAAAAGGCATATGATTTAAATAAATAAAATTGAAAAATAGACAGCAGGAAACAATTACCTGTTAATAGAATGGAATGGAGTGAATGGAGTGTTCAGAAGGAATGGAGTGTTCAGAGTCCAGCAGCCCTTTAGCAGACAGTGAAGCCAGAAGTGTCTTTATCCTGTCCTGCTGCAGTGCGGACAGCAGCACTGAGAAGCATATCAATAGTAGTTTTTTTCTTCTGCATTTTGGAACAGCGCTGGTATGATCTGACAGACACTAGAGGAAAAGCATAACCTGTAGTGTCTGTCTCCTCCAAGACAGTGGACATTTGGGGGGGGGGGGGGGGGGGTAGCAGGCTTTGGGCCCCAAGTATATTGGTGCCCTAGGGCAACTGCCCTGCAAGCCCATATGCTAAGATGCCCTGACAGTTAGTATGCACTAATGTAAGCCCAGTCTGAATAGCCTGTATGGTTTTGATCGCTCAACTGCCACTTGTACAGGCCATTGACTACTCTAACCTACTGTAGTTTATCAAAGTAAGCCAAAAAGCTTGACCGTTGATGGCTTAGTTACTGCATTCTAAAGTTGATATTTTTGTGGTGGGCTACATCATCTTTAGATGGCATTGCCTAATAGAAACCTAAAAGCTTGTATTACACTACCCTTCTGAGAGGGATCCAATCAGATTTTTGTAAAATGATGATGTTTGGTCGATCCAACATCATAATTGGGCATGAATGTCATAAAAGTGAACTTTGGTTCATCAAAGTGTGAATAAAAACATTAATGATTATTAATTTATTTATTAAGTTTCTTATATAGTGCAGCAGATTCCGTTGCGCTTTACAATGGTAGACAGTGATAAAACAAACTGGGTAATGACAGACAGACTTGGAGGTTAGAGGGCCCTGCTGCAATCTTACAATCTATAGGGACATAGGAGGGAAACACAATGACAGGCATCAGTAATAGCATAGCAGTCCCACTAAGGGCCTTATTTTGGTTCATTCTTTCTGACAAAATCCTTCTTAGATGGACAAAACCATGTGCACTGCAGGGGGGCAGATGTAAAATGTACAGAGAGAATTAGATTTGGGTGAGTAATTTTGTTTCTGTGCAGGGAAAATACTGACTGCTTTCTTTTTACACTGCAATATAGATCTCACTTTGAAGTAAAACCCCACCCAAATCTAATTCTCTCTGCACAAGTAACACCTGCCCCACCTGCAGTGCACATGGTTTTGTCCATCTAAGAAGGATTTTGTCAGAAAGAATGAACCAAAATAAGGCCCTAAGTTACAAGTCCAGAAGGGAAGCTATATAATACATAAGTGCCTCAGAGGGTTATGCGTGTAGAACTTAAATATGATAGGCTTGCCTGAAGAGGTGAGTTTTCAGGGAACACTTGAAAGTTTGGAGGCTAGTGGAGAGTCTTATTGTGCATGGAAGGGCGTTCCATAGGATGGGAGCAGCTCAATGAAAGTCTAGTGATCCTTTCAGAAGAGAGACGCAGATCATGTGCAGAGCGGAGTGGCCGAGATGGGAGATATTTTGTGATAACTAAAGAGATATAAGCTGGTGCAGTATGGTTAATAGCTTTATATGTGAGTAGAAGTGTTTTATATTGAATACAGTAAGATACAGGCAACCAATGAAGGTACTAGCAGAGCGGATCAGCAGATGATGAGCGTCTTGCTAGGAAGATCAGCCTAGTAGCAGCATTTAAAATGGATTAGATTGGTGAGAGTCTGTTCTTGGGAAGACCAATTAGGAGAAATATTAAGTTTGAGTTGGCAAGAAGACATCCAAGATGAGATGGCAGATAGACATTCAGAGACTCGGCCCAAAGCCACTGGTGACAACTCTGGGGTTGATAGATAGATTTGAGTATTATCCCCATATAAGTGATATTGAAATCCAAAAGAGCAGATTAGTTTGCCAAGAGAGGAAGTATAGATTGAGAAAAGCAGAGGACCTAAGACTGAGCCTTGCGGAACTCCGACTGGCAGAGGTAGTGAAGAGGAAGTAAAGTCAGAGAAGTGAACACTGAAAGAAAGTTCAGATAGGTAAGATGTGAACCAGGAAAGGGCTGTATCATTAAGAGCTAGGGAGTGTAGTGTTTTTAAGAGAAGAGTGTGATCCACGGTGTCAAACGCAGTAGAGAGATCTAGAATAATAAGTAGTGAGTAATGGCCTTTAGACTTATCAGTTACCAGATCATTAACCACTTTAGTCAGTGCTGTCTCAGTGGAGTGTTGAGAGCGAAAGCCTGACTGAAGCGGGTCTAATAGGGTGTGAGAGTTAAGAAAGTTTGTGAGGCAAGAGTAGACAAGTCTCTCCAGTAGCTTGGAGAGGCATGGGAGCTGAGAGATAGGACGATAGTTATAGAGAGAGTTAGGGTCAGAATTGTGTTTTTTCAGAATGGGAGTAATCACTGCATGTTTGAGCAGAGAAGGAAAAGTACCAGTAGCAAGAGAGAGATTGCAGATTTTAGTTAAGGTGGGAATAAGCACAGGAGATAGATTTTTAATGACTTGTGCAGGTATAGGATCAAGAGGCGAGGTAGTAGAGTAGGAGGATAAGAAGAGTGTGGATACTTCTTTTTCATTTCTGGGCTCAAATGAAGAGAAAGTGCCAGAGGGTTCAGGTGGGGCAGAGAGAGGGTTAGAGGTTGTAGAGCATATCATTTCATCTCGGATGTTATCAATCTTGTCCTTAAAGTAGGAGGCAAGTTCTTGTGCACTGATGGTAGCCAGTGGGGGAGGAGGGGGAGGGTACAGAAGAGACTCAAATGTGTTAAAAAGTCATTTAGGGTTGGAGGCATGAGAAGAAATGAGAGATTGGTTGTATGTTTGTTTGGCAGTGTCTAAAGCATTGCAGTAGGAGTGGTAGCTAGTCTTATATGTGAGGAAATCAGTCATACAGATGGGGCAGGCTTCTTCTTTGCTAGCGAATCGCCAGAACGTCAGCGCTGACGATCCACCAGCAGCCTCGCTAACCATCTGACTGAGACGCGCGTGCGTCTCACGTCAGATGGTTAGCCACGGGTACCCTGTACGTCTCCGCTTCAGGGACCCGGGGGAAGTGCTGGAAGCGCCGTCAGAAGGGGACGCGCGCACCTCTCGTGCGCGCGCGTCCCCTTCTCGCTATAGATATGGCGCTGGCGGGGGATGGCGGCTGGCGTCGCCATCGCCATCCCCTGCAAAGATGGGACCTGCCCCATCTGTACTAGGAGATTTATGCCATTGGCGTTCTACTTTACGTGACTGAATCACCAGTCTGCAAATAATGATCTGCGAATCATTTATGATTGGTGTGAAGAGGTCAATGAATATTGCAAAAGTAATGAAAATACGAGGATTTTTGAAGAAATCAAGTAGTGCCTTGTGCAGCCTTTAGCCCACCCTATACTGGGTGACTTAGAAATCACCATATGAAGTTATCTGCACTGTCCCATTCCCAGCTCAATAATACATTCTAATATGTCAGCACTACAGCCTGACCATGGTGATGTTTGTCCAATGTATTGTCAAAGAGAGTAATGTTCTACTGTAATGGTTCTTTGGAAGAATTAGATTTGGGTGGGGTTTTACTTCAAAGTGAGATCTATATTGCAGTGTAAAAATAAAGCAGCCAGCATTTACCCTGCACAGAAACAAAATAACTCACCCAAATCTAATGCCCCCCTGCAGTGCACATGGTTTTGTCCATCTAAGAAGGATTTTATCAGAAAGAGTAAACTAGAATAAGGCCCATAGTGATTTACAGTACAAATGCAAATTAGGACAAGTATATGGTAAATAAAAAAGGACAGTTGCAGCAGCAGAAACTGATGCAATTATATTGTGGCAGAGATATATTCTTAGAACAGCACATGAGGAGAGAGGGCCCTGCTTGTTAGAGCTTACATTCTAAAGGGAAGGGGCAGACAATCTGGGATCGATTGGAGTGGAGAGAGGTGTTTTACAAAGAAGCCTGAAAGTAAATCTACCAAACATTTGCAAGCTAGATGTAGAAAAAAAAGGTTCTTCAATTTTAAATATGCTAATGAACAATTACAACCTATAAAATGATAGATACAAACCAATTGTTTACCATGGGTAATGCCTCCTACTTACCACTCTTGAAGGCATATTACATCACCCCCCATGTCTCCTAGGATTGCAGGAACAAGCTTCTGTCATTACTGGGCTGTCTATTTTCTTATTAATACCTACATCTATCCATATGTATAGTGTATGCCTATATATATATATATATATATATATATATATATATATATGAAAAAGGCAAAAGGTACCTAACACCGCGCCCTAATACCCCAAAGCAGCACCTCTGAAGGTCCCCTGTTAGCTGGAACCCAGGGCAGATAGAAATACAAAAAGAATCAGGGTGCGCTAAGGTAAATCATACAACTGGTAATAATTCAAAAGGTACAAATATTTAATATAAAATGCCAAACAATGGCTGAAGATAAATATCATGCAAAGTTACACCATTATATCACACAATAAGTTTTACAATCTGAAGAAAGGCCCAACGCGTTTCGTCAACCACGTGACTTCATCAGGGGCGTTTGATGTGTTGATTGAAAACTTGTGCGAAAGCACTTCTTAGAGCGATAAATGTTAGAATGTCCCAAACAAGCGGTAATTGTCAGAACATCACAAACAAGAATTGTACAGATGCATATATATCGCCAAAACACTCAAAGTGTTGATGGAAATAGATAAACATAGGTAAAACTCCAGAAATTCTGTATCTCCACACCATTTGTAAATGGTGTTAGCATCAAGGATCAACCAAAAAATAGACCTAGATGGCCAAGGTGCTCACTTTAGTGTATCCAAATTGGATACACTAAAGTGAGCACCTTGGCCATCTAGGTCTATTTTTTGGTTGATCCTTGATGCTAACACCATTTACAAAAGGTGTGGAGATACAGAATTTCTGGAGTTTTACCTATGTTTATCTATTTCCATCAACACTTTGAGTGATTTGGCGATATATATGCATCTGTACAATTCTTGTTTGTGATGTTCTGACAATTACCGCTTGTTTGGGACATTCTAACATTTATTGCTCTAAGAAGTGCTTTCGCACGAGTTTTCAATCAACACATCAAACGCCCCTGATGAAGTCACGTGGTTGACGAAACGCGTTGGGCCTTTCTTCAGATTGTAAAACTTATTGTGTGATATAATGGTGTAACTTTGCATGATATTTATCTTCAGCCATTGTTTGGCATTTTATATTAAATATTTGTACCTTTTGAATTATTACCAGTTGAATGATTTACCTTAGCGCACCCTGATTCTTTTTGTATATATATATATATATATATATATATATATATATATATATATATATATATATATCTCCTATATATTTGGCTACATCTGTCACTCAAAGTGGGTGTCTGTGTCTATAACGCTCTGTTCCTGGACTTTCCTCTTAATGTGTGATTGCCTTCATCTGTGCTGAACACCTTTCTGAGAAATTAACCTGTTTAAAACAGGTGATGGCAATCATACATTAAGGGGAAGTCTAGAAACAGAGCATTGTGTCCCTCCTGGAGAGGGTCATGTTGGGAGGTATGTGACAGAGAACCAGCCCAGTGAGCCCACAGACAGTGCCAGACACCCACTGCCTTCCCATGTTGCCCAGCACTGCTACTCCACAGCCACCAGGTGAGCGCCCCCCTCCCGCGATTTGCGGCAAAACCTCCCCCGCGCCCCCCCTCCCGCGATTCGCGGGAAAAACACTCGCTCCCCCGCGACCCCCCCACCGCGATTCGCAGCAAAAACACCCCCCGCGACCCCCCCTCCCGCGATTCGCTGCAAAAAGAACCCCCCCACGACCCCTCCCGCAATTCGGGGCGGCACCCCTCCTGCGACCCCCCTCCCGCGATTCGCGGCACCCCCCCCCCCCCAAATCCCAGCAGCCCCAGGATTAAATGGCACATGCAAAACACTGACATGGCTATGGTCGACAATGAAAAAGGTTGACATGAGTTTTTGAAGATTTATTTTTAATTTTTTTAATTTTTTCATATTCATTGTCATGTGTCGACATGGACACCAATGAAGTGGCACACTTATGTCAACATTTACATGTGTTGACCTTTCTGTGTTGATTTTTTCTTGTGGCGATTCGCGTCACACCCCCCCGCAACCCCCCCTCCCGCGATTCGCGGCAATTCCGTGACCCCACACCTCCCGCAATTCGCGGCAACCCCCCACCGGAACCCCTGTGAACCCCGCCCTCCCGCGATTCGCGGCACCCACCCCCGCGACCCCCCCTCCCGCAATTCGCGGCACCCCCCCGTGATTCGCGGCAGCTCCAGAATTAAATTGCACATGGAAAACACTGACATGGCTATGGTCGACAATGAAAAAGGTTGACATGAGTTTTTGAAGTTTTTTTTTTCATTTTTTGAATATTTTCATATTCATTCTCATGTGTCGACATGGATACCAATGAAGTGCCACACTTATGTCAACATTTACATGTGTTGACCTTTCTGTGTTGATTTTTTCTTGTGGCGATTTGCGTCACACCCCCCCACCCCACCCCCCCACAACCCCCACTCCCGCGATTCACGGCACACAAACACACACACCTCCCCCGCGATTCACAGCACCCCACCCCGTGACCCCCCCTCCCGTGATTCACGGCACACCCCCGCGACCCCCCCTCCCATGATTCGCCGCAACTCCCACCCCGTAACCCCCCCTCCCGCGATTCGCGGCACCCACCCCCGCGACCCCCCCTCCCGCAATTCGCGGCACCCCCCCCCCGCGATTCGCGGCAGCTCCAGAATTAAATTGCACATGGAAAACACTGACATGGCTATGGTCGACAATGAAAAAGGTTGACATGAGTTTTTGAAGTTTTTTTTTCATTTTTTGAATGTTTTCATATTCATTCTCATGTGTCGACATGGACACCAATGAAGTGCCACACTTTGTCAACATTTACATGTGTTGACCTTTCTGTGTTGATTTTTTCTTGTGGCGATTCGCGTCACACCCCCCCGGAACCCCCACTCCCGCGATTCACGGCACACACACACCCCCCCGCGATTCTCGGCACCCCACCCCGTGACCCCCCCTCCCGTGATTCACGGCACACCCCCCGCGACCCCCCCTACCATGATTCGCCGCAACCCCCGCCCCCGTAACCCCCCTCCCACGATTCTCTGCAATCCCTCCCCCCCCGCGATTCGCAGCATCCACCCCCCCACAACCCCCCCTCCTGCAATTCGCGGCACCCCCCCGCGACCCCCACTCCTGCAATTCGCGGCACCCTCCGCGACCCCCCCTCCCGCGATTCGCGGACACCTAAGTTGCAATACAGGGCATCTTTCATACAATTCTAACCATATTTCTCATATACAAACGTTCACAAATTAAGGGGGCGCAGCCCCTTACGACGGTGTGAAGAGCGCCCGTAGGGCGCGATGAATCACCTAGTATATATATATATGTGGCAGATAACTGCATTCGGCACTGTGTCCACTCCCAGAGCTATTTAAGAAGTGGTGTCTATTTATATTTTACATTGGAGACAATACAACCAATATTTTCCCCGAAGTGGTTTGTCAGCCAATCATACAGTAAGTGGCTTCGGTGACCAATAGCAGCTTGTCACCTCATAACTCCGCCCATTCAAGGATTCTTGGTATTGTAGTTTATAGGTATTGTAGTTTTCGCTACAAAATAAATTGAACCCTACAGTAGTTACTGTATGTGTAAAACTAAAGGTCCCATTAGCACTCAGCAACCAGGGAACTCATGGCGCATGCTGACATCAGCCAACCAGCCCATGCAACTAATGTGATAGTGAGATAACATTTGTTCCTGATCCAATTAGTTTGCTACATGAGTGAGAGATGCCAGGTCTACAAGATAAAAACAGGGATGATATAGGGATTCAGGAAATGAGAGGGGCAGGGGCTGACAGACGGAAGCAGGTGTTGAGAGGGTAGCATTGGCTAAGATTGGCGCCTGGAGTGAAATGGAAGCAGAGAAGGATGCAGGAGATGAGATGGAAGCAGTGAACCAGATTGGTCTAAGGAATGAGTGATGCGGGAGTTGAAAGGGAAGCAGATACTGAGAGTGTAGCAGGGAGTGAGAAGATGAAGGATTTAGAGAGGGATGGGATGATCTAGGGTGAATTACAGTGGCAGTCTGATAGCAGCCTATTCTCACAATAAAGCAGGACATTCTTTCCTGCAGCACTGATTCTCTAGTAACAGAAGTCAGAGCACTTGTTGAGCTCTAATTGAAGGAACTCACCACATGATGATTGGAGAAGCCCATGATTGGAGCAGCCAAGTCCAATAACGCTCCTCTAACCTCTAGAACATTTTAGGTGTACTCCATTCTCTTTGCACTGCTCCACAGTTAAGTATCTTATTTTTCATGTATCAGATTCAGCCATAGCACCTTCCTTCTCCCCACCCCCACACTCTCTCTTAATATCTCCTATCTGACTCTGTTAACTCCCACTATCCAGCTTATCTCAATCCACTCCACAGAGCTCTTAACAGGGCTGGACTGGGACCAAAAATCAGCCCTGGCATTTTTACCACACAGGCCCACCTGCTTGAAAGTTCCATTCGTGATATTGTGGCATAGTGTGACAAGGGGTAAACAGTTCCTTACAATGTTTAAAAACAGGAACAGTATGAATACAAATTAACTTACATCACATAACACAAAAAATGACAAGTTAATTCCCATTACACATGTACTGGGACACTCAGTAATGCCCATTACACATATGCCATACACCGTAATGCCCATTACATATAAGGCTACACACTGTAATGCCCATTACACATTATGGCACACACCATAATGCCCATTACATGTTATGGCACACACCATAATTCCCATTACACATTATGGCACACACCGTAATGCCCATTACACATTGTGCCATACACTGTAATGCCCATTACTTATAAGGCTACACACTGTAATTTATATACACAATTCGTTATGTCCATTTCACATGGCACACACCGTGATTTATGCCCATTATACATTGTGCCTTTGGAAACGTTCACTTAGATACATCTACTTGGGTAATTCCTGGTTCATGGAAATATGCTTAATATATTACATGCCTATAAGGGTCCTCCTGAATAACACTTTAGGAGGACCACAGTCACTCTCAATTTTTTTAAAAAATTTCTTTATTAATGTTGCTAACTTATCATTGCAGAACCGCAAGTCCCATCAGCAGGGTCTACTCTGACTACAGCGTCTAACAATGTAAAAGATCCCTACAAGCAAATCCCTACAAGGAAAAAAATAATAAAACAAATCTACATTTTTTCAAGCCACATCAAGTGAAAACATTAGCATTCTAACTGGTACTGTGTAACTAAATGCATTAACTGTAATAGTGCATGCCAATGGCAATCATTCTTCCTGGGCTCTTGTGCAAAGTTACCTGCTAGTGCTGCTCATAGAGTCATACCAGAAGTCTGCAGTGCAGGCTGCAGCAGCAACAGCCAGCCAGTCAGAGACTTGGAGAGGTGCGTAGGGGCAGACAGGGCACTGGACACAAACAGCACAGGACAGGAGGAGTGACAGTCACAGGACCCGACCACTGGACCTTCGCAAGCCCGGCTGCTCAGCTCGTCCCGCCCGCCCAGGTCGGGAACTTGAAGGTGACACAGCCGCACCATGACATCCTATACAAATGATGCTGTCACTGTCCACTCAGCTCCCCCCATCCACGCCGCTCAGAGTGGAAGGCTTAGTCGCGGTCTCGTAATCACGTCTTTATACAAGTGCGTCATTATGTAAATATGCAAATTACATGGCGCTAAGCATAGTGTGACACCCAAGAGGCGGTGCTGACAATTTACAAAAATGGAGAGGCAAAATCGTCCCACAAGACCATTGGCCCTTCTGGCATTTACCAGAAGTGCCAGATGGCCAGTCTGGCCCTGGTTCTTAATGTAACTGTCCATGTTCTCTTTCACTGTCTGTCCTGCATGTCTAGCATCTACATAAGTATAATTAAACAATGTTTGTGTATATGTATATGGATGTTCCATGATAACTCTCAAACACTTTACCTAATCATCTTCAAACTTTGCACAGTACCTTATCATCTTAAATGGATGATCTAAGTTCGAAGATGGGTTTAATTGGAGGAGCCCCTAAGGGTGCTGTCATAAGGGTCCATGCTATTTCTGATGTTTTCATGCATTGTGATATGTCATTGGAAAGCTTATGACTTTCGGAATACAACACAATAACAGACTCCCTTAAGTGGACCCTTAATGGCCTATAAGGGTCCCTTAAATGAAAATCATTGTCACTACAAAACTTTTGACAAACTGAAATATGTGACTGTGAATCAAACACTGTAGATAACGTTGTGAAATTCATGTGAGATCGATCCTCATCGGTTCTTTTTTCTCTTTATTGTTTGCTTATTGTGGCTTCTAACGCTTCCTACTGTGCTCCAAGTGTCCATTTTTCGGTATTATTCATGGATCCCATAAGTTATCGCCCAATAATGGGTCATTTATCGCACGGTAAAAATAGGCTGTGATTGAATAGCCCAATTGTACTATCAGGCTAAAACGCCTTTATTACCATGCATAAATTAGCTCATGGCATAGGATATTGCCTATGGTCTATAATGGCTGTCCAAGCCGACGTGTGAGCTAGTCTCAATTCGTGGGATTTGATCCCACAATGTGGTACCATTTAAGTATGGGCTCCTATCTGCATTCTTCCAGTGGACCCTTCATGCCCAGTCCACGGATTCAGTATGATTTCCCGACATTCAAAATTCCATCAAGCATTGGCAGTCAAAATACTGACATGTTCAAATTGCCGACATTCCTCATAACAACATGGTCAAAATGGTCGACATTTAAATGTTGACATGTCAAAAAGTAAAAAAAAAAAAGCCTGCCTATGTCAACATAGGTCATTAAATTAAATACATCCTCAGTCCACCACTGCCTGTTGTTGAGATATTTTAAAGTGGTGATCAAGAATTTTCACCCCTTTAGGTGCTTGCAGAGAGCTGAACATTTTTGTTGCAGTTACAAAGGAATTAATTCTGTAAATTGCTGGTTTGAGACTATTTCAAATGTCTGTAGAAGGCAATTGCTTCAAATAAATGAACACTTACTAAAGCATTTCGGTTTAGTAGCAGATGTGCAGTTTTCATCGTTCAGTTACTAGCATAATTAAAATACCTTATAACAAGCAATGGATCACATACACAAAATGTTTTCTTAGCAGCTAAATAAATAGGGTGTAATGAGGGAAAGCAAAATACACGTTTAGTCATAAAAGCTTTACAGCGTGCATAGTCAAAATGTCTGAATAATTCTGAAAATGTATATTAAAAATGAATAAATGTTCAATAGCACTGAAAATTTGAGGGAGAATTTGAAGTAAATATCTTTGAATCAGGTGAGAGCTTATAATAATGTGCACTATGTGTAATGCACCTCACATTACAAATGTTGGGCAGTTCTGTATGTGTAAAATTATACATACATGACACATACATGACATATGTATATGTTTATATGTATATATGCACATATACAGTACTAGTAAGCCTGCTCGAAGGCTAGTAAGGTAGCTAATGTGAGAGAAAGAGATGTAGTTTCACTTGGTGACACACAGACACTAGACATATATATCTATATATCTATATATATATATATATATATATATATATATATATATATAGATGATATATGTGTGTGTGTGTGTGTATATATATGTATAGATATATATATATATATATATAACAGCAATCAATGGTGGCGGACTTATCTTGAATGAAAAAATAATGGACACGGAGGTCTCTTATTTGCAGCAACGTTTCAAACTTTTAATGCTCGTCATCAGGCTCAATGCAATACAAATTGTAACTTACTTATATAGGCACCCCCACCACTGTGACGGGGCCGCCATGCTGCCCTCTCCAGTCTCTGTCCAATGACGTCATTGTGACACGCACCGGCCGGCGCTGACTCTCGGAGATTTGGTAGTCATGGCAACCCCTGTAAATAAATTAAAAAAGTGACTTTACAAATATACATGTGCATGTAACATAAATAAAAACATACATTGGCACATGGTTATGTTATCTGAGGCTACGAAACAGCATGTTAATAATAAATGCACTTATGAGACATGAAATAATGAAATATATTCGTAGTTACGTGTGCCTTATAACCGAAAGAGAAAGAAGCAAGACTTACTGACATGTAGGGTCTGGCAAGGACAAACTTTGTCCTGTGAGGACTATAAATCAAATTCTGCAATGCTTAATCGAAAAGAGTTTTTTTTAAAAAACAGTTAAAGCTGCAGTGTTCATTGAGACCTGACGGATGTACTGTATTCAGCCTATGGATCCATCTAGTCTCACATTGCAAGAGTGACCTATTGCGATCACCCCCTCTCAGACTCGGTGGTATGTGGTCAATGATTTTGTATCTGAGCGTGGACAGACCATGTCCATGTTCCCTAAAATGTCTAGGGACTGGTTGCTCATTCTGGACGATTTTTCCTTCTATAGCCTGTCTGATTGTTGAACACTGGGTTCCCATCCGTTCTTTCAATTGTCTGGTCGTTTTGCCTACAAACAATAGCCCACATGGGCAGCGTATAATGTAGACAACGAACATATTGGAGTATGATAATACATGTGTCACGATCCGAGCTCTCAGACAGACTTTCTTACCGGCTAAGTGCCTCTGCAGGTTCAGCTTGCGGTCCAGACGTCATCCCTGCCGGCGTCCTGTCTGCCGTGCGCCATCACCGCTGCCATCCTCCAGTCCTCTCAGCGCTGCTGAGTCCGCGGCTGCGCGGCGCACCGCTCTCCTGTCTCCCAGTGACAGTACCCAGTGCACGGCAATCCACCTGTCCGCCGCCATTGCTCCCAGCATCCAGCATGGTGTGCACAAACACACTTTCCCACCATAGCAGACATGGGGGCTGCCATGTTCTTTCCAGTCACATGTCTGTGCTGTCCAATCCTGTTGGTTCTGATCTCCCTGTCATACTTCCTCGGCCAATCCTGGCCACCCAGTGGGGATAAGTATGCTGGGAGCTCTCAGAACCATTGCTAGTGCTTCAGTTGTCTCCAGTGTATGGTCAGCTGTCCTTGTCTCCGTGCAAGTGTATTTATCTGCTGGTGTTGTCTTCCATGCTGCAGTGTGTTCCAGGTTGTTCCATCTCCTGTGAAGTCCAGGTTATTCCACCGCCTGTGATCCTGCCTCTCAGCCCAGCGACCAAGCCTAGCTCCGGGACTCTGGTCCTTCCGATGCTCCAACATCATCCACCATCGATGTTTCATCGCTAGTCCGATATTCCGGATCTTCTGCTTCCGTCCGTCATTCCGGACCCACAGTCATCTCCCGTTCGTCATTCTGGACCCACAGTCATCTTCCATATCCGATATCCATCCGATGTTCCACCATCGATACCACATCCATCACATCTGTAAAGTATTGCAATCTGCATGAACTATCATTACTCCTGCATACTTTACTGCCTGTACCGTTACAACCTTCTGCATAATAAATCTGGTTGTACTTTTACCTCTGACTGCTTATTGGCTCTGGGTGCACTGTCGCGCAGTTCATGCGCAAGGGTCCTCTCCAACCTCCCCGGTTCAGGTACCGGTCCAGGTCCCCACCAGAGGTCTCAGTCTTGCCGACTAAGCCCCCTGGTGTGACAGTAAGCACTAGCCAAATGGA
Organism: Crinia signifera; assembly: GCF_055691185.1. Taxonomy (NCBI): domain Eukaryota; kingdom Metazoa; phylum Chordata; class Amphibia; order Anura; family Myobatrachidae; genus Crinia; species Crinia signifera. Next base: position 295,127,672 of record NC_139218.1, on the reverse strand, counting down.
TCCAGCCGCAAGCCAAGCATCACCATCCAGCCCTGTACAGCAACTGGCTGTTCGCTTGGATCAGCAAGAGGCTGCGCAGAGCCAAGTGATTCATTGTCTGCAAGATCTGTCTTCCCGGCTGGATAAGCTACAGACCACTCTCAGTGGCCCTGAGCCTGTCAGAGAACTTCCAAGTCCAGTTCATCCTCCTGTAATGGCTGCTGCACCTCGCCTTCATCTGTCTGTCCCCACCAAGTATGATGGGAACCCCAAGACCTGCCGAGGTTTTCTCAATCAGTGTGAGATTCACTTTGAGCTGCAACCCAGCAACTTCCCTACTGAAAGGGTCAAGATCGCCTACATCATCTCCCTCCTGTGTGGAGCAGCGTTAGAATGGGCGTCTCCCTTATGGGAAAGATCTGATGCCATCCTGTCCAACTACAAGGACTTCGTGTCAACATTCCGGCGTATCTTCGATGAGCCTGGCCGATCAGCATCTGCCTCCACTGAAATCCTCCGTCTCAGACAGGGATCCCGCTCTGTCAGGCAATATCTGGTCCAGTTCCAAATTCTGGCGTCTGAACTCTCCTGGTGTGATGGGGCCTTATACGCAGCCTTCTGGCATGGTCTATCCGACTGTATCAAGGATGAACTTGCTACCAGAGACTTACCTTCAGGTCTAAGTGACCTTATCTCTTTATGTATCAAAGTAGACCTACGCTTTCGAGAAAGGGCTGTAGAACGTCACAAGAGCGCTCCAGTTAAAGTGCCAACTCCTCCGCCTTCTTTACCCACTGCTCCTGCAGTCCATTCCAAAGAAGAACCAATGGAGATAAACCGCTTCCGTTTGTCTCCCGGAGAACGTCGACGTCGTCGGTTGGCACAGCTCTGTCTGTATTGTGCCGACCCTGCACATCAAATTTCTGCATGCCCAAAGCGTCAGGAAAACTCCTCCTCCTAGCCCGTCAAGGAGAGGGTAGGCTAGGAGTAATTAAGTCCTCTCCATCAGCAACCGATTGTGTCCTTCCAGTTTCCCTACAAGTTGGTCAGCATTTCAAGACTGTCTCCGCACTTCTTGATTCCGGTGCCGCTGGCAACTTTGTAACTGCAGAACTGGTCCGCAAGTGGGGGTTGCCCACTGAAAGTCTTTCCAAGACTGTCTTCCTTACTGCTGTGGATGGCAGTAGGATTCCTGATGCGACAGTCTCCCGCAGAACTTTGCCACTTATAGTAAAAGTGGGAGTCCTGCACACTGAACTTTTGTCCTTCCTGGTTTTACCCCGAGCCACTCATGCTCTGGTTCTGGGTTTACCCTGGCTCCGTCTTCACAATCCTTGTCTTAATTGGAAGACATCTGTAATCCTTTCCTGGGATCCTTCCTGCTCCGGTACCTGTCTCCAAAAGGTACTCCCAGCTCGTCATTCTTCAGCCGATGCAGCAGACCTTCCGCCTCTTCCCTACCAAGAGTACTCAGATGTATTCAGCAAGTCTGGCGCTGATGTCCTACCTCCTCACAGACCGTGGGATTGCCCTATCGAACTTATCCCAGGCAAAGAACCACCCAGAGGTAGAACCTATCCTCTCTCTCTTCCAGAGACTCAAGCCATGACCGATTACATCAAGGAAAATCTGGCAAAGGGATTCATCCGTCCTTCAACTTCTCCTGCTGGCGCAGGATTCTTCTTCGTAAAGAAGAAGGATGGAGGCCTACGTCCCTGCATTGATTATCGCGGCCTCAATGACATCACAGTAAAGAACCGATATCCGTTGCCCCTCATCACCGAGCTGTTTGACCGTGTCAGCGGTGCAACCATCTTCACGAAACTCGACCTGAGGGGTGCATATAATCTCATCTGCATACGAGAGGGTGACGAGTGGAAGACGGCGTTTAATACCAGAGACGGCCACTATGAGTACCTCGTCATGCCCTTCGGGCTCAGCAATGCCCCAGCCGTGTTCCAGCACTATGTCAATGAGATTTTTCGGGACATTCTGTATCGACATGTAGTTGTATATCTCGATGACATTTTAATCTACGCCAATAACATCACAGAACATCGTTATTGGGTCAAAGAGGTTCTGTCCCGGCTGCGAGCAAATCATCTCTACTGTAAACTGGAGAAGTGTGTCTTCGAGGTGAAGTCTATACCCTTCCTAGGGTACATTGTCTCCGGTTCTGGTCTTCAAATGGACCCAGGAAAACTGCAGGCCATCCAAGATTGGCCAATTCCCTCTTCGCTGAAAGGTTTTCAACGTTTCCTGGGTTTTGCCAATTATTACAGAAAATTAATTCGTAACTTCTCTTCTATTGTGGCTCCCATCACTGCCTTAACGAAAAAGGGGTCTAATCCAGCGAAGTGGCCGGCGGAAGCCATCGAAGCCTTCCATCTGTTGAAGCAGAGGTTCACTTCAGCCCCTGTTTTACGACAACCTGATACCACCTTGCCCTTTATCCTCGAGGTTGATGCCTCCTCCGTGGGTGTTGGGGCAGTCCTCTCGCAGAAAGCGCCCGATGGACGTCTTCATCCCTGTGGGTTCTACTCTCGTAAGTTCCTGCCTGCAGAGCGTAACTATGCCATCGGTGACCAAGAGCTTCTCGCCATCAAGTTGGCATTAGAAGAATGGAGATATCTTCTAGAGGGCGCTGTTCATGAGATCACAATTATCACAGACCACAAGAATCTTCTGTATCTCAAGTCTGCTCAATGTTTAAACCCCCGTCAAGCCAGATGGACACTTTTCTTTTCCAGGTTTCGTTTCAAGCTGTCATTCTGTCCAGGGACACAAAACCGAAAAGCTGATGCCCTTTCCCGCTCATGGGAGCAAGATAGTGAGTCTAAGTCCACACATCAACACTTCATTATTGATCCAGTGGCCTTCTCCGCAACGGGAGTTTCTAATCTCACGCCCCCTCCAGGGAAAAGATTTGTAAAGCCAGCTCTAAGAAAGAAGTTGCTTTGTTGGGCGCATTCTTCAAAATTCGCTGGCCATGCAGGCATTCAGAAAACTTACGAGTTTATCACCAGGTCCTACTGGTGGCCGTCCCTCAAACAGGATGTACAGGACTTTGTATCCTCTTGTGCTAAGTGTGCCCAGCACAAGACCAGTCGTCAGTCTCCTCCTGGGCAATTGATGCCACTGTCAGTGCCACATCGTCCTTGGACGCATATTTCTATGGACTTTGTAACTGATCTTCCAGAGTCTGACAAGTTCACCACCATCTGGGTGATTGTTGACCGGTTCACCAAGATGGCTCACTTCGTTCCCCTCACCGGCCTTCCGTCAGCTTCCAAGCTGTCCCAGCTCTTCATCAAAGAGATATTCAAGCTTCATGGACTGCCTCTTGAAATCATCTCCGATAGAGGAGTCCAATTCGTAGCCAAATTCTGGCGAAGCATGTGCTCCCTGCTTCAAATCAAGTTAAAGTTTTCCACAGCCTATCACCCTCAAACAAATGGCCAAACGGGACCTTGAAGCATTTCTCCGCACATATGTCTCTTCTTCCCAAGATGACTGGGCTCAACTCCTTCCATGGGCAGAGTTCTGCCATAATAACCAATATCATTCTTCATCAAATGTCACTCCATTTCTTGCCAACTATGGGTTTCATCCTCGAGTTCCTGACTTCACTCTGCAACCTGTGTCCTCTGTTCCAGCGGTCGACACGACCATCCGGCAATTCGTCAAATCCTGGAAGCTCATTCGTTTTTTGCTTCTGAAGGCTTCAAGCAGGTACAAAAAATTTGCCGACAGGAAACGCAGAGCTGTGCCAGCCCTCCGTCCAGGAGATCGTGTCTGGTTGTCAACCAAGAATCTTCGATTGAGAGTGCCATCGATGAAGTTCGCTCCCCGATATATTGGTCCTTTCCCAGTTGAGCGAGTCGACAACCCAGTAGCTTACAAGCTCAAGTTGCCGCCCTATTTGAAAGTGCCAGCTACATTCCACATTTCGCTGCTCAAGCCGCTGGTCCTGAATCGCTTTCATTCCAAGCTCCCCAAGGCTCCTAAGGTTTGCACCCAGCGTGGAACAGAATATGAGGTCAGTAAGATCTTGGACTCTCGCATCCGATATGGTCGTCTGCAATATCTGATCGATTGGAAGGGCTACGGCCCCGAAGAGCGATCATGGACCAATGCCATCGATGTCCATGCTCCCAGACTCATCCGGGCGTTCCACTCCAAGTTTCCCCGCAAGCCTAAAAGGTGTCCTGGGGCCACCCTTAAAGGGGGGGGGGTGCTGTCACGATCCGAGCTCTCAGACAGACTTTCTTACCGGCTAAGTGCCTCCGCAGGTTCAGCTTGCGGTCCAGACGTCATCCCTGCCGGCGTCCTGTCTGCCGTGCGCCATCACCGCTGCCATCCTCCAGTCCTCTCAGCGCTGCTGAGTCCGCGGCTGCGCGGCGCACCGCTCTCCTGTCTCCCAGTGACAGTACCCAGTGCACGGCAATCCACCTGTCCGCCGCCATTGCTCCCAGCATCCAGCATGGTGTGCACAAACACACTTTCCCGCCATAGCAGACATGGGGGCTGCCATGTTCTTTCCAGTCACATGTCTGTGCTGTCCAATCCTGTTGGTTCTGATCTCCCTGTCATACTTCCTCGGCCAATCCTGGCCACCCAGTGGGGATAAGTATGCTGGGAGCTCTCAGAACCATTGCTAGTGCTTCAGTTGTCTCCAGTGTATGGTCAGCTGTCCTTGTCTCTGTGCAAGTGTATTTCTCTGCTGGTGTTGTCTTCCATGCTGCAGTGTGTTCCAGGTTGTTCCATCTCCTGTGAAGTCCAGGTTATTCCACCGCCTGTGATCCTGCCTCTCAGTCCAACGACCAAGCCTAGCTCCGGGACTCTGGTCCTTCCGATGCTCCAGCATCATCCACCATCGATGTTTCATCGCTAGTCCGATATTCCGGATCTTTTGCTTCCGTCCGTCATTCCGGACCCACAGTCATCTCCCGTCCGTCATTCCGGACCCACAGTCATCTTCCATATCCGTCCGATGTTCCACCATCGATACCACATCCATCACATCTGTAAAGTATTGCAATCTGCATGAACTATCATTACTCCTGCATACTTTACTGCCTGTACCGTTACAACCTTCTGCATAATAAATCTGGTTGTACTTTTACCTCTGACTGCTTATTGGCTCTGGGTGCACTGTCGCGCAGTTCATGCGCAAGGGTCCTCTCCAACCTCCTCGGTTCAGGTACCGGTCCAGGTCCCCACCAGAGGTCTCAGTCTTGCCGACTAAGCCCCCTGGTGTGACAACATGTCTAATAGGAATTTTAATTCCGGAATGGGGATGTGTGAAAAAGGCTTCTGTTTCCATGAAACTGCACGTTGTGCAGTTGATGCACTTATAGCACCCTGGCTTTTTGTTAAGAATGTGCTATTGTTTTTTTGCTAAAATTGGAGATATGATTTCTTACCAGACAATCTTTAAGATTGCGGTTTCTGCGAAAGCTGGGTAAGATTGCAGTATGTGCAAAAGATTTTAGACTAGGATCTGTTTTTATCATTGGTCAGAGATTTCTAGCTGATTTAACCACTTCTATGCTGTATGAATTGTAATTTTGTACCAATGGAATTTTTTGGGACTTCAGTAAATCCACTTTATTGTATCCTCTAACGAGGAAATTGTTAATCATGGTATCTATTTGTTGCTCTGCTTCTTTTTTATTGTCACAAATGCGATGACATCTCAAGAATTGAGAGAAAGGTAGACCTTTGTTGGTTGCTGTGGGGTGCTGACTATCAAAGTGTAATATTGTGTTTCTATCTGTAGGTTTTTTATACAGATTGGTGTTAATGATCCCTTGATTGAATGATATGAGGACATCAAGGTAATTGACTGAAGAGGTACTTGCCTCATATGTGAATTTAATAGAGCTTGTCAGCAACTATCAGCGGATCTGTCAAAAAGAACCATCATCGATGGTTTATGGCCGATGTTGAATACTTTTGCCATCAATGTGGGAGGACCACATGGTTTCCCTACATCGATGGCAAAGGCAATACAGGCCATCTTTCATACAATTCTAACCATATTTCTCACAATACAAACGTTCACAAATTAAGAGGGTGCAGCCCCTTACGACGGTGTGAAGAGCGCCCATAGGGTGCGATGAATCACCTAATATATATATATATATATATATATATATATATATATATATATATATATATATATATTGTGACAAGGATCATAAACACGGGGACTCGGATGAAGACTTTTGGTGTTTATTTTGAGAAGCAGGTCACAGCATAATGGGTTAAATCCATATGCAGTCAGTATTACAGGCAGTAGCATACAGGCAGACTCAGCATAGCAGACTCTTGAAAGGCTCCAATGGTCCCTACAATAAACACCCCCTGCCTATCACTTTGGTTGCTTTTCCACCATCAAGAGCAAGGTGACTCTGCCCTGGAAACCTTACATCAGGAATTCCCAGATGCTGTTGACTACAAACCTGGGAATCTGCTGCTACCAAAACCTGGTCTGGATCCTCCACATTACTTTCATGTGGGGGAATTTTGACTGCCACACTCCACCCCCCTTAGCTTCATCCATCCTGGTGAATCTACACAATTTTCAGGTGAGCTCTCAACCACCCCTACTTTTGTCATCCGCCCAGGTAAACAGCCCTCAACCACTTTCCAGAGGTTGCCCACCTCGCCTCCTTCCTCCTCCCCTAGTTTGGAGGATCAGGACCTACAAACCTTCTGGAAATGTCATTGGTATTGAGGTGCTGTTTCCCCGGATGATGCCTCACCTCAAACTTAAATGGCTGCAAGGCCAAAAACCAATGGGTCACACAAGCATTCAACTCTTGGTTTGTATGCATCCACTGTAAGGGTGCATGGTCTGTGACCAACAAAAACTCTTGTCTCAATAAATAATACCTTAATGACTCAACTGCCCACTTAATAGCCTGCTCAACAGTTGAGTACTTGCTCTCTTTGGGCAATAATTTACGGCTGAGATAGAGGATGGGCTTCTCCTCTCTATCTACCTCTTGGCATCTGTCTGTAACACAAATTGTTTTCTAAAGTCAGAAGCTTACAAGACAGGCTCAGTACACAAAGCTCATCTTAAATCCTGCCAAGCAGTTTCTACTGGTCTAGACCATTATCCTCTCTGTGCACTGTGTTTTAAGACATTCGGCTAGAGGAGCCACTCTCAAATGAACCTGCGATAATATCCCACCAGACCGAGAAATGTCCTAAATTGTGACTTACATTTAGGTTTAGACCAGGTGAGGACTACTTCTAGCTTACCAGGCTAAGGTTTAACCATCCTGTGCCCACAATGTGCCCTAAATACTTGGCCTCAACCATACCAATGGCACATTTCTCAGGGTTGGCGGGAAACCTGTGTGCCCGTAGTGACTGTAAACGAGGTCTACCTTTTGGAAGGTGTGACTCCCAGTCAGAACTGAAAATAACAATGTAATCTAAATATGCAGCTGCATACTCCCTGTGGGACCGCAGCAACTTATTCATAGCTGTCTGGAAGGTTGCTGGGGCACCATGTAAACCAAATGGGAGTACTTTATACTGGAATAAGCCCTCGGGGGTAGAGAAGGCTGTTTTTGCCTTAGAAACTTCTGTTAACGGAATCTGCCAATAACATTTTGTCAAATGAAGTGTAGTGAGATACTGACCATTGGCAACATTTTTTAAAGGTCTTGAAAAAGGTCTGTCACTGGACCAAAACATTGACCTTATGCCCACTGTCATGCACTGTTTAATTTGAGTGGTATGTATCAATAAAAGTTGCCTCTTCAAGTAAGTCCTGTGAGTGCCCTCATTATTTACTAATGCATTATTGGAAGTATCTGGATATCTGGGACTTTTTGGCACCCCGGCTGATGTTACATTATTGGAGAATGCTGTCCTCACAACATGGATCTATCTATCTATCTATCATCAATCACAGCACTTACCCAACCTGGCAGCAGGAAAGGAACAGAACAGCAAAACTGCTGTTACAAAAAGAGTCAAAATGGATCTTTCTACACTCTGAGCCCAAAGGGTTTAAATGAAACAATAGGTTTACATAGTTTTCTTTGATTTGCTAATCGTTATATTCTTTGTTTGATGCTGTGCTGTATAAGCATGCCAGTACTTTATTGTATGTATTCTATGCAGAGTTTCCAGCATCCAAGATAGTGGTGATTGGAGCACATGGTGACGTATTCCGGGTGCGATCATGGCAGTCGCTGGCTTCTGCCCAGAAGGAGGGTTTGGTGATGGCTAGCACTACAAAAATGTTGAGTGTTTTCATGTATTTTGCTGCCCTGACGAAAATGTAAATAACACTGAAACCTTGGTGTCCAAGGCCGTGTTTGTGTATTCCTTTACTGAGTGCCGCCGTATGCTGGTTTATATATATATAAAACATATATATGTTACCAACATATATATATGTTGGTAACTGCTTACCTTTAAAAGCATAGTCTGCTGTGAGCTTTAGACCAGATAGCATGCCTGGAATCAAACATTAATGTCATAGCTATGTGTATTGTAACTATTTTGAGTGATAGTGTTAAGACCTGCAGAAAAGTGGGGTCCCGTGAAGGGGGCTGCAGGCTTAAATACATTGATCAATTCATGAACTAAATCTCCACTATTTATTTATATCAGTTAATTTAGTGTGTGTAGAGCCCCTACAATGTCTGTTTAAACAATGTGGTTACAAGCCATAGGGCACCCCAAAACTAGGAAAGGTGAGTGCCGATGTTTAGTGTATATATTATATTTATATATATATATATATATATATATATATATATATATATATATTTGCTGTTATAGTCAAATGATCCTGGCTAATTTACCAAGAGTTTGCATCCAAATATGTAAGATGTTGTTGAAAGATATATAGATAAACCCTGTATCCCAACAATCAGGTAGTGTAAATGCCATTTAAGCACCTTTTATATTGAGATATGCCAAATACACACTGACTACAACAGTGATTCCCTACCTTGGTCCCTACCTTGGTCTTTAAGTACCCTCAACAGTTAATGTTGTCCAGGTCTCCATACAGAATTGCAAGTGATATAATTAGCTCCACCTGTGGATCTTTGAATATCTAACAGTGAATGATGAGTGCACCTGGAAAATGTGAACTGTTGGGAGGACCAAGGTTTGGAACCATTGGACTTCAATAACAAACTTTAACAGGGACAGATCCTGGAGAATATGACATGGGAGGGTGGCGGTGGAGGGCACCATGATAAGGGTTGGAGGTGCCAGAAAATGGGTGTTGCCTTGATACAAGGGGTGTAGACTCACAGGATATTCTATCCCCTTGAGCCACACTCCTCATTTTTGGGGCTTCACAGACCAGTATGCACACCTGCGTATATATTGTGGTGTTATCACGTCGATCGGGGGGAGGTTGAAGTGTGTGGTGGCTGAGATTCTCAGCATAATACAGCGACGGGCATTGCTAGAATGAAATGATTCAGTAAGAATCACGCCATTGTTCGCCCAGACAGTCTACTCGCAAGATGTACAACCTAGTTCAAGTTGTCCAAAGATGTTGGAAGGCTTGCCTATCCATTGGGTGGTGGTGGCGGTGGTGGGGCTGGATAATCAACCTATTTTTGGGAGTCTTCAAGCTGACCCAGGAGAGTAGGTAAATAAAACAAGCTGAAGTGAAGTGAGTGAAGCCCCATATGCACTAGGTGCACTAGGTGATGTTGGCCGCAGTCGATATTGTGTGTACACACTGAACAATATTGGTAGATGATATTGTTCAGGGACAACATTGAGACACACTGAACCTGCAGGTTGTTGACTATATTCCCAAATTGACCGTCATGTTTATAACTTAGGTAATATAAAGCCAGTTTGTGCAAGGGTCTCCAAATTGCCTACTTAGATGCTGTTACCGATATAATCCACGATGATGTTTCAATGATGACAGCATTATATGCAGTGACAGTAGACATGTCAGTAATTGTGGGCAGCTTCTTCAGTCTGGATCAGATGTCCAAACTTGCTCCTGACTGCCCTGCATCCACACCAGTGGTTCTGCTATGAAAATGCAGTTTTTTCCTCACAGCCCCAGTTGAGGGAGGAAATGAAGGCGGAGCTGTTGCCATGTCACATTCCGCTTCAGCTGATAATTTTCTTGACAGCAGGTCTGTGTGTTAGCATCCAGGGAGTACTCGCCCCGCTGAATACCGCCAAAGCTGGACGGTGCAGTGCTGACCTATTCTGACTCTATTGGACCTCTCTGGCAGGTAGCTGTAGACTGTGGGTAGCTAGGCTTCACCTGTAGCCACTGCGTTCAAAGGAGTGCGTTAAGCCCGCTCCAACCCCGATGCAGCCAGGTTTTAAGGATGTTACAAGCCTACGGCGACCGCTAGAGATAAGACCAAGAGGAGAATCTAACTAAACTAAGGAATACCCAAACCTGACAAGGACTAAGGGATAAACTAAAGTAAAGGTCCCTACCTTGTATGAGAAAAGAGATTTTATCAAATAAGGAACATAAATACAGCGACCGTCGAAAACGCAAACCAGCGACCCAGTCGCAACCAAAACCAAGCGACTCCGTCGCAGCTAACCAAGGGACCCTGTCGCAGAAAAAGTGGTGCTCCACACAACTTATAAGGGGTTAATACCCCAACCAAAATATAGGAGGAATAATGCCCAACCTCCACTAGGGCATCAACATGCCAATCAGGCAGCCTGGACTACCAGCCCATACACTCATGACACCTAGATGGAACAGGAGAGGTGGTCATCCTGGGAATGTCTGCATCAGGCAGTCTCACAGATTAAAGCAGCTGGCAAGTTCACTGCAGCCAGGAACAGAAGGATTATCACCGGCGTCTTTGAAAAAGCCCAGTGCCCTTCAAAGAGAATCCCCAACCAATAGGAAAGGGCGTGAGAAGCCAAGCCCTTTCTCCTAAATGGTGCAGCTGCGTGAAGGCGCCAACATCTCAGCGTCCTAGCTGCTTGGAAACAGCCAGGACTATACAGCCGAGTTTCTGCCATTCTCAGCATCTGCCATTGCTAAGCAACCGGCCGGGAGTTCCGCCTGCTAGCGGAAGTCGTGCACCAGACAGGTTGCCTAGCAACCTCCGGCGTCCGGCACACAGAGGGATCCGGAGATGCCGCCGGACCTTGCTTGATCCTGACCCCCCGCACGGCATCTGCAGCAGGTACCAGACACAGGTGAGTCCGTGCAATTGCCGGACCTGCACCAGTCCGCGCACCCACGGACCCCCGGGTCCTAACACTGTGCACCTCTGCAGACTTATGTCTGCCAGAAAGAGAGTTACAACTTAGGTTTTAAACCTAGGATTGAGCACGGTGGCAAAAATGTAGTGTTCTGATTTCAATAGACTGAACATGCTTAAATGAAGGGCTCTATCCACAACTCTCACTTACTAATGCCCCTTTCAGACCGCACTTTTAAAACGGTATATTGCCGTTTTTTTACCGTTTTAAAACGGTAATGTGTGCGGTCTGAAAGGTCCAGTCCCACTTAACCGGTTAGAAAATGCCGTTTTTTCTAACCGGTTAAAATGCAGGGTCCTACCCGTTTCAGACCCGGTATTTTTGCACAAAAATCGGGTCTGAAACGGTATTTAAGACCCAGCCAATAGTGGTCCACTCTGTGCACATCTAATGACAGCAGTGCAGTGAATATTTAATGAGCACTGCTGTCATTAGATATACACGGACCCCTACCCCGGCTATCCCCCGTGCATGTGCGGGATCTCCTTCCACACATACACAGGACGGTGAGGTCCATCTTCCCCTGCAGCACTCACCCAGTTCTCCCATGGAACTGCTGCAGCTCATCCAGGAACGCCAGACCCTTCCTCCGGTGGTCAGGCTCCTGTCTGCAGGGACTGCTGGTGGGAGTTGCTGCTGCAGGAGACCTGTGGTTCCGGGTGAGGGGTTGGCATCCTCCCGCTGCTCAGGTGAGGAGGGAGCCGGCGGTGGCCCCGATCCCGCTCATGGACCGAGGTGCTGGCAGGAGCCGGGACAGGAGGGGGGGACACGGGAATGTTCAGGCCGCAGGCAGAGGGGCTCACTCTCTGCGAGTCCGGCACTGCGGTCACAGCACCCAGACACGGGCTCCAGCTGTAGCGCGACCGCTGCCATTCTCCTCACTCCGTCCTGTACATCCTCGCTGCAGGCGGAGTACACGTCCTGCTGGTCCCCCATCTCCGGCACCGTGACCCGCACACAGCAGCATTAACGGCACGCTGTTGTGCTTCCAGGTCCAGCTGTGGGTAGGGTATTGGGGCTGTAAGGGCAGGTAGTGGGAAAGGTGGCTGTCGGGGGGGGGGGCTGCAATGAACTTTTGCCCGTGGTACCGTTTTTCCGTAGTGCTTTCACACCGCAAACCTGCTTTAGACCAGGTATTTAAATGCGGTGTGAAAGGGGTTAAACTTGCTCTGACCAGTTTTAATAACCGTTTTAAATACCTGGTCTAAGCAGGTTTTGCGGTGTGAAAGCAGCATTAGTAGAATCGCTAAATACAGGGCCGGCGCTACCCACTCAGCGCAGCCTGCAAAGCAGGTAGGCGCCGGCCCTTAGAGGCGCTTTCTCCCCTCCTTCAATATACTGTACTATACTCCGGGCTGCCGGCTGCCGCAGCCTGCGCCTGTCAAAGTATTTGAGAGGCAGCGGCGCCGGCAGCAGGCTTAGCCCACCGGACGGAAGCTCTCCACAGCAGGACCACATGTCCCAGTCCTGCTGAGTGACGCTGCCCGCCTCCTGTCCAGCGGAGCTTGTGGAGTCACAGTGCCGGGACTTCCCTTCCCCAGTGTCAAGCAGGGCAGGTGACATAATGACGCTCTTGCACGAACAAATGCCTGCAGGGGGAAGTGTCGGCGGCTGTTTTTTAATGAAGCAGGATGATGTACAAGCGCGGGACAAACTGTGGGAGCCTGTATACATAGTCAGAGAGGCCATGCTGGCAGGCGCTGTTGTGTGACAGTGTATATAAAAGGTACGTGTTGTAGAGTTTTATTTTAGGGGTCATATATCTCTCTTATCCCAATAATGGTTATTGAGATTGAAATATTATATAAAATATATTTATTATATCTTGGACTGATATAATAACATATATATTTGACATCTGCAATTATATTCTAATAGACCTTACAATACAATATGCAGAGTACTTGTCATAATTTGATTCCCCAAATATGAGAGTTCGAGACTTGTAATTTTAGCTCCAATTGGAGGATTTTATTTATAGGCAAAACAAACCATTACAGAATACATTAACACAGTAATTTATGTATATGCTATTATATATATATTTATATACGCCTCCTTGCTTATATTACATAGAATTACATTAAACAATTGACAGACTTAGACTGCTACAATACTGACATAACTTATACATATACCCATAAACGAACATTCATTACTACCATAGTTACTGTTAGTCTCTCACTCCAGCCCATTGCTTTTGGTTCCGTTCTCTTTCCTGCTTGTGTCTCACATCTCTCCTCCTGACTCACTGAATGGGTTTCTTGCTGACTGTCCGTGTGTGTCTGTGTGCGAATGTGAGTGTGTGTGAGAGTGAATATCTACTCTATCTCTCTCCTTATATCCCAAATACATGAATTGAAGTTCCCTGTTCTCATGACGTTATTGAATTTATGGATGCTAATGGTGACAGGGTCTCCTGCTTGTCTGGACTCTAGTGGTAATCTCCTTTGCGAGATCTCCTGTTCTGGTCTCTCCCTGTGCATCAATCTATTTTACACTCCTGTTGTCAAAATACAATAGTGTCTTGTTTGTCCTGCAAAGTAACTTGGATGATGTACTAGCAGCTACATTCTCCAGATGGCTGGGATCTGGCCTATAGTGTCTACATTGCTTACTCCTTACAGCACAGATTACCTAAATACAAATATTGCTACATTCTGTAAACATTTAAATGACATACATATTCAATTTATAGCTACATTACTTTATAGTATCAAGATAATATTCAACTTCTATGCAAACAAAATTATATATGGTAACAGTCCCCCGCTTGTGACCATGAGAAATTATTTTGATTGGTCACACAGTAAATTACCATAATTGCTTCATATATATTTTCAAACATTCTTTTCCCAACTCTCCTAACCATACATTAACCATTGGTATGAAATATCCTTCATTTAATTAACCTGATTTACCCAATAATAACTAAATTTGACCAGGGACAGAGGTTATTTATATTCAGCATTCATGAGGAAAATATTTTCATTGCTACAGACAGTTATATGCCACGCCACAGCTTGCCTTGTAGATGTTGTTTGGTCGATGAGTGATGACACTTTCCTTGTACTGTTGCTCACAGTGATTTCCTGGCTGAGGGCTGTCACCTGTGTGGGTTGCAGTTCTTGGAGACACTTTACATTTGCAGTATGGTGGACGTAGAAGTAGAATTCTTCATAGACACTTTACATTTGCAGTATGGTGGACGTAGAAGTAGAATTCTTCATAGACACTGTTGACTTGCTTGAAATGTTGCTTTACTTGTGTAGAGGCTGTTGACTTGCTTGAAATGTTGCTTTACATGTGTGGCCCTTGGAGTGCTGTGGTCTTGATAAATTTCTTCACCACAGTTTTGCAAAACACAGGCCTTTGGTAAGCCTCATTAATGCAGTCCTTAGCGAGTTTGCTTTGTATGTCCTTTACGATTATCGCTGTGATCGTGACAAGTGTCCTTGTGCGTCCTTTAAGATTATCGCGCTGCAATCATGATAAGTGTCCATGTCTCTCTTTAACCCCAACCTTGTTGTGTTGAACAAAACAGTTTGTGACATTGAATACAGCAGTTGAAACTTTAACCAAGTATTTTTGCTTTACTTGTTGATAAGAACATTTATCTTCAGGCATTGGCAGGTAAATGTCTGGGGTAGATTCTAAAGGATCCACTCCGTCTATACTAAATTTCCTCACTGAATAACAATTTACCATTCAGTCTCTGATCTCTTATCTACCTTCCTATATACTATCTTATCTTAAACTAAATTAACCCTTCACCAACTAAATCCAATAACTAACAATAATATTTTGATTTGACATACCTATGACAACATCCTATCAATACATATTTTGATTTAACGTATCTATGAAAACATCCTATCAATACAACAAATGACTATGATTTTGCTTCAAACTAATATTAGATATCTGTTAAGAATGGGTTTGTCTATATCGAATTCCATCCAGTGTGTGTGATATGCAGCCATGTGCATATACAATAACTACAATATTCTATCTATGCTATTGTTCATTCTCTTAGACTTGGTTAAGTCTGTATTAAGAGATTGGTCCATCTCAACAACTAACAAAACGTTTCTCTTTTACAATTTGATGTAAGGCATACCATTCTTTGTCTGATATTTAAATTAGTTTGAAGCTTTTTAAGAAGGAAGCGTATATATAATCAGCATATACTCATATGAAGAATATGAAGAAAAAATAAAATATTTACAAGGTATATACAGTGACATAAGAATGAAGATCATATGTGTGAATTGATCGGCAATTAAAAATGTATGTACAAAAGCATTCTGCATACTTGGTGGTTAGAATGATGCACGCTGTAAATGGAATGTGCATGTGTCACAGTGTCCTGACAAACAATGATTGCTGTAATGCGGGGGTTAATGAACTTCTCCTGAAGAAGAGAAAAGGGGATTTTAAAGTCCATGTGTCCAGAAAACAAATAATAGTTGCTGTAGTTAAACCTTTTCCTTCTCTGAAGGACTGAAGAAAGAAAAAGAAAGTCCTTTGAATTTTGTCCATGTGACAGGTTTTTTAGAGCTACTGTGGATTCTCCTTGGATGACAAACACAAGCTGTGCAAGGTACTGGCTCTTTGCATAATTGCAGCAATAAAAGGTTTAGTAGAACTTGTTCTTTGGTGTAAAATGGAGCTTTGTTTGGGGTTTTTGCAACCATCAGTATTGAAGCTGCTGTGTAGAACTTGTAACCTAAAATTGAAACAAAAAGAAATACAATTACTATTATTGCTATTTACAAACTGGTGTGACAATGCATTGTGCTATCTACTGGTCCAACATTGCTGGCCAGGTTTTCTGGTTTGTACCATTTCTCTCCTCTATGTAATAGTATATGTCACTGACAACATAAACTTTCTGCAGGTATGATGCAGGTTACATTTAATCTGGATCTTGTATCCATTTAAACATGTGGCAGTTTCTTACACCACCCAATAACTAGATTTAATCTATAAAGTAAATGAACAATACTCCCTGTTGTCATTGCCAGGATGCATCTTTTCTCGATTTGCTTTTGGTGGTCCTGCGAGTTTCTTCAGTCTGGAAACTTGGAGCTTCTGAAAAATATACTTGTGTGGCGAAAAACTCGTTAGTCTGTGCCATATATGCTTGGTAGGATTTTGGGCTTCATTTTTGACCAAACCTAAAATAAAATGGTTAGGACTCCAGGACATATAAACATTCTCATCCTGGTGATGCTTTTTAGCATTCCTGTACTTCTGTGTGGTGTTCACAGATTGACACTCTGCATGTGGTCTCTCTAAGAGACTGTGGACATTTGCTCCACCACTAGATGTCTCTAACTGCTGTGTGGGGGTTACAGAGATGGTGGAACCTTTTGTGTGATCATGCATGCTCAAATTCATGCCATTGCTCAGCTCAGACATATTTGTGGCTGAATACGTTTGCTCATTTAATTCTGTGACAACTTTACCTACAATTGGAGTGTGTGTGTACAAGGTTATTGCCAGTTCCCTTTTCCCTGAGGGCAACACAAGTTTCTTTGTCACAATGGGGGCTATGAGAGTGGATTCTGCAGAATCACTATCCTTCTCAATGTACTGATCTCCCCCCTTAATTAAAACAGTGCAGGGGATATCTTTCATTGCTCCTGCTTTATTTGCAGTAATGTGTGCTTTGAGTATAGGTACAACGTGCACAGTATTACTTTCTTCCTCTATTACAGAGCCCTGATTAGCATCTGTGACCATTTCAGACTTTGTAGTCTGTTTGTGAATGAGCCCCTCTGTGGTCTCATCCCTGCTCCTAACATCTTTGCTGGGTGCTTCTGTGATCCCTTCATGAGAGATCTGGGCAGTTTGTTCACAATCTGCCAGAAAATTTACTTTTGTCTCAGAATTCTTCTGAGTACACTTCTTAACCTTTAGGGATTTTAAGAAGGAATTCACATTTGCATTCATTTTAAGGCATGCGCTCTTAAGACGTAAACCTGATTTCTCTTTACATTCCTGCTTAACTTCTAAAGTCGCTGCTCTGTGCATTTTCCTAAATGCTACAGCAACTCTTTTCATTTTCAACATTGCACTTATTTTACAATGCTGTATTTATACTTTTGTACACAAGATATCCTCCCAATGAGAGTGTCCGGATTCTCAAAGTTAACTCTAATATCTGGTAATAATTATCATTTATTTGGAAATGCTCATTTCCATTATTTATTCATTCTAGGCCTTTACCATTATCAAGTGCCTATTTAGTAACATACCCCATTGTGATCTTGCAATGTGTCAGCAGGCTAACCAGCCCTTGTGCTGAGCCTAGTAAATATAGTATTAGTTAAAAATGTTTCTGAATAATGCCATATTATCAATATCTAAGCGTGCACTCCCAGATAATGGTAACAATGGAATATCAGTTCTGTTTCACTAATACGTTATTCTAGGTCTACAAACAATGCAAGATAAAAATACACAATAGTATTACGTTTTCCTAGATACATCCTCACTGTGATTCTGTAGGTTAGGTAGCCAGCTTCACGCATCTGCTACTCCTTATAAATATTATAATCATACAATCAGATACCAAAATGTACAAGTCCTGCTGCGGTCGCCATTGTAGAGTTTTATTTTAGGGGTCATATATCTCTCTTATCCCAATAATGGTTATTGAGATTGAAATATTATATAAAATATATTTATTATATCTTGGACTGATATAATAACATATATATTTGACATCTGCAATTATATTCTAATAGACCTTACAATACAATATGCAGAGTACTTGTCATAATTTGATTCCCCAAATATGAGAGTTCGAGACTTGTAATTTTAGCTCCAATTGGAGGATTTTATTTATAGGCAAAACAAACCATTACAGAATACATTAACACAGTAATTTATGTATATGCTATTATATATATATTTATATACGCCTCCTTGCTTATATTACATAGAATTACATTAAACAATTGACAGACTTAGACTGCTACAATACTGACATAACTTATACATATACCCATAAACGAACATTCATTACTACCATAGTTACTGTTAGTCTCTCACTCCAGCCCATTGCTTTTGGTTCCGTTCTCTTTCCTGCTTGTGTCTCACATCTCTCCTCCTGACTCACTGAATGGGTTTCTTGCTGACTGTCCGTGTGTGTCTGTGTGCGAATGTGAGTGTGTGTGAGAGTGAATATCTACTCTATCTCTCTCCTTATATCCCAAATACATGAATTGAAGTTCCCTGTTCTCATGACGTTATTGAATTTATGGATGCTAATGGTGACAGGGTCTCCTGCTTGTCTGGACTCTAGTGGTAATCTCCTTTGCGAGATCTCCTGTTCTGGTCTCTCCCTGTGCATCAATCTATTTTACACTCCTGTTGTCAAAATACAATAGTGTCTTGTTTGTCCTGCAAAGTAACTTGGATGATGTACTAGCAGCTACATTCTCCAGATGGCTGGGATCTGGCCTATAGTGTCTACATTGCTTACTCCTTACAGCACAGATTACCTAAATACAAATATTGCTACATTCTGTAAACATTTAAATGACATACATATTCAATTTATAGCTACATTACTTTATAGTATCAAGATAATATTCAACTTCTATGCAAACAAAATTATATATGGTAACAGTGTCACTGTAAATAAAAGGGTAATTACCCAGTGCCAGAACGGTGATCCAGTTTACTAGACACTGTGGCATTCCCCCTACATGAGAGGCACAATCTGTAGTAACACAGACTTGGCAGTGGCACTCTCAAAATTAAGTTTATGAAGAAACACTTGCATGTTATAGAGATAGAAGGGGCATTGTGCTGGCACAACTCTGGGCATTATATGCAAACAATACAATGGTTGGCATTTATAGCTATGGTGTGTTACTCTGGGCATTATGTGTTACTGTCCCAACTCTGGGCATTATGCGTATGCGTCTTTACTGTGGGCATTATGCTTAATTGTCGCTACTCTGGGCATTACGTGTAAGTGCCACTGCTGTACAGTAGGAGCAAGTTTCATCTTTGCTCCTTTGGCCATGGCTAGCCATGGCTATTCTATTGTTCTCAGCTGCAATACGTATTGTATTGCAGCTGAGAACAATAGAATAGCCGTGGCTAGCCATGGACAAAGGAGCAAAGATGAAACTTGCTCCTACTGTATGTCCTTTATGTATGCAATGCTAGTCTGGGCATTATGCATAAGGGGAGTTACTCTGGGCATTATGCGTAAGCATCGCTATTGTTGGCATTATGCATATGCGACGCTACTGTGGGTATTATTTGTAATCGCACTATTAATGGCATTATGTGTATGTGGCACTACTGTGGGTATTATTTGTAAGCAGCATTACTGTGTGCATTTTGTGTATGGAGCACTACTCTAGGCATTATGCTTAAGCGCCATTATTGTGTGCATTATTTGTATCCTGCATTACTCTAATCTAGGCATTATGTGTAAGAAACTGTACTGTAGGCATTATTTGTAACCTGCATTATGTGTAAGTGGTATAATTTTGGGCATTATATGTAAGCAGCATTACTTTGGGCATTATGTGTAGATGGCAATACTGTGGATATTAGGTGTAACTGCATTATTCTGGGCATTATGTGTAGACGGCATTACTGTGGGCATTAGGTGTAACCTGCATTACTCTGGAAATTGTGTATAAGTGGCATCACTGTTGGCATTATGTGTAAGACTTATTACTGTGGGCATTAAAAGGCACTACTACTATTAGCATTTTATATAAGGGGCACTACTGTGTGGCATAATGTGTATAAAGGCCTGACGTAACATAAATAATGAACTCTACTTTGTTTCATAATGGGAATAAGGGAATCTGATGTGTGGTATAGTTTGAATCCGTTTCACTACATGCAGTGTAATGGCAATAGATTGTGTTGTGTGATGTACTCTGAGAACACATTCCTTGTGAGAACACAACTCCTTTTTTTGTGGTGCGTGCCTTTAGCGTGCGCTCTTTTATAATACATGGGAGGGCGCAAATTTAGAGTTTGCAGGTAGGCGCCAAACACCCTAGCACCGGCCCTGGCTAAATAGCTCCTCCTTCACTTTCTCCAGCTGCTCTTGCCTGATGAGTGGAATGACCTGACTCAAGCTGGCCGTTTCTGAGCTGACTTCACTTGTGGTAAGTCTGAAGGGTTGGAGAACCTTGCACAACATGGAAATCATTCTCCACTATGCCTTAGTCAGTTGCATTCCCCCTAGTTTGCCAATATCATAGGTGGATGTATAGGCTTGAATGGCCTTTTGCTGCTCCTCCATCCTCTGAAGCATATAGTGGGTAGAATTCTACTTCGTTACTACCTCTTGCTTCAGGTGATGGCAGGGCATGTCCAAGGGGGTTTGCTGGTGCTCCAGCTTTTGATTCACAGTAGCTGAAATTCAAAAGTGGTCCAAAATTTTGCGGGCCACTGCAAGCATCTCCTGCATGGCCCTGTTATTTTTCACCAAAATAATTGTGTGAGCAAAACATGGGCTTTGCTGGAATTTGCCAGATGTAATGCTCGCACAATATTGCTGGCATTGTCAGATATTTCAATCCCCAGGAGAGTCTAAGCATGGTAAGTCATTAGGTGATGATTTCATTCAGTTTCTCTAAGAGGTTCTTGGCGGTGTGATACACAGCGTAGCTTGCCTAGGAATGAGTTTGTGAGAAGCTGCTACTGGTGCTGCTGTTCCTGCATAATGCAATACATCTACCCAGTGGGCTATCACAATCATGTAGTGGTTAAGTGGGCAGTAGGTAGAGCCTTTTTGAGGACACTAAGGAAACTTTTCTTAGTGTGCCTTTACAGTCTGGGAATCACTTTCCCAGTTAAGTGGAATCTAGACTGTATTTGGTACCAGGGACACAGTACATCTATTAGCTGTCTAATCCCATTGCTCTGATGGATACTGGGTGCACGTCGAACACCAGCATAGTTGTTATGGCCTCAATAATCTGCTGTGCAACAGGGTGACTGCTGTCATACTTCATCTTCATCTTCTATGCAAAGGACTACTGTACAGTCACTTGCTTAGTTAAAGTAGTAGAAATGGTCTTCAAACTTCCTCTCTGCCAAACTGCAGCATTATCAGTAGGCATAGCATGCCAGTGACATGGCCTGTACGACTACTTTTGATCCTGATCGAGGAGGAAATTGACGATGAGAGAGTTGGTAGTGTGGATTGTAGGCACTTGGACACAACAGGAAAAAGCAGACTGCTTATGCTCTTAGCCAAAGTTTTTGAACATGACATAAACTTATGATGAATGCGCTACAGGTGACTTATAAGGGAGGATGTTCCTAGGTGATTAGCATCCTTATCGCTGCTTGTTATGCTTTAACAAAAATTACATGTCGCAAGACAGTTGTTGTCCGGATTTGGATAGAAATATTTCCAGACTGAAGAGGTAAATGTTTTGGTCTTTTACCCAGGCATGACAATGAGCTTTTTCATCCCACGGAAAACAACTGTCTCCACCAGTACCTAAATCAAACAAACCACATCACTATCAGAATCCTCATCATCAACTTTCTCCTCAGCGTCAGATACACCACTATCCTCCTCATCCGGGTGTACTTCTACAATGACATCCTCAATCTCAATGTCAGAAACTGGACTGGTGGTGCTCCTCCCAGCACATGCAGATGTGCCTGTACACTTTTGGGAAGGTCAGGCCTAGACATTGCAACTGTGGACACACTTGAAATCTTCTTGGGGATTTATGATATTTGTGCATTAACCAGAGAGGGAGGAGTGCTTTCATCTTCATGAGAAGCTGAACAACCTGTCAAGAACATTGGCGAAGGCCTTAACCTTTCCTTTCCACTTTGTGTCATAAATGGCATATGGCAAATTTTAAGTTTTTTTTATTAAGTGACTTTGCTTTTTTTAATTAGAATTAGATTTAAAAAAAAAATTCAGGCCCTCTATGACATTGGGTATTTGCCTTAGCAGATGATGTTGATAGATTTCATGACAACTGGACTTATATATGGCTGCACAGGGCAGCGCTACTGGACTTATATACAGCAGCACAGGACAGCACTACTGGACCTAAATATGGCTGCACAGACAGCTCCCAATAATAGGGCGGACATGACACGCCTGGACTGATGGAGCAGAGCAGACAGGGCACCTGGAGTAAGAAAGCAGACAGAGCAAGGACCCACCCGATGCCACCACCCACAGACAGAGGTCCATCCTGCACAGTCTCCTATGCTGGAGTGAAGATGGCACTGATCGGTGGAGATTTATACTAGATCCAATACATGAGTGGGATGATAACGTTTTGCATTGTTCTGGGATCCGAGTCTGTCGGGGGGCTCGGATCTTGAAGAACCAATCCCACTAATCCATAGTACATACACATTTTGGTTCTCACTAAAGCATCTATTTATCAAAAAAATGATCTCCTAATACAGAAGTTATGTCTCTTACAGAGGCCACCCCATAGCTTTCTATGGGGCAGTATAAATGGGCTACTTTACAAGCTATAGAAAGCTTATCTTTTTGGACCTTGCCATCTGAAGAAGGCATTAGCCTGCTGTAAACTATGGAGAAAAACTGTCCAGAGACAGATATCCTTGATCACTCCACAGTAAGCTTGACCTTATTCCGATGCTTATTGCAACTATTTAGCATTGTACAGGCGAAGTCTACTGGCAGGAATCTGGGTCCAAACATTAGCTATCACAAAGCCTTAGCTACTGTATCACTTACTCAGTGACAGGCTCTTACTGGGGCCAACGTCCCGGCAATTAGCCCATGATAAATAACTCAGAAATACATTCTATGCTGTCGAAGTCGAGTTATATATACCCCACAGTAGAATAGTATGGACGCCATTTTGGTTTGCAGAGTTACGTAAATAGAGTATAGGAACCAGTAGGAATAATTATGCGAACCCTGTGCGAAGCCATACTAATTCACCTAAATTCATATACCACATCCACAAATAATAAAATATAGATATATGGTTTAAATTTGCTACACATAGCATAAATGGTAAAACACGATTTCCTCTGGACATATTTCACATCTGTGTGTTCCGTCTCTCATGTGCAGCACTCCGGTTCTTTTTTAAAGTGCGTGACATGTGCCAGTCAAAAGTTATGGACCAAATACATATATAATGTTTTACATTGCCATGAGGACAGTATAATGGAATGATCCGGATAAAACAGGATTGCACAGCTTGACTTCCAGACCTATGACGAAGTCCTGGACTAAGACACAGATGTGCATTCTACTGTACCAATCAAGGAGAAGCGAAACCTGACCTCTTGGCCAATAGAAAACTTTATTGCAACCCTTTGTCTGGACCCTATACCTTCATGTGCACGGAGTTAGGACAGCCCATTCGCTTTTTTTATCCCACTGTGATCAGGTTTTCTGACTATAATGCCCCGGTCCGGGGGAGGGGCGCAAGCGTGAGAGAGGGTAACTGTTTCCTTTTCTGTGTATTTGTATGTCGGCCGATTGTATTTGAATCTGTTTTTCACCGTTTCAATATATATTGTCTGTGTTGTATAGTGATCTGTATAATCTGTTATTGTATTCTTATTTTGTGTAATCCCCTGTTGTCCGCTAGGGACTCAAATATATGGTTAAGGACTTATTCCGTAATTTATACCAAAGTCTTGTGTATTATTCGCAATAAGCGAAAGGATTTAAGGGAAATTATACCCACTGTTTTTACTTAGAATTAAGTACTGAGTACTGCGAAAGGATACCGCCATCAGGGTATCGGTACGGTATCGGTAGCGCTACGCTTTAGTTTGCCCATAGTTAGGAATAAAAGGTTGAAAGTTTGCGGATACAGTACCTAAACTGCGCGCTTCACTTATTATCCACCGGTTTAATATTAATTAGACATTAACAATGCGTTATGTAGTGATTAGGGATAGAAATAAACAAGGATACACTGCAATCTTTTAATAACTAAGCTTCAAAGTAATATGTGTATATTACATTTCTGTAGGAAAAAAACCTTCAATCCTTCACAAACGCTGTGCTTTGCTTAATGTAAAGCCTCATTGACGTTGCTAGGAATTGCGTAAACATTGCCACCTACATGTGTCTCAATAATTATTGCACATAGGCTTTGAGTCACAAAGGTTAGAGAGTTTAATGTGACATCAAGCTCATTTAGCTTTTCATTAGAGAAAATCTGCACTTGAGCTAGCTTAACAAAGTGCTAATGATTTATACAGTCTGGAGACAATAGATGCAAATTTTATACTAATGAGACATTAAAATGCCTTTTCATAATGATTTCACAAGTCTTAAACTCCATAAATTACATGAAGGTTCTTCAATGTTTCATTTTGAAAGTCAGAAAATAATCTGACGAGAACATTGACTTTTAACTAAATAAATTAAATCTTTGGAGATTTGAGGCAGTTGGTGGTCATTAGGCTTTATGACTCCTCACCAATGACTCCACAACTACATGAACTACCGAGAATTGCCGACAGAGGGTAACATCATTGAAAACCACATAAGCTAGCGGAATTCATTTTATGCAATATATATAGCTACCTGTAGTACTGTTTATTTACATAGTGCCCACATATGTCACCAGAGTCGAACCTAGATATTCGTGGGCCCCATAGCAAAAGTTTGTAAGGGCCCCCTATTTAGCAACTGATGGTGATAAATGTTTGTAAAACATATTACTTAGACAGCAAAGATGGGCCCCCTTCAGCTCTGGGCCCCATAGCAGCTGCACCCCTTGCACCTATGGTAGTTATGCCGTTGTATGTCACAGAGATTTACATATGAGAACAATTTCAGCAATAAATCAAGAACTGCTGACAAAGCTGAAGAATATTTCACAGCATATTGTTCAGGCTCTACATGATAGATAGGTATTATATATCTTCACTCTGTGGTGCATTTAGGGGAGGGCTGGTTTGGCATGTGCCCATGTGAGGGGGTGCCAACAGAGGAGCTGCAGCTGTGATCCTAGGTCAAATCCAGTAGTAATGATGCAACATATCAAAGGTAATTAGCTGGGTAGATGGCTTAATGCAGTGTTTTGGATACTTTAAACACTGTCACACACACACAACTTTCCAGGTAAATGAAACAAATGCTCTACTGGCAGCATATGCAAAATAGAAAATTACACACAACCTAGCCCCCATTCATGGAACTAACACTTACATCTCAGTCCTGTCTCTTGCAGGTAAGGCATCAACTGGCCTTCTCAAAGTCCTTCATGCCTCTTGTAGCATTAGACATGGTCCACCGGACTTCTTGCACTGTAGTTCCACTAGCTTGGCATTGTCTCAGCATCATCAGCCCAGTTACAAAGATTTATGTTCTTCCCTACGTCCTGCAAGTTTAGACACTGGGGAGTAGATTTATTAATCAGAATCAGAATCAGCTTTATTGGCGAGGTATACTTGCGTATACTAGGAATTTGTTTTCGGTTTGCTGTGCAGCAGCCAGGTGGGTAACAAATAAACAGCATACAATATAAACAATATAAACAGGTGGGGGAACATGTACAGTCATATATAAAGTTACTCCGAGGGGACACCATGTTAGATGATGTGCAAGGGGTTATGGCGCGACTAGACAGTGAGGAGTTCATGAGTTCATGTGTCAGCAGGCGAACCGCTTGAGGAAAGAAACTTTTTAGGCTTCTGGTGGACCTGGTGGGAATAGCCCTGTAGCGTCTGTCTGATGGCAGCAGGTTAAACAAGCCATGGCCAGGATGTAGTTGGTCTTTGACTATCTTCGTTCGTTAGCCCGGTGAAGTGATAATTAGGAAATTTACTAAAGGAAATTTGTAAAAAAATAGGTGTATTTGTATCCAGAAATACACTCATTTTTGACATTTAGGGGGAAATTTACTAAAGGAAATGTGTAAAAAATAGGTGTAAAAATAGGTGTATTTGTATCCAGAAATACACTTATTTGTGACATTTTCTATCCCGAAAATACGGCAATTCGTATTCGTATTGATGTGCTATCAATACGAATTGCCGTATTTTCGGGATTGAAAATGTCAAAAATAAGTGTATTTCTGGATAAAAATACACCTCTTTTTTACAAATTTCCTTTAGTAAATTTCCCCCAATGTGTCTGGTTTTTATCACCAGCCAATTAGCTCCTACCTGTCATTTTTCAAACCAAGCATGTAACTTCACAGATAGGATCTGATTGGCTGGTTATAAAAATTAATAATATGAATTCGTAAAAAATGGGTGTAGTCGTAGGCAGAAGCACACCTTTTTTTACACATTCGTATTTTCGGGATTTACTACCCCGAAAATACGGCAATTCGTATTCCTAAAGATGGCACATTCGTATTTGTATTTTCAAATACGAATGTCTACACCATCGACAGGAATCACCATTCAAAAGAATGGTGGTTCCTGATTTACTAAGCAGCCGTATTGAAAATACGGCTGCTTATTGGTGTGAAACTACCACGAAAATATGGCAGAAAAATGCACCTTATTTTCCTGTCGTATTTGCTTTTGCAGTGTAAAAAAAAAAAAAGGAAAATTAAATAAATAAATGAAAAAAATCGGCGTGGGGTCCGCCCCCACAGCCGTAACCAGCACCAGGCTGACAGGGCCGGGGTCGGTAATAAAAAATCAGGGAACCCGACAAATTGGGGCTGGTTCCCAAAATACAGGGGACAAAATGACTAGGGGTCCCTCGTATTTTAAGAACCAGCCCCAGGCCAAACCAGCCAGCAGGGTAATGTCACAGCCGGGGTACACTTATTATATAAGGTCCCGCGGCCAAAACATTTACCCTACCGACCAGTCAGCCTGGCCAGGGGTCCCCCCCTCCAGGACTTACCTGACCAGGCTGAAGCCTGGTGCTGTCCCCGGTGGCCCTGTGCGGTGCCACCGGGCTGATTCAGTGTAAAAAAATAGAATGAAAAACTATTGTTTTTAACTGTGGAACTATGAGTCCCAGCAAGCCTCCCCCGCAAGCTGGGACTTGGAGAACCACAAGTCCCAGCCTGCGGGGCACTAAAGGGCCCGCTGGCACTTGTAGTTCCACAGTAAAAAAAATAGTTAAATAAACACACACTGACACATAAGAAAAATAAAACATACATTACACACATACTGATACTTACCTATCTTGAGCCCGTAGGTAGGTCCCAGGGTCTTGGTCCGGTGCCTTTTCCTGCTCCATGTCGATGGTCGGCTCCATGTCAGTGGCGTCTGTGTCGGCGGCGTCCATCTGGGTCCGAAGAAATCCATGGGGGACCTGTGGAAGGAAATCCTACTCACCCATGTCCTCCATGGAAGCTCTGAAGTCTTGATCTGACGTAGTCCTGGTCTTCTGTCACCTTCTGTGACACACCGGCGACACCATCAGCTTCCCGCTGACTGTCAGAGAGGACTGTCAGAGAGGCGCAGAGATCCTTCATCTTCCGCGCCTCTCTATAGAATGATTCTATTGGCCACTAGGCGGCC
Organism: Crinia signifera; assembly: GCF_055691185.1. NCBI lineage: Eukaryota > Metazoa > Chordata > Amphibia > Anura > Myobatrachidae > Crinia > Crinia signifera. The sequence continues at coordinate 295,099,964 of NC_139218.1, read as the reverse complement.
AATCAGGAGCCGACTTTCTCAGCATCACCCCTGGACTAATACAACACACTTGGCAGCACCCCATGAATTATCCGGCAGACTTGGCTCACCCCTGGATTGATATGGCACACTTAGCAGCACCCCTGGACTGATACGGCACACTTAGCATCACCCCTGGACTAATACAGCACACTTGGCAGCACCCCATGAATTATACGGCAGACTTGGCTCACCCCAGGAATTATTTGGCAGACTTGGCTCACCCCTGGACTGATATGGCACACTTAGCATCACCCCTGGACTGATACGGCACACTTAGCATCATCCCTGGACTAATACAGCACACTTGACTGCACCCCATGAATTATATGGCACAGATGGTGGCACCCCTGACCTTATACAGCACACATGACAGCACACATGGTATTATATGGCACAGATGGCAGAACTCCTGGACTGACACTGCACACATGCAATTATACGGCACAAAAAGAGTTATTCTTTTAATTAAAAAAATGGCAGCACCCCTGGATTGAAACAGCAGACTTAGCAGCACCCCATAAATTATACAGCACACTTGGCTCACCCCTAGACTGATACTGTACACTTAGCAGCACCCCATGAATTATACAGCAGATTTTTCAGCAACTTATGAATTATATGACACACTTGCAGTGGCAAACGCAGGATTTTCAGAAGGGGGTTTCCAGAGGGGCGGAGCAAAGCACGGAGATGGATACTTAGGTGACCCAGTATATGCCGGGTCAGTTAAAGTATTATAGATAGACCAAATGTATATAAATAATAATAATATTAATTATATATATATATATATATATATATATATACACACACACACACACACTTATATATATACACACACACAGGGGCGTCAACAGCAGTGTAGACCCCTGGGCATAGCAATGTATTGAGGCACCTACCGATCCTCCAGCGGTGGGGGTGGGGGAAGCTTTGATGTCCCACGGTAGGGGGTATTATATCAACCGCTCAGCATGTAGGGCCTGGATCAGTAATTTCCACTAATTTTCCCTTTACTGCACAGATGGTGGGAGAAGGGGGCATTGGGCTGAAAGAAGGGGCCCTGATACATAACTTCCAGGGTGGTAGAGGATGTTTAATACGCAGAGGAGGGGTGTATACTGGAGTGGGCTTATTATTCACAATTTTCTGGTGGGAGGACAGTTTGCTTGACTGCAGATATCTCCAGTTCCCAGAAATAGATTTCTTAGATTTTAATGGCATTAAAAAGTAGAGAATCCCACCTACCAAATGGTACTGGGGACTAGGGGATCAGAGTTCAGGAGGCAGAGCAATCTACCAACGAGAATATAAAACTACATAACAGGTGTGTGGAGCTGGAGCAGTAACCAGCTGCTGGAAGGCTGATGTCTCTGGTTCTGGGAACAGGAGAGACAAGCTACTAGTGTCCATCAAAGAGGAAGAGTCCTAGCTTTTGGAATCTACCCTCAGAAAGTCAGACAGAACCTGAAATATCTGACTGGGAAGAGCAATCAACAGGCTTGGATGGGGACCAGTGCTTTGAAGTCAGATATCTCCGGTTCCCAAGGGCCTATTTTCAAAATTCTTGTACCCATGGAAAGAGGTGACCCTCAGCTATCAGCCTAGGACCCTTAGACTCCTGGGGGGGTTTCTGGGTACTCAGAACCCCCCCTGCGTGCGCTACTGACTTGGCTCACCCCAGGAATTATGCGTCACACACGTGGGCATCCCTGACCTGATACAGCAACACATGGAATTATACGGCACAGATGGCGGCACCCCTGGACTGATACGGCACACATGGCAGCAGGCATGGAATTATATGGCAGACAAAATAATTTTTTTTTTTTTTATTATAAAAAAAGAGCAGCACACCTGGAATTATTCGGCAGATTTAGCAACACCCCATGGATTATACAGCACTCTTGGCTCACCCCTGGACTACAGCGCATTTAACAGCCCTTGCAGTAAAAAAAAAAACACCTTATTTTTATTTTCATTCAAAAAAAGGGCAGTTCCCCTGGTACGGGACACATGGGCACCCCTGAAATTATGCGGCACACATGCGGGCACCCCAGGACTCATACAGGACACATGTGGGCACCCATGGAATTATATGGCGCACATGCGGGCACCGCTGGATGGATACAGTACACATGCGGGCACCCCTGGACTGATACAGCACACATGTGGGCACCCCTGGACAAATACAGCACACATGTGGGCACCCCTGGATTCATACAGTACACATGCGGGCACCCCTGGACTGATACAGCACACATGTGGGCACCCCTGGACAAATGATACCTGGTTGAGAAAGCCGCCCAGTGTGCGGCGAAAACGCGTTCCCAAGAGACACCTGGATCACTTGCTCCTGCTACCCGTCCATCACCGACTACAGAGCCGGAAGATTGACTTCAATAACCGCAGGCCTCTTCTCCCACTGCAAATGCTGTGGCAGAGCGTCGCGTGTGTGAACAACATCAGGAGAGAAAGCCGCGGCGAGGAGACGGCACTTGCCGGGAGACACAGCCGGCTGCACGTACCATCTGACTTGGAGACAGCCGAGCGATACGGAGATAGCAGACGCTACAACGCAGATCCCCCTGTGTACCAACTTGACCATTGCCCACACCAAGGAGAGGTAAGAAATACTGCTGGTGACAGGACGGACACTGTTACTTCCATCCCAGTAACAGAAGTCCTGTCTCCACTTTGAGACTATCACTTCATTACTAAGGGCCTTATTTTGGTTCACTCTTTCTGACAAAATCCTTCTTAGATGGACAAAACCATGTGCACTGCAGGGGGGCAGATGTAACATGTGCAGAGAGAATTAGATTTGGGTGGGGTTTTACTTCAAAGTGAGATCTATATTGCAGTGTAAAAATAAAGCAGTCTGTATTTACCCTGCACAGAAACAAAATAACTCACCCAAATCTATTTCTCTCTGCACATTTTACATTTGCCCCCCTGCAGTGCACATGGTTTTGTCCATCTAAGAAGGATTTTGTCAGAAAGAGTGAACCAAAATAAGGCCCTAAGTGAGGCGCTAATGTTGAAGTTAAATAAGTGTGCACACCGGCCCCCTTTTTCATCCTGAAAAGGAGAAAGGACATTGTGTCTAAAGGATCAATGGATTGAAACTAATTTCACCTTTACTCCCTTCCCACCCTAAAAGGGAAAGGTGCAATTCACCAGTGCTCATATACAGTGGGTATAATTAGTGTCCAATTGACACTGTAGTATTTTAGAGTGCATATATGTATGTAATGTTGTGTATATGTGTTTTTTAATAAATTTGTTATTCATTCTTGTCTCACCCAAGCGCCCCACGTTATTTTTGTTCTCTGTTGTTGTTTAGAGGCTGGCATTCCTCTAACGAGGTGGCTGCAGGGTGACAAGATACACCCCGCTGGTCCCTAGCGCCAAAGACTACCTTTTTGATTTCACCCCTGGACAAATACAGCACACATGTGGGCAACCGTGGATGGATACAGTACACATGCGGGCACCTCGGGAATGATACAGCGCACATGCGGGCACCCTGGGCACTGGCAGCAGTAATTAAAAAAACATTGTTTTTTGCTTTGAATTTTTTCAATTAAAATAATACAGCCCCCTCTGTAGCACTAGCAGCCCCCTCTATGCATTAATCCCCCCCCCAGCAGGTTTCTCCCTCACACCCCTCAGCAGACAGCACGGACACATCTGTGCTGTCTGAAATCACCAGCCTATTTGAAAATGGCGCTGACCGCCGGGAACTATATATCCCCAGGTCTTGCGAGAATCCGACGCGGGATGATGACATTTTAGCCTCGATTTGGACTTGGAAAGATGGCGGGAACCAGCGAACTCAGGTAAGTTCGTGGGGGTTCGGATCCCGCTCATCTCTAATATATATATATATCTGTGTGAGTGCCGCTTTCATTGGAAAACTATATATATATATATATATATAATAAACATATTCGGTACTTGTGTAGTTTCACGGCGCCAGTATGGTGCCGTGTGTTTGAGTCCCCTTGCGGGGCTCGCTTCGCTCGCCCACGCTGTGGGCTCGCCACGCTATTTAAAATCAACTCCATGCCAACATGGATAGTGGGGGTATGAACTATCCATGTTGGCATGGAGTTAAGTTACTTTTTTTAACATAGTTTGTGGCAAGCGTAGAGCCCGGAAGTAGCACGGCGCCATGCTGGCGCCGTGAAACTACACAAGTACCACATATTCTTATTAGATGTATTAATTCAAGTCCTTTATTTCTATTGCAGTGAGCTTGCTATTGGAGTGCTACTTTTTATGGTGTTACTTTTTTTATTTTTTTATTTCACACAGGCCCCAGTGACCAAATTAGGACCAGAGCTTTTCAACAAACTACAGGTTATGAGAGGCGGGTGTGACTCACAGACAATGTCTAGTTCAACAGTCAATAGGGTGACACCAAAAGGCCGACATGCACAAGGTCGACACTGACCTAAGGTCAACATGCACTAGGTTGAAATTGCCAAAAGGTTGACCTGAACACGGTTGACAATGACACAAGGTTGACAAAAGCAAAAGGGTAACATGGAAAATGTCGACATGAAGGGGGAAATTTACCAATATGAAAAACCTAGTTTTTCGTATTGGTTGTTTCCCTACGACTGCATACGACTGTTTAAGTCGTATGCAAAGTCGTGTTCCGGAGGATCAGTTACAAAGCAGTCATATACGACTGCTTTGTAACCCTCCGATGGTGTAATGATTCGTATTAGCGGCCGTATATACGGCCGCTAATACGAATTATTTCTAGCAGTCTGCACGGATCAAGTCAGATCCGTGCAGGCTGCATGGTGTAAAAAAAAATAGAAAAATAAATAAATAAAAAAAAAAACGGCGTGGGGTCCCCCCCACAGCCATAACCAGCACCAGGCTGAAGGAGCCGGGGCCGGTAATTAAAAATCAGGGAACCCGACAAATAGGGGTTCCCCGATTTTTAACAACCAGCCCCAGGCTCCAGGTCCGGGGCTGGTTCCCAAAATACGGGGGACAAAATGAGTAGGGGTCCCCCGTATTTTAAGAACCAGCCCCAGGCACAACCAGCCGGCAGGGTAATGTCACAGCCGGGGGACACTTATAATATAAGGTCCCGCGGCCAAAACATTCTCCCTACCGACCAGTCAGCCTGGCCAGGGGCCCTGGGGGAGTGGGGACCCCCCCAATAAAGGGGTCCCCCCCCTCCAGGACTTACCTGACCAGGCTGAAGCCTGGTGCTGTCCCCGGTGACCCTGGAGCGGTGGTCACCGGGCTGATGGTATTGTGTAAAAAATAGATAAACCATTGTTTTTTACTGTGGCACTACAAGTGCCAGCAAGCCTCCCCAGCAAGCTGGGACTTGGAGAACCACAAGTCCCAGCCTGCTGGGCATTAAAGGGCCCGCTGGCACTTGTAGTTCTACAGTTAAAAAAATAGTGCACAAAACACACTGACACACTTTTAAAATAAAACTTTATTACACACAAAGCCCACACATACTGATACTTACCTATCTTCTTCCCATAGGTCGCCCTGATGTCCTGTGTCGTCTTCGGGATCCATGTCGACGTCCTTCTTCATGTCGACGTCGCTGTCGGCGATGGTGTCCCCGTCCGGATCCGAAGAAATCCATTTGGGAAGCTGTGGAAGGAAACCATACTCACCTGTCCCAGCGCGACGTAGTCCAGGTAAGGGTCTTTGCAAAAAAACAAACCGACAGCCCCGAAACCAAACCGGACACGACAGAGACACACGGTGTGTTTACATCGTGCGGCTCCGCCTCCCGAATGCCGCTATTGGCCGCCTTGCGGCCTAGCGGCCAATCAGGAGCCGCTAGGCCGCAAGGCGGCCAATAGCGGCATTCGGGAGGCGGAGCCGCACGATGTAAATAAACACACGTGCGTCTCCGTCAGAGTCCGGTTTGGTTTCGGGGTTTTCGGTTTGTTTTTTTGCAAAGACCCTTACCTGGACTACGTCGCGCTGGGACAGGTGAGTATGGTTTCCTTCCACAGCTTCCCAAATGGATTTCTTCGGATCCGGACGGGGACACCATCGCCGACAGCGACGTCGACATGAAGAAGGACGTCGACATGGATCCCGAAGACGACACAGGACATCAGGGCGACCTATGGGAAGAAGATAGGTAAGTATCAGTATGTGTGGGCTTTGTGTGTAATAAAGTTTTATTTTAAAAGTGTGTCAGTGTGTTTTGTGCACTATTTTTTTAACTGTAGAACTACAAGTGCCAGCGGGCCCTTTAATGCCCAGCAGGCTGGGACTTGTGGTTCTCCAAGTCCCAGCTTGCTGGGGAGGCTTGCTGGCACTTGTAGTGCCACAGTAAAAAACAATGGTTTATCTATTTTTTACACAATACCATCAGCCCGGTGACCACCGCTCCAGGGTCACCGGGGACAGCACCAGGCTTCAGCCTGGTCAGGTAAGTCCTGGAGGGGGGGGACCCCTTTATTGGGGGGGTCCCCACTCCCCCAGGGCCCCTGGCCAGGCTGACTGGTCGGTAGGGAGAATGTTTTGGCCGCGGGACCTTATATTATAAGTGTCCCCCGGCTGTGACATTACCCTGCCGGCTGGTTGTGCCTGGGGCTGGTTCTTAAAATACGGGGGACCCCTACTCATTTTGTCCCCCGTATTTTGGGAACCAGCCCCGGACCTGGAGCCTGGGGCTGGTTGTTAAAAATCGGGGAACCCCTATTTGTCGGGCTCCCTGATTTTTAATTACCGGCCCCGGCTCCTTCAGCCTGGTGCTGGTTTCGGCTGTGGGGGGGGACCCCACGCCGTTTTTTTTTTTAATTTATTTATTTTTTCTATTTTTTTACACTGCAGCCTGCACGGATCTGACTGATCCGTGCAGGCTAAAACGCAAATAGAACAGGAAAATGGTGTTCTATTTTCCTGTCGTATTTGCGTGGGTGTTTCACACCACTAAGCAGCCGTATTGTCAGTACGGCTGCTTAGTAAATCAGAAACCACCATTCTTTTGAATGGTGATTTCTGTCGTATCCTATCGATGGTGTAGACATTCGTATTTGTAACTACAAATACGAATGTTCCATCTTTAGGACTACGAATTGTTGTATTTTTGGGATTGTAAATCCCGAAAATACAAATTCGTAAAAAAAAGGTGTATTTCTCCCTACGAATACACCTTTTTTCTACGAATCCATTTTGGTAAATGTCCCCCGAAATGTCCACATTAGTTTCTCACATTTTTGGTGTCAACCCCAACACATTTTTTGTGCCCCAAATAGTGTATCGTGTACCCTCACATGGCTTTATTCAGTTTCCATGCTTAAGGCAAGGGGCCACACTACACTACCGCTAGCACAAAAAAGTCTAAAAGACAAAAAATATCACAAAAAACTCATGTCGACAGACATTATGGGGGACATTTACCAAAATGGATTCGTAGAAAAAAGGTGTATTCGTAGGGAGAAATACACCTTTTTTTTACGAATTTGTATTTTCGGGATTTACAATCCCAAAAATACAAAAATTCGTAGTCCTAAAGATGGAACATTCGTATTTGTATTTACAAATACGAATGTCTACACCATCGATAGAATACGACAGAAATCACCATTCAAAAGAATGGTGGTTTCTGATTTACTAAGCAGCCGTACTGATAATACGGCTGCTTAGTGGTGTAAAACACCCACGCAAATACGACAGGAAAATAGAACACCATTTTCATGTCGTATTTGCGTTTTAGCCTGCACGGATCAGTCAGATCCGTGCAGGCTTCAGTGTAAAAAAATAGAAAAAATAAATAAATAAAAAAAAAAACGGCGTGGGGTCCCCCCCACAGCCGAAACCAGCACCAGGCTGACAGAGCCTGGAGCCGGTAATTAAAAATCAGGGAACCCGACAAATAGGGGTTCCCCGATTTTTAACAACCAGCCCCAGGCTCCTGCTCTGGGGCTGGTTCCCAAAATACGGGGGACAAAATGACTAGGGGTCCCCCGTATTTTAAGAACCAGCCCCAGGCAAAACCAGCCAGCAGGCTAATGCCACAGCCGGGGGGAGACTTTTTATGCAAGTCCCCCCGGCCAAAGCATTAACACTACCGACCAGTCAGCCTGGCCAGGGGCCCTGGGGGAGTGGGGACCCCCCCAATAAAGGGGTCCCCCCCCTCCAGGACTTACCTGACCAGGCTGAAGCCTGGTGCTGTCCTCGATGCCCCTGGGCGGTGGGCATCGAGCTGATAGTTGTGTAAAAAATAGAAGAAACCATTGTTTTTTACTGTGGCACTACAAGTGCCAGCAAGCCTCCCCAGCAAGCTGGGACTTGGAGAACCACAAGTCCCAGCCTGCTGGGCATTAAAGGGCCCGCTGGGTCTTGTAGTGCCACAGTAAAAAAAATAGTTAAATAAAACACACTGACACACATTTTAAATAAAAGTTTAATACATACAAAACACACATACTGATACTTACCTAGCTTGATCCCGTTGGTAGGTCGCTGGCTCCGGTGTCGGCGGCTCCGTGTCGGCGGCTCCGTTGTCGGCGGCTCCGTGTCGGCGGCTCCGGGGTCGTCGGCGTCCTGTCCGAAGATAATCCATGTTGGACCTGTGGAAGGAAATCCTACTCACCCAGGTCCTGCATGGATGGTCTTCGTTCTTCATCCGTCGACATCCCGGTCTTCTGACAGCTGCTGGCGACTTCCAGCAGCTGTCGGCATCTTCCGCGACGCTCCCCGGCTTTCAGAGCCGGAGAGAGAACCTTTCTGGTCGGCGTCTGGGCTCAGAATGAATTCTGGCCAATCAGGAGCCGCCTAGCCGCCTAGCGGCCAATCAGGAAAGGTCTTTCCTGATTGGCCGCTAGGCGGCTAGGCGGCTCCTGATTGGCCAGAATTCATTCTGAGCCCAGACGCCGACCAGGAAGGTTCTCTCTCCGGCTCTGAAAGCCGGGGAGCGTCGCGGAAGATGCCGACAGCTGCTGGAAGTCGCCAGCAGCTGTCAGAAGACCGGGATGTCGACGGATGAAGAACGAAGACCATCCATGCAGGACCTGGGTGAGTAGGATTTCCTTCCACAGGTCCAACATGGATTATCTTCGGACAGGACGCCGACGACCCCGGAGCCGCCGACACGGAGCCGCCGACAACGGAGCCGCCGACACGGAGCCGCCGACACCGGAGCCAGCGACCTACCAACGGGATCAAGCTAGGTAAGTATCAGTATGTGTGTTTTGTATGTATTAAACTTTTATTTAAAATGTGTGTCAGTGTGTTTTATTTAACTATTTTTTTTACTGTGGCACTACAAGACCCAGCGGGCCCTTTAATGCCCAGCAGGCTGGGACTTGTGGTTCTCCAAGTCCCAGCTTGCTGGGGAGGCTTGCTGGCACTTGTAGTGCCACAGTAAAAAACAATGGTTTCTTCTATTTTTTACACAACTATCAGCTCGATGCCCACCGCCCAGGGGCATCGAGGACAGCACCAGGCTTCAGCCTGGTCAGGTAAGTCCTGGAGGGGGGGGACCCCTTTATTGGGGGGGTCCCCACTCCCCCAGGGCCCCTGGCCAGGCTGACTGGTCGGTAGTGTTAATGCTTTGGCCGGGGGGACTTGCATAAAAAGTCTCCCCCCGGCTGTGGCATTAGCCTGCTGGCTGGTTTTGCCTGGGGCTGGTTCTTAAAATACGGGGGACCCCTAGTCATTTTGTCCCCCGTATTTTGGGAACCAGCCCCAGAGCAGGAGCCTGGGGCTGGTTGTTAAAAATCGGGGAACCCCTATTTGTCGGGTTCCCTGATTTTTAATTACCGGCTCCAGGCTCTGTCAGCCTGGTGCTGGTTTCGGCTGTGGGGGGGACCCCACGCCGGTTTTTTTTTTATTTATTTATTTTTCTATTTTTTTTTACACATTGCAGCCTGCACGGATCTGACTGATCCGTGCAGACTGCTAGAAATAATTCGTATTAGCAGCCGTATATACGGCCGCTAATACGAATTCCTACGACATCGGTGGGTTACAAAGCAGTCGTATATGACTGCTTTGTAAATCCCCCTCCGGAACACGACTTTGCATACGACTTAAACAGTCGTATGCAGTCGTAGGGAAAATACCAATACGAAAAACTAGGTTTTTCATATTGGTAAATTTCCCCCTATCTGTCATCTATCCGGATACCATAAGAGGCAACGGTGTAAATTTATTAAGTGCCTCCTTTCTTGGCCAACACATCTTTCAAGGTGTGTTTTCAGTTGTAGTTATATATTACATTTTGTCACAAAGGTTGATTACTGTATCAAGACTTACTTTATAAAGGCTATATATTACAGCATAATAGCTTTACAGGATTACTGTAGGCTTCATCCTGTACATTGAATTATATCGGTGCCAGAAATGACAAGAGCTTTGCAGTGATGTTCTGTTTCGGAGAACACATTCCCTCTTATATGCAAGCCCACAGATCTTGTACTTTTGTTCAAGAGGTTTAATAGAAGAGACAACCATGATATATTGACAATAAGCATAACATAACATTTTTGTTCTATAACGGATACAGAATGTGAATCAAAGTCCATGGCAAAGGTCTTCAGCAATGTCTATCTTATTGTTACCGACAACTGACATAATAATCCCAACTTTTCATTCCCATCCTAGAACACACATAATTAGATGGTGCTCTCTGACAGTAATCCTTTTCAAAGGCTTTCTCCAACAATGCACTTGCCTTAGTGTCAATGAATCTTAAGCAGCGTTTTATGTACTGGTTCTCCATATATACTGACTAGTTATATATAAAATATGTGTGCTTTTCCTGTGGACCAGACATTTCCATCATTGAAATTGTAAAGCGTGGACTCCCATGTTTTAGTTTTAACTTTGGTTCTATATTATCTTCATGTTTTTGTTTTGGCAAAACCACGCTTAAGTGTTTTTTTTATCCGTATTTTTTTTTAAATGATAAAAACATCTAAAATAATGTAATTTTCAGTCATTGTAGACCCCCTCACAGCTCACAATAGTATTCACGAATATGAAAATACATATGAAAACAAAAAGCACTAATCATAGGCACTCGCCATTCCTAGATTTGAGGTGGTTTGTGACCACATTGTTTTCTAAAGAAAGCACAGTGGGCTCACTAAATTAACTAACAGTAATAAACAGTGGATATTTAGTTAATGTATTGATCAATGCATTTAAGCTTGCAGCCGCTCCACGGGACCCCAATTCTGCAGGTCCTACTCTATTGCGCAAAATGATTACAATAAACATAGCTATCACATTAGTGTAATGGGGCCTACACACATAGCAATTTATGACAAAGAAACAACGATAGTGAAGTGCCCCACTGGTGGGATAGGTTAATTAAAAATCAACGTCAACCATACCATCCTTCTGTAAATTGAAATGTTCATGTGTCCCTTTTGGTTTTTCCTTGCTCCACTACTCCACAGACATAAAATTAAACAAAGAAAGTATACCAAACAATGGGGCAGATGTATTCAGCCTTAACAAGAGATAAAGGCAATGGTGATAAAGAGAGATAAATGTCCAGCCAATCACATGCAAACTGTCATGTTACCGGCTGTGTTTGAAAAAAGTCAGCAAGGAGCTGATTGGCTGGACGTTTATCTATCTTTATCACCCTTGCATTTATCTCTTGTTAAGGCTTAATACATATGCCTCAATGAGTGGTACAATCTAAACTACCATTATGGAGTCCATATATCAAAGAATGGTGATGGTATTCTACTCCTCCACTTTAAACCAAGTGTTCTTTTTATTTTGTTTTAGGGTTCAACACGTGTACCAAAATGAGATATGGGCTTACATGTATGCTTACATGTACTAGATAGGTATAATACACATCAAGGTTTCATTTTAAGTGGTGTCCAATCCACACACATCTATACCTAGTGACCCTCCTCCCAAATAATCAAGGTGCTTACATGTATGCTTACTTTGAGTAATGTGATTCTCCTCACATAAAGGTATCTTTAAAGGTATCAAAATTGTATCTCTCTCCACTTTTTGCTCCCCATCACTACTAAATTCTGTTAGGTATGGGCTATAATCTGCTGCAAAATTGTATCTCTCTCCACTTTTTGCTCCCCATCACTACTAAATTCTGTTAGGTATGGGCTTTAATCTGCTGCAAAATTGTATCTCTCTCCACTTTTTGCTCCCCATCACTACTAAATTCTGTTAGGTATGGGCTTTAATCTGCTGCAAAATTGTATCTCTCTCCACTTTTTGCTCCCCATCACTACTAAATTCTGTTAGGTATGGGCTTTAATCTGCTGCAAAATTGTATCTCTCTCCACTTTTTGCTTCCCATCACTACTAAATTCTGTTAGGTATGGGCTATTCCACAAAGCTTTGTTTTATTATTCCCTTTGGAATATATAGTAAACAAGAAATGTTTGTGTATTAGTGGGGGCAGTGGTCTGACTTTGATCACACCTTGATAAATCAATTAGGTGTGGGTGGAGTTAGGGGGTGGGGATCTCTAGGACCTGTACTGCTATTTATTCACTATATGCTAGGCTGTTAGGCCTTTGGCTGTGTAGTCTTCTAGATGTGAAGTATGCAGACTATAGTAATATAACATAGGAGATATACAGGAGATGAACAGGAGGGAAACAGGAGGACAAAGAACACTTCGTCCTCCATCTGCAACCCCAGCAATCAACATACTGCAGTGAGTTTCCTGCCTCATCATCACCTACAGTCTGCACAACCTGGACACTGATCTCCATGCTGAACTAAATGCTGTCACACACTGCTTCTGTCTCCCTTATACATTAACTATACTTCCTGTAGGCTCTCCACGCTTCCAGTATATCACCCTCTCACTACTCATTCTAGGCCACTCCAACCTCATTCTATATCACTACTCTGATCAACTTTACACAGTAATATGGCTCCTAGATCCAGTCCCATACCAGTCCTTGCTATCAGGTCTCACCCCCTCTCAACCTCCACACCTTTCACACGCACCCACAACCCTCACAACCTAATTACTATCTCACCTGTCCCCTCCCTTCCTTTCTCCTGTGCTCTCTGGAATGCTAGATCTGTCTGCAACAAGCTCCCAACTATCCACGACCTCTTTATCTCCCACTTTTTTAACCTTCTTGCCATCACTGAAACCTGGCTGTCCGCATCTGACACTACCTCCCCTGCTGCCCTCTCTTATGGAGGCCTCTCCTTCACACACTCGGTCAGACCGGATGGCCGCCAGGGTGGAGGAGTGGGCATCCTCCTCTCCCCCAACTGCACCTTCCGCGCCATCCCACCTGAGCCCTCCCTCACATTCTCCACCTTTGAGGTACACACTATCCGCCTCTTCTACCCCATTCACCTCCTTGTGGCTGTAATCTACCACCCCCCTGGCCCCTGCTCCCCTTTCCTTGATAACTTTGCTGCGTGGCTTCCACACTTTCTCACCTCTGACCTCCCCTCTATCATCCTCGGTGACTTTAACATTCCTATTGACATCAATAATGCTGCCTCCTCTAACCTTCTTGACCTTACCACCTCCTTTGGACTTTCTCAATGGACCTCCACCCCCACTCATAATCTCGGACACTCCCTTGACCTAGTCTTCACCCACCATTGTAATCTCTCTGATTTCTCTAATTCTTCCTTCCCACTCTCTGACCACAATCTGCTCTCTTTCACCCTCTCATCCTCCCCTCTCCCCTCATTGCCCAGACCCACAGTCACCAGACGTAACCTCGGGTCTCTTGACCCCACTGTCCTGTCTTCCCTGGAGACTTTCCTCTCTCCTCTCTCAACCATGACTTGCCCCAACCAGGCTGCCTCTTTCTATTACTCTTCTCTCACCTCTGCTCTCGACTCTGTAGCCCCCCTCCACACTGTTCCCCTTCGACGCTCTAAACCACAACCCTGGCACAACAAAATAACTCGATTCTTGCAAAAATGTGCACGCTCTGCTGAACGCCTCTGGAGGAAATCTCACTCTCTGGAAGACTTCCTCCATTTCAAGTTCATTCTCTCCTCCTACAGCGCTGCTCTCTCCTATACCAAACAATCTTTCTTCAAATCTCTCATCTCTTCCCATTCCTCCAATCCCCGACGTCTCTTTGAAACTTTCAACACTCTACTTCGCCCTGCACCACCCCTCCTCCCTTCATCCCTCACTGCCACTGACTTTGCCTCTTTCTTCCTCTCTAAAATTGAGGTAATCCGACATGATATCTCCTTCCATACCCCCTCTGCTGCCCACCCACCCCAATCATCCTCCCCTACCAACTACCCCACTCTGTCATCCTTCTGCCCTACTACAGCTGAGGAAGTCCACTCCCTCATCTCATCCTCTCCCCCCTCTACCTGTCCCTTGGACCCTCTCCCCTCCCGTCTCCTGAGTTCCCTCTCCCCCACTGGCTGCTCCCACCTTGCTCACCTCTTTAACCTATCTCTTTCTACTGGCATCTTTCCCTCACCCTTCAAACACGCTCTGGTCTCGCCTATTCTTAAAAAACCTAACCTGGACCCTTTATCTCCCACAAGCTACCGCCCTATCTCTCTTCTCCCATTTGCCTCTAAAATACTAGAACGGCTGGTTTACAGGCGTCTCACCAGCTACCTGTCTGACCACTCCATCCTAGATCCCCTTCAATCTGGCTTTCGCCCACTTCATTCCACTGAGACTGCCCTAGTGAAAGTCACCAATGACCTGCTGTCAGCCAAATCCAAGGGTAACTTCTCCCTGTTTATCCTTTTGGACCTATCTGCTGCCTTTGACACTGTGGATCACCCTCTCCTCCTCCACACACTCCAAAACATTGGCCTCTCTGGCACAGTCTTCAACTGGTTTTCCTCTTACCTCTTCAACCGTTCCTTCTCAGTCTCTGCCTCTACCTCACCACCTTCTATCCTTCCTGTCGGGGTCCCTCAGGGTTCCGTCCTTGGCCCCATTCTGTTCTCTCTGTACGCCTCCTCTCTGGGTGCACTCATTAACTCCTTTGGCTTCCAATATCACCTCTATGCAGATGACACCCAAATCTACCTCTCCTCTCCTGATCTGTCCCCCACTGTTTTCTCTCAAGTTTTCAACTGCCTCGCTGCCATCTCTACCTGGATGTCTGAGCAGTTTCTGAAGCTGAATATGGACAAAACCGAATTTATTATCTTTCCCCCACCCAGAGCTATGCCCCCTACTAATATCTCTATCACTGTTAACAACACCATCATCTCCCCTGTTCCCCAACTCCGCTGCCTGGGTGTCACTCTTGACTCCTCCCTCTCCTTTGCACCCCACATCCAAACGCTGGCCCATTCTTGCCGGTTCCAGTTATGCAACATTGCTCGCATCAGGCCCTTTCTCTCACAGAGTGCAACTAAGCTGATCATCCACTCATTGGTCATCTCACGGCTTGACTACTGTAATGCTCTTCTCACCGGCCTTGCTCAATCCCAACTAGCTCCTCTCCAATCTGTCCTCAATGCTGCAGCCAGGCTTATCTTCCTCTCCCGCCGCTCTAATTCTGCTACTCCCCTTCAACAAAATCTGCACTGGCTTCCATTCCCCTACAGAATCCTCTTCAAACACCTCACGCTCACATACAGGGCCATCTCTAATTCCATTGCTCCATATATCTCTAACCTCATCTCCATTCATACACCCTCCCGCCCTCTACGGTCAGCTGACGACTGTTGTCTCTCCTCCACCCTGATCACTGCTTCCCATGCTAGAGTACAGGACTTTGCCCGAGCTGCACCCCTTCAGTGGAACGCACTCCCTCGCTCCATTAGACTCTCCCCGACCTTGCAAAGCTTCAAACGGGCACTGAAAACTCACCTATTCATCAGAGCGTACCCTTCCACTGCATAAACCAGCTGGTTCTCCGACCCCTTGCCTGTTTCCTGTTTACATCCTGCTATCTAACCACCACCCCCTCGCTTGCACCTCTTGTAATCTGTCTGTCTCCCCTTCCTACTAGATTGTAAGCTCCTCCGAGTAGGGCCCTCTTCCCTCCTGTTGTCAAAGCCCACTTCTCTTCACATTTCACTCACAGCTCTCCTTTACTCCAACACTCAGTGACCATCTTCGTCTGCATACTCCTCTCCATCATTGACCTCAAGCCTCTAGTTGTATGTTGATTGAGTCCTCACTACTTATATCCAAGCTGTAATGTGTATTGATCTGTGGCGCTCTTTATTTGTACTGTATTTTTGTTATTTATTCAATGTTATGCCAAGTTTTGTTTCCCTGTATTGTTCCTTTGTACGGCGCTGCGAAACACTTGTGGCGCCTTATAAATAAAATTATAATAATAATAATAATAATCTTTACATCCACACAGAAAAATATGTCTCCATACAATGGTAAATACCCCCAAAAAGTTTTATTTATATAAAACAGATACAGAAAAATTAGGACCTGCGCTATAATAAGCTGATATACTGTAATATAGGTATTTTAAATATAAACGTATGACCAGACTCAGTTCGAAATAACAAATTTCCTGTTGATTGCCGCGGTTCTAATTGTGGTAGCTCAGTATCCCAAACTCAGAAGACAGAAAACAAAAAGGATAGAACTGCGCAATCACAGAGAATTGAACAAATCACTAATAAGACATTTATTAATATTTACTAAAACAAATGACAACAAATTCTAAAATTGCATACAAATTCATATAAATTATATATATATATATATATTAAGCCAGCCAGAGAGACATTCAGCCTCCTGGAACGACAGGACCAGCACACCCTTGATTTTAGATGCAAAAAGTGTATTTATTGAAGCATCGTGTCAATCATCAATAAGGTAAAAAATTCATACTTAGCAGTGACTGGCCAAGGACTGAAGACAGCAACATACAATCATGCACAAAAGTGCCCTGACGGGCCATCTCGGTAAGTACCTTTCTCAAAGGGCATCCTTACATACATATACAGTATATATATCCATCTAAAACAAATAGAGGGGGCGCTTCATAGTGTAATACTGTTTATTTAAAACAGGTGGACAATGCTAACAGCAAATCTCCTATTAGGAAGGTAGAACCCGTACCGAGGTGTTCCTCCGGTGTGGGCTGGCTACCACAAGATATATATCAAATAACCACTGGCACAAACTGCAGGCACTTGTAGCTCACTCACTGGACCTCTCACTGCTCCAGAAGCACGATGTCAATTCCGGAACCCAGCGCCTCAGCGTCTTTGAGCAAAAGCAGCCACACAGCACAATCTTCAGCAGCACTCAATGTGTCACACAGGCCACGCCCCTACGCATTTCATCATAGGACTTCGTCAGTGGGGTATTACACTATGAAGCGCCCCCTCTATTTGTTTTAGATGGAAATGTTCTGAAGTTCCTGTGGGAATCGGGTTCACCAGAGGGGAGCTGCTGCCCTAAACAAGTTAACCCATTGGACTGAGTGTGGATAAGGATCACTTTTAAAGTGTTTCTATAAGGACAGAAAAAGTGTCAGCGCACCTATAATTTTATTGTTGTATACATATATATATATATATATAGAATATTGTGGGGGGGATCCGGCTCTCCCTGTATCGACGTTGTTGCGCCGGGTGCCAGCTCCAATAGTAGCAATAAAGGACAAGGGGGGGGAAAGCAGCACTCCAGGCGTCTTGGTAATAAAACACGCTTTCAGGCCATCCTTACGGACAACGTTTCATTGCTTTTTAATAAGCAATTTCTTCAGGTCATGGCATCAACAATAACACAGTGTATGTCCTACCTTATATCACCCAGGTGTGGATCAGCGTCTTCCGGAAGCGGGACCGCAAGCCCGGCCGGACGGCGCTGTGTGATGACGTCACTTACGTGTACGTCCTAGTTGTGCTCCCGTCACCATAACAACCAGGATGCAGAAGGGCGCAGCGTTCCGTGCGCTGCTGTAACAATAATAAAAACACAAGTTGCCGTCAGCGATGCGGCTGAACACACTAATAATGGGCAACCGTATGCATGGCGATCAGCCTAATGAAAACAGTTAGATATATTTAGCAGAGAAGGTTGTAGTAAGAAAAAAATTTTTCATTC
The DNA here is from genome assembly GCF_055691185.1 of Crinia signifera. Classification (NCBI taxonomy): domain Eukaryota; kingdom Metazoa; phylum Chordata; class Amphibia; order Anura; family Myobatrachidae; genus Crinia; species Crinia signifera. The sequence continues at coordinate 295,081,942 of NC_139218.1, read as the reverse complement.
ATACAGATCGCAAGCTCACTACAGATCAGAGTATTTAGCAGATAAGAAAAGGGGGAAACCATTCATACCATTATATACAAGAGACAGAAAAAGTAGCATAACCAATGCTGCAGCACACGGCACAGTTGGCATATAATAACCATGAATTAAAGAAGGATATATTTAGCAGAGAAGGTACAGAATAGAAAATGCCACACATACAAGATACATATATTCGAAAGATTAGAGTATATAGCAGAGAAGAAAAGTAGGAAACCTTACATACCGATAAGAGCAATAGTCAGGAAAAGTTTAGCAGATAAGAAAAGTTAGAAAAGATGTGTATCATGCTCTGTGCATAATATAAACTCTGTAGCTCATAAGTTCTGTTATGTATCCATAAATACTGGTATGTATCCCTAGTATTGGATAAATCAATTGTGTATATGCCATACACGTATATAAAAAGAGAGGAAAAATTTAGCAGAGAAGTAATGCAGTGGTTAAACTATTCATACAGATCACAGTCACTCGAGAGATAAGAAAATTTAGCAGAGAAGAATAGAATGAAACCATCCATACCATAAGGAAGAAACTTTAGCAGATAAGAATAGTTAGAAAAGAGTCAATGAGTATGCATATTTATATGCTATATATCAATAAGATAACTAAATGTCTAGATTGGTGTTATGCTGTAGTAGAAAGAGAAAATGAGAAATAAATACAGGTAAGAGCAAACAGAGAAGGAAATAAGGAAAGAACTATATACATAAAGGCAGAGTATATGAACAAGCAGATCAGAGTACTGAAATATTGCATAATGGGAAATATGTTACGTCATACGGGACCAATGAAACAAGACTGAAACGTTGTCCGTAAGGATGGCCTGAAAGCGTGTTTTATTACCAAGACGCCTGGAGTGCTGCTTTCCCCCCCCTTGTCCTTTATTGCTACTATTGGAGCTGGCACCCGGCGCAACAACGTCGATACAGGGAGAGCCGGATCCCCCCCACAATATTCTACATACGTGGCAAGCTATTTAAGCTACCACTATCAAGGCTCACCTGCGGTAAACCCATTGACTGTGGTATACATTTCTTTGCATCGTTTTGCATACCAGTTAGGAGGTTTGTTAACCCCTAATTTGATTTTTTACATGCTATATCTTTGCATGATTTTTTTAATCTGTTTTTTTCATCACTGCACGTGCACTCTATTTCAACCAGCTACGGGAGGGTCCCTAGCAAGTTGGACACCAGTCCATTTATATTGCATTTATTTAAAGCGACAGTACCTACAAACATTATGGCAGAAGGAAATGATGACATCGAGATCCCGGGATTCAGCTGTTCCCCATATACAGATGGTAATATCCACACATATTCAGAGGCTGAAATAGAGGGGATCCTGTACTCTGGTACACTAAAGGGCCAAGCGGAAGCAACCCCTTTAGAAGACATATTCCGGGAGCTATTGCAATTAAAAAGAAAAGAAACAGATTATTTCTACCATTGTATAACATTAAGCGATTATTATCGTGCTAAAAAGATCCCGAGGGGCCTGCGTGTCAAAAATTCCCCTACCATCGGAAGAAATGACCCCTCATTTTGTAAGAAGTGGGTGGGGATTTTAAACCGATGTTCGTATGACCTCATCTTATTGATTATCGAACAGTCTACCAAAGAGATGAACACCCTGAAAGAAAAAATTGCACTACTGGAGACCAAGCACAAACCCACCCTGGAGGCGGATGAGACAAATGCATGGTATGAAAAGCTGAACCAGCAGATGCAAATTTACAAACGTGACTTAATAAAATTTAAAAATGAGAAACGCTTAAAGGTCGATCTAGACTATGAACATCACAACGTCTATCGATGGACTGACAACAGAGCTCAGGGTGATCGGCGTAAACCGTTTTTTCGCCGAAGAGGGGGTAGACAGAGAAATTTGGACACCTCTAACGACCATACCTCCAGCGCCAGCGACTCGGACCTTGCCCACGGCACTGATAGGAGTGGCCCTTTAGGGGTTACAACCCGTGCGAAAATAGGTGTAGGAGGTCGAGGCGCACGAGGCAACACACAAGGAGGGGCGGACAACGCATCCGCCAAGAGAGGGCCAGGGCGGCCGCCCAAACACCAGAGACCCCTGTGATCAATTTATCACATTACGAGCTCAGCAATACGGAGGTACGGGTATTGTCTAAAGGGCTATCCTATGTACCCACGCAAAAACACGACCAGTTTCAATGGCAAATAGAAAAATATAAATTACATCGCCAGCTGAAGCTCAAAGAATTTTTCGCCAAAAATACCGCTGAAATCAGTGAAGCAATAGCACCCGTGTCTACGATCCCCCCACAAGTCAAAAAGATACAGCCAAGGTCGAAATTTGAGCCACAGAGCTACAATCCCTCCATTAAAACATTTACTCGAATGCTTGAAGATCAATGTGAGGCCTATATCCGAACAACACCGACCTGTCGCCCTAACCTCAATCAAGAGGAGAGAGTGGCGCTCAGAAATTTGGCTGCTAACCCAAGTATCATCTTTAGGCCCGCCGATAAAGGCGGAGCCTTAGTCATACAGGACCACTGTGACTATATGGAAGAGATTGCATCCCAACTCAGGGACACAGATACCTATCTGCCACTGGACCATGACCCCACGGTCAAGTATACCAAGGAACTGGTAACTATTCTCACCACTGCTGTAGCTGCAGGTGTCATCGGCAAAGAGTTGCAGACTGCATTGATTCCTATGTACCCTAAAGTGCCACTGTTATATACCACACCGAAAGTGCATAAAACCATGACTAAACCGCCCGGTAGGCCTATAATTTCGGCCAATGGATCATTGTTCCAGCCGGCAGCATTGTATCTGGATGCTTTATTTCAACCCTGTATACAAAAACATCCGAGATTCCTCCTCGACACTACAACACTTCTTGTGAAACTTATGGAATTACCAACATTCCAAGATAAGATCTTATTGTGTAGCATCGATGTACAAAGCCTGTACACCATAATACCCCACAATGAAGGCCTACAGGCAGTATCCAGATTCCTGACTAACAACCCGGAATATATAGGCCCAGATGTTACTTTTTGCACCAGCCTGTTGAACCTTATCCTGACTAAGAATTTTTTTCTACACAACAACCGTTTCTATCTTCAAGGCCGAGGGTGTGCCATGGGGTCCTCTGTGGCCCCCTCATACTCCAATATATACATGTTTGGTGTAGAGCAGGAAATCTTCTTCGATGATCCTGTAACAGTAGGCAACATTGCTTTTTATTGTCGATATATTGACGATCTCCTTATACTTTGGAGAGGGGAAGAAGATACCCTAAGAAGTATCCTAGAAAATCACAACAAGAAAAATCACCCAGTCAAATTGACATACAGTATTAGTGAAACGACCATTCAATACCTGGATGTGCAGATCACATTGAATCAAGGGTCGATACAGACATCCCTTTATTCTAAACCCTCGGACAGAAATAATTTGTTGCAATATCAAAGTTGCCATCCCATCCCACTAAAAAGTGGACTTCCATTTTCGCAGTATATCCGAGTGAGGAGAATCACCTCGGATCCTGATTCAGTAAAAAAACAAATGGAAGAAATGACCAACAAATTTCTACAGAGAGGCTACCCGCTGAAGTTGTTACAACAAGCTATGAGGAAGGCTAATAGCTGTAGTAGAACAGATCTCCTCAAGAAGAAAGAATCTCCAGCTAACAACAGCATCTTACCCTGGGTCAATCGATACAGCACATCCAGTAAAGGAATCAATGATATATCTAAACGCCTATGGCCACTGGTACAGACAGACCCTGACCTCAAATTAAAGGACACTAGATTAATGTCATGTTACCAAAGAGGACAAAACCTCCGTGACATTCTTGTGAAGACCAACGTCGTTGATCTAGAAGAGAATCCAACTACCAGGGCCAACAACAGAGGCTGCATTAAATGCATCTGCACAACATGCCAATTTCTTCTTGCAGGCAACAGCTTCCCCCACCCATTAACTGGGAAAAAAATCTTCATCCACCATACTCTCACTTGCAATACAAGATACGTTATCTATCAGTTGCTGTGCCCTTGTGGCAAATCATATATTGGCAAGACTGACCGTATGTTTAAGGAGCGGATGGCAGCCCATCGTTCTGCCATAAGAGCAGCAATCCAGAAGGGAGATAGTGAACAACCAGTTGCCAGACATTTTTGCACCAATGGCCATAGCCTGAACTCTCTCCGGTATCGCATGGTGGACCATGTCCCCCCCAACATTAGAGGAGGAGACCGATCCACTAAGCTTTTGCAATTAGAGGCCCGTTGGATCTTTGAACTGGGAACTCTTACACCTAGAGGACTGAATGACCACATGAGCCTTAGTTATTTTCTGTGAATTGTGCTATGCCCCTTATAGTCTTGTTTCATTGGTCCCGTATGACGTAACATATTTCCCATTATGCAATATTTCAGTACTCTGATCTGCTTGTTCATATACTCTGCCTTTATGTATATAGTTCTTTCCTTATTTCCTTCTCTGTTTGCTCTTACCTGTATTTATTTCTCATTTTCTCTTTCTACTACAGCATAACACCAATCTAGACATTTAGTTATCTTATTGATATATAGCATATAAATATGCATACACATTGACTCTTTTCTAACTATTCTTATCTGCTAAAGTTTCTTCCTTATGGTATGGATGGTTTCATTCTATTCTTCTCTGCTAAATTTTCTTATCTCTCGAGTGACTGTGATCTGTATGAATAGTTTAACCACTGCATTACTTCTCTGCTAAATTTTTCCTCTCTTTTTATATACGTGTATGGCATATACACAATTGATTTATCCAATACTAGGGATACATACCAGTATTTATGGATACATAACAGAACTTATGAGCTACAGAGTTTATATTATGCACAGAGCATGATACACATCTTTTCTAACTTTTCTTATCTGCTAAACTTTTCCTGACTATTGCTCTTATCGGTATGTAAGGTTTCCTACTTTTCTTCTCTGCTATATACTCTAATCTTTCGAATATATGTATCTTGTATGTGTGGCATTTTCTATTCTGTACCTTCTCTGCTAAATATATCCTTCTTTAATTCATGGTTATTATATGCCAACTGTGCCGTGTGCTGCAGCATTGGTTATGCTACTTTTTCTGTCTCTTGTATATAATGGTATGAATGGTTTCCCCCTTTTCTTATCTGCTAAATACTCTGATCTGTAGTGAGCTTGCGATCTGTATGAATGAAAAAAATTTTTCTTACTACAACCTTCTCTGCTAAATATATCTAACTGTTTTCATTAGGCTGATCGCCATGCATACGGTTGCCCATTATTAGTGTGTTCAGCCGCATCGCTGACGGCAACTTGTGTTTTTATTATTGTTACAGCAGCGCACGGAACGCTGCGCCCTTCTGCATCCTGGTTGTTATGGTGACGGGAGCACAACTAGGACGTACACGTAAGTGACGTCATCACACAGCGCCGTCCGGCCGGGCTTGCGGTCCCGCTTCCGGAAGACGCTGATCCACACCTGGGTGATATAAGGTAGGACATACACTGTGTTATTGTTGATGCCATGACCTGAAGAAATTGCTTATTAAAAAGCAATGAAACGTTGTCCGTAAGGATGGCCTGAAAGCGTGTTTTATTACCAAGACGCCTGGAGTGCTGCTTTCCCCCCCTTGTCCTTTATATATATATATATATATATATATATATAAGCAAAAAAAAGCACAACCGGTTGTGTATTGTTGCGTCTAATGCGCAATGTTCCCTATATTTGGCATGCATTAGCTGATCGATAGACAAGCATTATGGGCAGTGTCATATGTTAATTGGTCAGCAGTTTCAGATTAGTCCGTTAGTAATGATTAATAGGCAGTCCAGTATAATAGGTACATCACCTATGTGATTGGGAAATATAACTGGTTATTGTACTTAATAATCATAAGAAAAGTCCAGATATTTTTTGTGTCTGGCCAGACAATTTCAAAGAGATACCTTACAAGGTGTCACTTTCGCAGTCTCACGCCTCCCAGTGGCTGGTGCTGATTAACCTGTAAAGCAACTTTATCCGGAGCAGCTACTGTATGACTTGGCTTCTGTAGAGATTAGATATGGTAACTCTCTTGTGCATTTAGTGGATCACCTCCTTTATTTATATAAAAATAGCACAATCTCAAGTACCAAAATATTCCTATACCGGGTACCGTTTGCTGGGAATAAATTATGGAAAAAGTTTACCCGGGATAGCTCATCAGTCGGAAACAAGGTAATGGATGGTACATGTACTGTGATAAAGGCAACGCACCAACGTGTTTCGATCTGTTGGTCTTTTTCAAAGTGGTGCCTTCACCCCCTTTAGTCCGATATAAATACCCTTAATTAGCTCCTCCCCTTTTCATCCGGGTTTTCTATGCTTAGCTCCCAAACTTATACATAAAAAATCTCATTGAGAAGTATACATATCTCTACAAGTCTCTTTATGTGAATACACACAAATATAAAACATTTCTCTTCAAAAGTGGTTAAAAACATGTATTTTACACTCAATTTAACAAGCCCCGGAACTCCTTATAAGGTAAATGCTGGTCTTGTCTCCTGTATATATTTTAATGGCGGCTGTCAGTGATTCGGCATTATATATTGTACAGACCACCGGGCCACCCTCCATGCGGCCCATGGAATGCAGCTGGAATGCAAGATCACTTCCTGTTGCATACTTCCGCCCATTTTGATAGGGCAAACCATCATCTCGGATGTGGTAATTTGCATATATTATCCCCGGCGGTCTCCTGGAATGCACGCCTATTAACCACCGGAGGTCTACTGGACCGCAGACTACAGTAGGAGCAAGTTTCATCTTTGCTCCTTTGGCCATGGCTAGCCATGGCTATTCTATTGTTCTCAGTTGCAATACGTATTGTATTGCAGCTGAGAACAATTGAAAAGCCATGGCCAGCCATGGCTAGCCATGGACAAAGGAGCAAAGATGAAACTTGCTCCTACTGTATATTTATATAAGCTTCCATTTGTCACCAATTCCCTGTCACCTTTTTATAGCAATAACGGATTTTGGGGGTTATTCTAATTCATTCGGTCCTCCGTGCATTCGCATGGTCAGCGACCATCGAAAGATGTGGGAGGTTACCTGCGGCATACAAATTAATGTTTATGCTAAACATCGATTAGCAGCCTGTGCGGGTGAATCCGCACTGCGAAGGGGAGGGGTGGGTGGGCCATCATTCTGTGGGTGGGGATTGGTGGATTTGCAAGGCGGCGATTTCGCAGCCTTGCAAATCAACCAGAATAACCCCCTTTATTTCTTCAGTTGATCTGAAGAAGGTTCTCCTAGGTTTTCCCACATATTTTAGGCTGCATTTGCATTTGATCAAGTAAATACAATTTTTTTCTGTTGCAAGTGCTGAATTCCTTTATATTGTATAGTGTTTTATTAGCAGTGGAGGTGAAGTTTATAACTTTAGTGGGTGTTTCCTTGTGGACTTTGCACATAGAACATGTCCCACATCTGTGGAAGCCCTTTGTATTTATTCTCCCAACTCTTTGTTCGGGAACCACGCTTTTCACTAATTTGGATCTCAAATGATCAGCTTTTCTGTATCTGAACTTTGGATGATCGCCCACATATTCTTTTAACAGAGGGTCTTTTGTTAAGATGATCCAGTGTCTCTTTATTATCTTCTCCACATCCTTGTGTTGATTACTAAACTTAGTAACAAATGGTATAGTAGATCTTAATTTTTTTTATTCCTTTTTCCTTATAGACCAACATTGTCCATCTTTCCTTTTGTTTCAAGATCTCAATGGTGTCATCTATCTTGTTCCCTTCATACCCTTTTTCAATGAATAATTCATTTGTTGAGCTTGTTCTTCAAAAACTCCTTATTCTGAAAAATTTCTTCTAATTCTGGTTAATTGACCAGATGGTATATTACTAAGCCACATACAGTGATGGTTACTGGTAATTGATATGTAATTATTATTATCCGTAGGCTTGGAGTAGTTCTTTGTCTCCAGGATTTTATCCTTACTGTAAATACAAAAAACCGAGCCTCATTCCCTGTATTTGCGTTCCAACTGTGTGCCATTGGGGGAGGCACAAATGGGGAAATAACTTCTGGTATTCAACCAATGAAAGCTTATAGAAATGTAGTCTGTGTTCCAGTAGACCTCCGGCGGTTAAAGGCCATGCATTCCAGGAGATAATATATGCAAATTACCACATCCGAAATGATGCGGCATGAAGCCCACCCTATCAAAACATGCTGAAGTACGTAACAGGAGGTGACTGTGCATTCCAGCTGCATTCCACACGGAGGGTGGCTCGGCAGGCTAATAATAATATAATAATAATAAAGATAATGCCAAGTCATAGCAAACCCGGATAAAAGGGGGGGGAGCTACTTAAGGGTATATATATTGGACTAAGGGGGATGAAGGCACCGCCTTGAAACCATCACCAGCGGGTCAAAATGTGTTGGTGCGGTGCCTTCATCACATTAAATGTACCATCCATTACCTTGTTTCCGACTGATGAGCTATCCAAGGTAAACTTTTTTTCCATCATTTATTCCCAGCAAACGGTACTCGGTATAGGAATATTTTGGTACTTGGGATTGTACTATTTTTATATAAATTAAACTTTTTGTTGGTATTTACCATTGTATGGAGACATATTTTTCCGAGGGGATGTAAAGATACCATTATAAGAGGAGAATCACAATAATCGAAGGAAGCATACATGTAAGCACTTTGATAATTTTTGAGGAAGGTCACGAGGTGTAGATGTGTATGGAGTGGACACCCCTTAAAACCTTTACGAGTATTATACCTATCTAGTACTCATACTTGCCTACTTTTGAAAACTAGTTTCAGGGAGATTATAGTTGGTAGTAGAATTTTGCACCGCACGTGTCATGCTCCACTCAAAGGGCATGTCTAGTTCCATATATAGAGAGATTTTGAAAAGAGATTGTGAACGTGGCACCTGTGAAGTGTGGCTGTGTACTGCTACATCTGAGAGGAATCTTTTAAAATGACTTATATCCAAATCTAGATGAGCCACAAAGCAGTCAGTAAGAGCTACGATAAAGTGCTGGGAAACGGTGCTGATGATTCAATGTAAATGTATCTATCTCTCATTCCTTTTTTCCCAAAAAAATGTAACAGGGTAATGTAGGCTAGGTGAAATGAGGGCGATTGCTAGACTAATGAGGGAGAGAGGGAGATTGCTGCTATTTCAGGGAGTCTCCTGCAGAATGCAGGAGGGTAGGCAACTATGCTAGTACTTGTAAGCATACATGTAAGCCCATATCACGTTCAGGTACACGTGGTGAACCTTAAAGCAAAATAAAAGAACACCTGGTTTAAAGTGGAGGAGTAGAATACCATCACCATTATTTGTTATATGGACTCCATAATGGTAGTTTAGATGTACCACTCATTGGGCCTTATTTTGGTTCATTCTTTCTGTCAAAATCCTTCTTAGATGGACAAAACCATGTGCACTGCAGGGGGGCAGATGTAACATGTGCAGAGAGAATTAGATTTGGGTGAGTAATTTTGTTTCTGTGCAGGGTAAATACTGACTGCTTTATTTTTACACTGCAATATAGATCTCACTTTGAAGTAAAACCCCACCCAAATCTAATTCTCTCTGCACATGTTACATCTGCCCCACCTGCAGTGCACATGGTTTTGCCCATCTAAGAAGGATTTTGTCAGAAAGAATGAACCAAAATAAGGCCCATTGTTTGGTGTACTTTCTTTGTTTAATTTTATGTCCGTGGAGTACTGGAGGAAGGAAAAACCAAAAGTGACTTACTGTATGAACATTTCACTTTACAGAAGGATCTAGATGGTATGGTTGACTTTGATTTTCAAATAACCTATCCCACTAGTGGGGCGCTTCACTATCTTTGTTTCTTTGTCATATATTCTGTACACCAGGCGGGTAACACCTGGTTTAGTGTTAAGCTGACCCTTTCTTGCGCCAAGACGGTATACACTCTTTTACTTATTACACATAGCGATTTAGTCGCTAACGTCGGGCGATTACTATCTAGTATACTGAATAAATCTAGTTAATCTCTGGGGTTGCCAGGGTCAGGGCCAGTGTCATCATTGGAGATCACTGGCCCTGACAGATTGCTCAGCACACAAGATCGCTCTCCACATTGCTGTGTGCTGAGCGATCTAGCATCTATTTGGTATAAAGCTCACAGCAACTTTGCTTTTAAAGGTGAGACAGTTGCACTCAAACCTATTGCAAAACACAGATCGAAAAAGTTGACACAAGCTACGATAAATAAGTTAAAACACTGTAAACGGTGCACTAATGTGCTTTGTGCAAATACTACTGTTTTTTTTAAATATGTACAGTATATGCATATTGATTTACAGTACGAGTACGTCCGCCTTAATATGCACATACTGTATATGTATATTATTTTCCATACCGTATGTAATTTTCTGCATATGTTCGCTGCAAACGTATGTATGACTATAACATTAGGCACACAAGAGTCCGAAGGCGACACAATATTTCCATCCAAATAAAGTACATTTTTGCAAGTCTTCACTATTTTGAGCTCTGCAATTAACACAAAAGGGGTGATTGTACATGAGCATGTTTCCACATTCCACTAGATCCAGAGGGAAGGACTTTTAACCTATTAGAATGCCTTGGGATTCAACAGAACACACTTTTCCTAAGCAGGTTTCTTCATTTCTCTTGGTTCTAGTTAATTTTTTATGCACTGTAAATAGATTTGAAGCTATTTCTGGTTCTTTAATCTGAACAACAAATCTATCTAGATAATATTGGCAGAGTGTCTATAAATACGTGCAGTGTGGTTGTTAGACGACACACTTAGAAGATATAACCAACTTGAGGTTTATTCAAGTGACAGGCTTGCAAAGTATAACAGTACTTTGGTAGTTAACTTCAGGCAGTATACAACTGATTGCATGGGAATCACAGTTTCTGGTGTTACTTAGCTGTAGCGTTTAGCTTGTGCAGGGCTGATGGCAATTAACTGGTTTACGCTGCGGTATCTCTCCCAGTCGTCGCTGCTGCCAATGATGATGGATGTCCCTGTGCAAAGGTCACGCTTGTAACGGGATTACAGCGGGGCTCTGTCTTGTGCGCTCCGGTGCACGTGGAGCTACAAACAGCATGGAGGATGTCACACACGCTCTGAGGCACACACTATCACGCGGGGACTTCCTTACAGGAAAGGAAACGCTGCCAGCAGGGTCAGGGGTCTCTGCCCTGCTATACGCTTAAGCGAGCTGTCACTCAGGGTGACGTCTAACCACAGTGGCCAGAAGGGGACAAGGCAGTCTGTAGGCTGCACACTAAACAGTGTATGGAGACAAGGCTGTCTTCGGCTACATAAAAGAACTCAATACAATACTTTGTCCTTTTGTAATACCTGTAACCGAAAATATGGTTAGATAGAAAAGACATTCAGAACATCAAAACTTCAAATCAACATTTTGAACTTAGACAAGTCCACAGTCCTTCACGAACTTAATAAGCAAGTTTGTCGACAGTCCTTTTGTAAGCATGTCAGCGACATTCTGTTCACTTGCAATGTATTTAACATCTATGGACTTGTTCTCCACTAGTTCTCTGATGAAGTAGTGTCTGATCGCGATGTGTTTCGACCTTCCATGGTGCTTGGTAGTACAGGAAAGGTCTATTGCTCCCCTGTTATCACATGCGATGCTGATAGTCTCTTCTTCAAAAAGTAGACCTAACTCACACAAAGTCTCTTTGATCCAGAGTGCTTCCTTTGATGTCTCTGTAAGAGCCATGTATTCGGTCTCGGTTGTCGAGAGAGCAACGGTTGGTTGTTTTCTACTCGCCCAACTAACTGCTGCTCCGGCCAGTGTGAACAGGTAACCGGTGTGGGAATGACGATCATCTTCATCTGCTCCCCAGTCGGCATCGCAGAAGACTTCCAAATTTGAATTGCTTGTCTTGTCGAATTTTAATTTCAAGGAACTTGTACCTTTTAGGTATCTCAGAATCCTTTTCACTGCGATCCAGTGTTGTCTTCCCGGATTTATTGCAAATTGGCTCACCCGACTGACTGCATGAGTAATGTCTGGACGGGTTCCAATACTTGCATACATAAGACTTCCAACCACGTTCTTGTAAGGAACATCTTGCATTTCCTCTACTTCTTCTTGTGTGGTTGGTGACATAACTTTTGTAATCTTGATGCTTTTGTCAATTGGTGTATTTACTGACTTGGAGTCTGCCATCCCATACTTCAAGATTGTTGCCTCGATGTACATTTGTTGGTCGACTGTGACTGTTCCCTTTTGCAAGTTTTGAACAATTCTCATTCCCAACAAATGATTGGATGGACCTAAGTCTTTCAACTTGAATCTCTGTTTTAGTTGATCTCTCACACTTGTGATGTGATCTTCGTGACCTGCTATAAGTATGTCATCCACATAGACTGCTATGATGAACAACTTTTCTCCCAGAGTTTTGTGATAAAGGCAGTGGTCAGTCTCTGATCTAATAAAATTCATTTCAAGTAGTACTGTGTCCAATTTTATGTACCAGCAACGACCACTCTGCTTTAGGCCGTATATGGATTTCTTCAGAAGACACACCTTCTCTGTCTGAAGTTCATCCTCATTATAGTGATCTGGTGATTCCATATAGATTTCTTCAAGTAACTCTCCATTTAGGAATGCTGAGTCGAAGTCTAGTTAATATAGCAGTAAGTCTTGCAAGGTGGCGACTGCAATTACTAATCTTAGAGTGTTGTACCTCGCAACAGGTGAGTATATCTCCCCATAGTCAATTCCGGATCTCTGTGTGTATCCCTTAGCAACAAGACGGGCTTTGTAACGGGCAACTTCTCCGTCTGAATTTAACTTCTTGCAGAAGACCCACTTGTTCTTGACTGTCTTGCGGTTGCTTGGCCTATCTACTATGGTCCAAGTATCATTCTCTTTCAGTGCTGATAGCTCTGTATCTATTGCAGATTTCCATTTCGCCCAATCACTGCACGCTTTCGCTTCTCGAATACTCTGAGGTTCACTGAAGGCAATATTCGCATATTCTTCCTCATATCTTCTGGCTGGTATGCCCTTGTTCCTTCTTACGGAAGCTCCGTTCGTTGGTTCGCTTCCCTCTTCAGTATTTTCTGTTTCAGGTATGGTTTCTATTTCACACACCTCTACTAGTGCTTGCTTTTCTTGCTCTTTGACTTTTGTGGGTGATGCTGTTTCTTGAAATATCACATCTCTTGATTTTAGAAGACGTCTGTTCTCTGCATCCCAGAGCCTGTACCCTTTACTCTCCTCACAATAGCCTAGCAATATGCACTGTGTTGATTTCGGGTCAAGTTTCTTCCTTTTCTCCTTTGGTATATGCGCATAAGCTCTGCTCCCAAAGACACGGAGATGACTGATGTCTGGCTTCTTCCCAGACCAGGCCTCTAAGGGGGTTTTTCCCTTCACGGCCACTGTGGGTGTTCTGTTTTTCAGGTATACTGCGGTAGATACAGCTTCTGCCCAAAAACTCTTCTCCAGGCCAGCATTGTTCACCATCGCTCGTGCTCTTTCAACGATTGTTCGGTTCGCCCTTTCACTTACGCCATTCTGTTCAGGCGTATAGGCCATCGTCAGCTGATGCTTTATGCCATGCCTTTTTAGAAAGTCGGTTAGCTCTTCATTTTCGTACTCTCCCCCATTGTCGGATCTCAGGACCTTTAGCTTTAGGCCCGTCTGAGTTTCCACTAGGTTCTTGTACTCCACAATTTTCCTGACCACCTCACTTTTCTTCCTTATGAAGTATACGTGTGTCATTCTTGTGGCGTCATCAATGAGAGTCATGAAGTACTTGTAACCACTGGTTGACTCCTCTTCCATTGGTCCGCACACATCTGTGTGCACCAGAGCTAACTGTGATTCTGCTCGCTGACTTGGGAAATGGGCTGCGGGTCTGCTTGCCTTTTATGCAACTCTCGCACACAGGTCTTCCGGTGTCTTTCACTGTGATTCCTGTTGCCATCCCATCAGCTAATTTCTGGACTTTATCATATCCTAAGTGTCCCAAACGCCTGTGCCAGAGTTCCATCGACTCATTTTCAGCAGAGGCTGCCAAAGCTACACATTCATCTGTGTCTAGGACGTATAGTTGGTTGCATCGGGTTGCTGAAGCAATTACAGTCCCTTTTTCATTATGCACCATACACCTGCCCTTTGCAAACTGGACTCTGTAGCCTTTTGCCTCGAGTACGCTGATAGCGATGAGGTTACTTCCCAATTCTGGTACATACAGGACGTCTTGGATATCTGTGACTACTGTCTGTCCCTCAATTCTTAGTCTCACTGTGATTGTCCCAACATTTGAAGCAGTAAGGACCTTTTCACCAATCCCAGTAACTGTTGTGGGTGTACACTGTGTTAAAGAATTGAACCACTCCTTGTTGCAGCTGAAGTGTCTAGAGGCTCCCGAGTCCATGTACCAGAGATCCCTCCTTGGCTTGTCTGTTACATTCAGTGCTGACTCGTTCTTCTTGTCATGCCGCTTGTGCATGCCACTAGTGTTCTTCATCCTGCATTCTGAAGCCTTGTGCCCTACTTTGTGGCACACATAACATTTGAATGTGCATTTCTTGGGTTTTGCACCCTTTGCTACTAAGGCAGAACCCTCAGCTATGGCATCCTTGTGGATTCTCTCTTGGAACTGTAGTAGCTTGGCTCTCACAACTTCAGTTGTAAGCTTGGTTTCATTTGACTCAGTGGCGTAACTCCCAGAGGCAATGGAGACATTTGCCGCCGGGCGTTAGCCATCATGGGGGGGCACAGAGAGCAGCTGCAGGCACAAGCAAGACTACCCAGCCACAGGAAGAAACCCCGGCCGCTGACCCATACTTGACAATGCTCCTGCATCTCCCGTCAAGCCAGTATGTGTCCCGCTGCCCACTTAATCCGCCGGATGTGTGAATGGCAGACTGCGAGTCCTACGCACCGCAGACAGCATAGCTGCACAGCAGAGGCAGCAAACGGCGATCTCCTGCCCACGAGTGCAGGGCAGGCAGGAGAGGAGACCATCAGACCACAGCATCAGAGGCAGCAAGCAGCGATCTCCAGGCTACGAGTGCAGGGCAGGCAGGAGAGGAGACCACAGCATCAGAAGCAGCAGCGGTTCCCTCCTGCTGTCCAGTCCGCACTGACACTTGTAGCTGCTGGAAGACGGGAGAGGGGAGATTGATGGGGGAACTGACCCAGCTGTTCAAGTGGAGAAGGTCAGAGTGAGCGTCTTTGTAGCTGTTTGTGCTTTAGAGAAAGTCTGGCAGACATCAATCAGTTTGACAATCTCTATTTGCTGAAACATTCCAATGTAATTTCTGCTACAAATGATGTTTTCCTGTCATTAGCTGCTTGGGTTAAGTTGTAGGTTACTAATAAAATAGCTACTGTAAAGATATGCACTACACCACATGCCACTAACCCTATATATGTAGCTGTATTGAGAATATGTGATTGAAGTGTTTATCGGTGAGGCTTCTTGGTAGCAGCAGTGATAGTTCTATATGGTAATGCAGCAGGAGGTGCCTTTTACAAGCAGACACCTCCTACTGCAAAAGTGATCTGATCTGCGTCCCAGTACACAGCATCGGATCTCTCTCCCACTATCGGCAGCATACGGGGGGGGGGGGGCTCCATTATCTATACCGCCTCCGGGCGACTCTTATGAACTTACGCCACTGATTTGACTCTAGTGCGACAACTAGGAAGTCAAATTCTTCTGTCAAGTTCTGCAGCATTACCATCGCCACTTCTTCCTCATCCACTTTTGCTCCTACACATGCCAATTGCTGAGCTATCGATAGTATCTTATCAATGTAATCGTTCATGTCCTTGCATGCATTCAACTTTGTTCCATACAGTGTGCGTCTCAGACTTATTCTTCTCATTAAGCCTTTATTTTCATAAGCACCTTGTAGAGTTGTCCACATGTCCTTAGCGGACTCCTTCCCACAGATAGTAGAATAAACATGCTGCTCCACAGCCAGGCCTATTGTGCCAATAGCCTTGTCTACCTCTTCTGGGTTTGGACTATCTCCTGGGGCTATTGTGACTTTCCATAGCTTCTCCCTTTTAAGCTGCATTTCCATAGCGAACTTCCATGTAGTATAATTCTCTGAGCCTTTGAGTTTTGGAAAGTTCATGCTATGCCCTGTACTGTGCATTCTCGTTAACTCTTCCACAAATGACAATTTAGAAATAATTCCTTTGTGTTCTTTTATGTACTGCGCTAGCACTTGGTCTTTAGGGGGTTAATCTTCGCGCACGTGACGTGCTGGGCCCATAACCTATTGGCAGAGTGTCTATAAATACGTGCAGTGTGGTTGTTAGACGACACACTTAGAAGATATAACCAACTTGAGGTTTATTCAAGTGACAGGCTTGCAAAGTATAACAGTACTTTGGTAGTTAACTTCAGGCAGTATACAACTGATTGCATGGGAATCACAGTTTCTGGTGTTACTTAGCTGTAGCGTTTAGCTTGTGCAGGGCTGATGGCAATTAACTGGTTTACGCTGCGGTATCTCTCCCAGTCGTCGCTGCTACCAATGATGATGGATGTCCCTGTGCAAAGGTCACGCTTGTAACGGGATTACAGCGGGGCTCTGTCTTGTGCGCTCCGGTGCACGTGGAGCTACAAACAGCATGGAGGATGTCACACACGCTCTGAGGCACACACTATCACGCGGGGACTTCCTTACAGGAAAGGAAACGCTGCCAGCAGGGTCAGGGGTCTCTGTCCTGCTATACGCTTAAGCGAGCTGTCACTCAGGGTGACGTCTAACTACAGTGGCCAGAAGGGGACAAGGCAGTCTGTAGGCTGCACACTAAACAGTGTATGGAGACAGACGCCGAGCGCTGCATTCTAACAGATAATACTTGTCGTTCTTTGTCACGTAGGGTTTAAGAATAAAAAAAACCATGTAATTAAAATGTGCTTGATTTAAATAAATACCACCTTTTTCTCTATAGCATGCATTAAAAAATAATCCTGTTGTTATTCTCTTTATTGATTCACTTGAACATTGTATGATGAAGCAGCTGAGATGTTTCAACATTTTCTAAAGACTTGTTCGTTTATTCAGTCATACAAATACAAATGGATGGCGTATACTCAGTGGCATCTCCAGAGTAAGGGCTGCAGCTGTCTGTCCAGGTCTGGGACTCCATTCACATACTGTATAAGGGTAGAAGCCCGCTGTCTGTCCAGGTCTGGGACTCTAGTCAAATATAACGTTAGGAGCGAGCTCTCTGCCTAGATTTGGGACTCCATTCACATACTGTATAAGGTTAGAAGCCAGCTGTCTGTCCAGGTCTGGGACTCCAGTCACATAAAAAGGTAGGAGCGAGCTCTCTGTCTAGATTTGGGACTCCAGTCACATATAAGGGTAGGAGCCAGCTGTCTGTCCAGGTCTGGGACTCCAGTCACATACAAGGCCTGGCCACCCTCTATACAGTCCGGGACTCCAGTCCTAGCAGTCCCGCCCCAATGGATGCCCTGGTCATGTCCCACAGGAAACATATTATGGGGCAGGGGGCATGTCCTTGCAGCATTCTGCTCAATGGGTATCCTGGGACACGGGGATGTGGTGGAAGTACATGGCTAAAACTCTCAGCCTGCTTTCCAAGCAGAGAACCAAAAGGCAGAGATGATCAGCCAGACTTTTAGGCCACACTGGTCCATGAGGCCACCAGAACAATAAAATATGAGTTAAATAGAGAAAATACAAACATAGTTATATCATTGGGATTGCATTCTAAGTGGAAGTTCTTGTAGGAAAATTCTAGTGGCAGCTTCGTAGGTGCGAGAATCAGCCTTTTTACACTAAACCTGCAGAAGCCTCCAATACCTGTTCCAGCAGATTCCATGTCTGATTGACAGGCAGTACAATGATGTATTGGTTAGGGGCTCAAATCCCCTATGTCCTCAACTGTGTAGAGTTTGGAGTTTCCTCTGGTGCTCCGATTTCCTCTCACATTCCAAAAATATACTGGTTGGTTATATTTTTGTTCCAGACAAAAAAATTAACTCTAGTGTGTGCATGAATTAGGGACAGACTAAGTGGGGTATTCAATGTTTGGTGATATTTCCGACAGTGGAAATATTGGCAGTTAAGGTATTCAATCCAGGCCGGAACTTGCCATCCCAGCCAGGACTCGCTTGCTACAGACCTGCCTCCCTGTGAAGGCGAGTCTGTATTGTCGGAAAAACGGCTATGTGTTCGCCAATCTACGGTCTTTCCGACACTCGACAGCTGGGACATTGGAATTCCGGTGGTCAAGTTGCAGTCGAGAGGACCGGAAATGGCCTGGGATTCTGGCTGTTGGGATGTTCTGACAGTCGGAATTCCAGATTAAATACCCCCCTAAATGGGCCAAGCGGTTCTTACATTATTTGCCATCAAAATTTGGCTTCTATGTTTAATTGGTTCTGCCCCTTTTCATTAGCACAGAATGGTCATAAAATGTGCAGTGTTTACATCGGTTTTAATTAATTACCACTATTTGTATGATTAAAATGGAAAGAAATATGAATCAATAACATCTCTAATTTTTCAAATTGATTTTAATAAACAATTATCATATAATTGAACAGTTGACATGTCACAATAGCAATGTATGATACAATAAATGTCATGTTATTGTTAGCACAATAGTCATATTTATAATTATCTACATTTTACAGACGTCAACTCTTTTTCAGTGGCATAACTGCTATTAACAAAACAATAGGTGCTTTGCTGTACAATGTACTGTAGCTCTTTTTGTAATCATTAAGCTGACATTAAGAACGTCGATTAAAATTGATGAGAGCAATGCGTTCATTTATCAAAGGCATCCTTACACAGAGGGATAAAGAATGCTAACACAGATAAGATCATTTTGTCGTCAGACTGATAGAAATATTTTTTTCTTTGAAAATATAGGTCTTTTGTTACAACGCAGGGAACAATCACAAATACAGTACATGTAGAAAGCGTACATTCAACATATATAGAGCCTAAAAAGGTATAACAGGAAATTTGATCTGGAATGCAAAGTGGAAGATAAATAATGGCATTGCTTTTATAAGTCGATTATTTTTAAATAAAGAACACTAAGACATCAAATATTTTTGCAATTCCTGCGATAAAGTGTCACACATAGGCAAACACAGGGGGGGGGGTGTCTAGTTGCCCATAAACCCCGCTTCCCCACAGTCTGGCCACTATATGCAGTATGATGAGCATAAGGGACAGTAGCGGCTCTTAAGGTGCCCATACACGTACCAATTACTCGGTACTTTTTGTGCTAAAATAGCATCGTTGTGCATGGGATGCGATGCTATTTTAGCACAAAAAGTACCGGCTAATTGGTACGTGTATGGGCACCCTTTACTGTTTTGGAGGAGGGGGCTGCCGCAATGTGTCTCCTCCCTCCACTGCCGCTGTCACCGCCGCTGTGCTCCACTGCCACTGGTCCCCTGCACGGGGCCAGCGCATGCGCAGTATGCGCTGGAGGCTTAATTATGCACATGCACAGTATGGCCTGCTGTACTGCGCATGTGCAGAACCCGTATTGGGGGCTGCTGCGCATTTGCGCACAGAGGGGCATCCCAGAGGGAGGGAACACCTCCCGATGGGATGCCTTGATTCCAATAGGACAGGGGTGGGGAACCTTTTATGTGCCAAGGGCCGTTTGTATGGGGAAAAAAATCCTTCGGGAGCCATAAGTAAAATTTTCTCTTACAAATTGTCCTGCTGCAGCCGTCCCATGCTCCGGCGACTGCCGCTGAATAGGACTGACAGTCTCCGGCTGCTGTTGATTAGGAGAAATCTCGCGAGAACTACCGACCACTTACGAGAATTCCCCTGTACTTGACTCCCGGCAAAGCCGCCGGGCAGGTGGGAGGGCCACTCAGACCGGCTACGGGGGCCACATGCGGCCCCAGGGCCTGAGGTTCCCCACCCCTGCAATAGGACGTCACTGCCAGTCACTGTGAAGCCAGAGCAGTCTCACAGACTGCATCTGGCTTCACTTTAGGCAGACAGTGGCGGATTTTACCTGGGGGGGGGGCTGCAGCCATAGGTAAAGACCGCCACTGATAAGGGAGCTGCTGCACAAGCTGCTGCACAGAGAGAATCGGGTAAGTGGCTTACTGTGATCATTTTGCCTGTATTTATCTAAAGTACTGTATTAATACTTTTTTTACTTTGTTTGGAGCAGATGATAGCTTGTTACATGCTAATTATTCATCCTTCATGGGCTGATAACAATCACTCTAAAATCAAACATTTTGAAGCCTCCTCTCCCTCCCTGCAGGGTCACCCTTCCTCTGTCCTGCCATGCCACAGGCTGCCCTGCACCTCACTTATACTACTAGGTAGCATACTACTTATATGCCAGATACAGTGACAGGCACAGATATACAGTATAGGCATATTCAGTAAAATAAGTGCTTTAATTTATAAGCAGAGTGATTGGAGGCTTCCTCAGCTCTGCGTATACACTATACAAACATGTCTTATATTTTTAGCTCCACGTACTCATCCCTTGAATCTAAGATAAGTTATATATCAGATATACTGTATGTGGCCAACTGTTCGGCGGCTGTCCTAGGAATGCCGGGCGAACTCTAAAGTTTTTTAAAGGGGCAATCACTTACCAGGTAAAACCCATGGGTGAAATGTAATGGCAGCCAATAGAATCATTCGGATGAGAGGCGTGGAAGATGAAGCATCTCTGCGCCTCTCAAAGTCCGATGGGTACCGGCGGCTGACTACTGCGGAGACGGTAGACCGCATAACTGGCATTGACCCTGTATTTGAAAACGTTTTTTAAAAACGGGTCTGCCAGGTAAAACCCTTTTCACACCACATCTCTTAAACGGTATATTACAGTTTAAGTGCCATTTTTTTTACACTGGCAGACCCGTTTTTGGAAACAAGCCAGTGCGGTCTTCAGCGCCCCCCCCCCCCCCCCTTGGGTTAACATCACACACCCCCTAGGGCTAACACCCCCCACCCCCCAATGTGTTTAAGAAACCCTCCCAATGTGTGCAGGCCGGTACCTCCTGCGTTGCGGATCCCGGCAGTATGGACGGAAGCACTTATAAAAAATAGTGACTTTTGGAAAATGGCTGCCCCATAGGAAAGACTTTTAAAAAACTGTCTTTCGTATGGGGGCAGCCATTTTCCGAAAGTCACTTTTCTTATAAGCAGCAGGAGTCTGAAATGGGTAGGACCCTCCATTTTAACCGTTTAAAACAAAACGGCTTTTTTAAAACGGTAAACTGGTTCTGCACCTTTCAGACTGCACAGATTACTGTTTTAAAACAGTTAAAAATAAGCAAAATACAGTTTTTTAAGTGCGATCTGAAAGGGGCATAAGTTTCACCAGCAGTGTCTTTATTTCTTTAGCATCCTGTTCCCTACTGAAGTGATCTGGTCGCTCCATAGCGAATTTGCAATGTTGACCGATGTTTACAGCCTGCACATGCGCATAATCACTTATGCGCATGTGCATGTCTTCAAGAAAATGTTGGGTGCTCATCGGATGTCAGCTGTCCGCCCTGTTCTCAGAGCATTTCTCCATTCACAGCGCTGCAGTTGATCTAGCAGGTGGCGGGCATTCATATGGGTGCCGGGGGGTGTAACATGGCTCGCACAGCAGCGAACTAACATTGTTTTGCTAGCCAACCAGAAGCAGGCCCTAGGTGTGTTCATAGCCCAGGAAACACAAACCTTGCCATTACTTGCTGTAAGTATACAGCCAGTGCTAGCATGTGGGCGAGGAAGGGGGTTAGGTTTAAACACTTGTGGGGGACATAGGGTTAGGCTTAGACAGCAGGGTTAGATGGTGGGGTATAGGGGTTAGGTTTAAGATTCAGGGATTTGGATTAGGTTTAGGTTGGAGCAGTGGCGGATTCAGGGGGGGGGGGCACCCGGGCACGTGCCCCCCCTGTCATTCATTTTGTAGATGAGGACCAGAGCTTTCCAACGAGCCCAGCCCCATGTCTCTAGCCCCCCGGGAACCGGAGATATCGCCTGGCAAAGCTGTAACATTTTTTCCCCACAGGATAATATGGGACCCGTCAATTCTGACCCCCACCCGGTTCCGACGGCTGCCAGTTCCCTCCCTGGCATCATAGGAGCTTGTGGTTGATGTCATTCAATTCCAAATCGCTGGGCCTTCAATATGGTACCAGGGTGGTCCATATAGGTCAATCGGTTCCAGAGATATAGCGTGTAAATCGATTTTTTTTTTTAAATGTAATTTCATGGCTGTTCATGTTCTTTGAGGGCAGATTACCAAACTCACTGGACCAAAATCATTCAAAGCCCACTCAAAAGTTCTTCAATATGATACTTGTCTCATGTAAATGGGTCAGTTAGTTCCGAAGATATATAAATGAGATAACTGGTTAAAGGGGGGGAGGGGGGGTTTTCTCTCCCCCTCACACCAGAAAATGCAGGGACTAGGCTGGTGTAAAAGGGGCCAACCTGGGAATGCATTTTCTGGTGTGAAATGGGTATTATTTCAAATAGCTGGGACCTGCAGTGCTCGAAATTCAGCCAGGCTCTGCCACTGTCAGTGGCTATCACTTCTGCCTGGTGGCGGCTGTCCCCCATTTACCACGAGCATGTATTCCCCATTGGCAATGAGCATGTAATCCCACATGGCAACGAGCATGGAACCTCTGGCAATGAGCATGGAACCCTTGGCAATGAGCATGTAGATAAGCAGCACTTACTGTATGTAGCATAATTTTTAATAGGCATTATGGTGTTTGGCATAATACATAATGGACATCATGCCGTGTAACTTAACGTGCAATGGACATTATGGTGTCAATGTTTAATGCGCGCCTTTGGTGGACAATGTCCCTGTTTATAAAGCGTATTGTGAATTTTGTCTTAATCTGTGTGGCATTATGTGAATTCTGGCTCAATCCGTGTGGCATTATGTGAATTTTGTCTCAATCCGTGTGGCATTATGTGAATTTTGTCTCAATCCGTGTGGCATTATGTGAATTTTGTCTCAATCCGTGTGGCATTATGTGAATTTTGGCTCAATACGTGTGGCATTATGTGAATTTTGGCTCAATCCATGTGGCATTATGTGAATTTTGGCTCAATCCATATGGCATCTTATGAATTTGGCTCAATCCGTGTGGCATTATGTGAATTTTGACACAATCCATGTGGCATTATGTGAATTTTGGCTCAATCCATTTGGCATTATGTGAATTTTGGCTCAATCCATTTGGCATTTTGTGAATTTTGGCTCAATCCATTTGGCATTATGTGAATTTTGGCTCAATCCATTTGGCATTTTGTGAATTTTGGCTCAATCTGTGTGTTATTATGTAAATTTTGGCTCAATCTGTGTGGCATTGTGTGAATTTTGACACAATCTATGTGGCATTGTTTGAATTTTGGCTCATTCCATTTGGCATCATGTGTAAGGGGCAAGTATAATGGGGTCTAGTATTTAGTAGCATAATGTGTAGAAGTTGTATATGGTGTTGTACACTCCACTCAAGGACATGCCCCCTGTTGAGTGGCCACACCCCCTTTTCCAGAGCGCGCCTTCGGCGCGCGCACAACTACATCCTTCACTTTTGTTGCCATGGAGGGCCTATTTTTAATCCCATTGCCACCCTCTCTCTGCCGCTCTCTTAGCATGTACACTGGCACCACTAACACTGGCCCTCACTCACCTAAACCCTCTTTTATCATGGTGCCCCCCCTGTCATTTTATCCTGGATCCGCCCCTGGGTTGGAGAGATGAGAGGATCCTCAATGCCACATCCTCTCTTCCTCCAGCTGCCAGCTGCAGGCCCCTTAATAGCGGCGACATATTCCACCCATTATATTAATAAATATGCCCAGTAAGGGGATAATTATGCATCGCTTGAAAAAATGAAAAGCTGTGGTGTTCAGTGGCAAACGCAGGATTTTCAGAAGGGGGTTTCCAGAGGGGCGGAGCAAAGCACGGAGATGGACACTTAGGTGACCCACTATATGCCGGGTCAGTTAAAGTATTATAGATATAGACCAAATATATATAAATAATAATAATAAAAAAATATATATATACATATATATATATATATATATATATATATATACTAGGTGATTCATCGCGCCCTACGGGCGCTCTTCACACCGTCGTAAGGGGCTGCGCCCCCTTAATTTGTGAACGTTTGTATATGAGAAATATGGTTAGAATTGTATGAAAGATGCCCTGTATTGCAACTTAGGTGTCCGCGAATCGCGGGAGGGGGGGTCGCGGAGGGTGCCGCGAATTGCAGGAGTGGGGGTCGCGGGGGGGTGCCGCGAATTGCAGGAGGGGGGGTTGTGGGGGGGTGGATGCTGCGAATCGCGGGGGGGGAGGGATTGCAGAGAATCGTGGGAGGGGGGTTACGGGGGCGGGGGTTGCGGCGAATCATGGTAGGGGGGGTCGCGGGGGGTGTGCCGTGAATCACGGGAGGGGGGGTCACGGGGTGGGGTGCCGAGAATCGCGGGGGGGTGTGTGTGTGCCGTGAATCGCGGGAGTGGGGGTTCCGGGGGGGTGTGACGCGAATCGCCACAAGAAAAAATCAACACAGAAAGGTCAACACATGTAAATGTTGACAAAGTGTGGCACTTCATTGGTGTCCATGTCGACACATGAGAATGAATATGAAAACATTCAAAAAATGAAAAAAAAACTTCAAAAACTCATGTCAACCTTTTTCATTGTCGACCATAGCCATGTCAGTGTTTTCCATGTGCAATTTAATTCTGGAGCTGCCGCGAATCGCGGGGGGGGGGTGCCGCGAATTGCGGGAGGGGGGGTCGCGGGGGTGGGTGCCGCGAATCGCGGGAGGGGGGGTTACGGGGTGGGAGTTGCGGCGAATCATGGGAGGGGGGGTCGCGGGGGTGTGCCGTGAATCACGGGAGGGGGGGTCACGGGGTGGGGTGCTGTGAATCGCGGGGGAGGTGTGTGTGTTTGTGTGCCGTGAATCGCGGGAGTGGGGGTTGTGGGGGGGTGGGGTGGGGGGGTGTGACGCAAATCGCCACAAGAAAAAATCAACACAGAAAGGTCAACACATGTAAATGTTGACATAAGTGTGGCACTTCATTGGTATCCATGTCGACACATGAGAATGAATATGAAAATATTCAAAAAATGAAAAAAAAAACTTCAAAAACTCATGTCAACCTTTTTCATTGTCGACCATAGCCATGTCAGTGTTTTCCATGTGCAATTTAATTCTGGAGCTGCCGCGAATCACGGGGGGGTGCCGCGAATTGCGGGAGGGGGGGTCGCGGGGGTGGGTGCCGCGAATCGCGGGAGGGCGGGGTTCACAGGGGTTCCGGTGGGGGGTTGCCGCGAATTGCGGGAGGTGTGGGGTCACGGAATTGCCGCGAATCGCGGGAGGGGGGGTTGCGGGGGGGTGTGACGCGAATCGCCACAAGAAAAAATCAACACAGAAAGGTCAACACATGTAAATGTTGACATAAGTGTGCCACTTCATTGGTGTCCATGTCGACACATGACAATGAATATGAAAAAATTAAAAAAATTAAAAATAAATCTTCAAAAACTCATGTCAACCTTTTTCATTGTCGACCATAGCCATGTCAGTGTTTTGCATGTGCCATTTAATCCTGGGGCTGCTGGGATTTGGGGGGGGGGGGTGCCGCGAATCGCGGGAGGGGGGTCGCCCCGAATTGCGGGAGGGGTCGTGGGGGGGTTCTTTTTGCAGCGAATCGCGGGAGGGGGGGTCGCGGGGGGTGTTTTTGCTGCGAATCGCGGTGGGGGGGTCGCGGGGGAGCGAGTGTTTTTCCCGCGAATCGCGGGAGGGGGGGCGCGGGGGAGGTTTTGCCGCAAATCGCGGGAGGGGGGCGCTCACCTGGTGGCTGTGGAGTAGCAGTGCTGGGCAACATGGGAAGGCAGTGGGTGTCTGGCACTGTCTGTGGGCTCACTGGGCTGGTTCTCTGTCACATACCTCCCAACATGACCCTCTCCAGGAGGGACACAATGCTCTGTTTCTAGACTTCCCCTTAATGTATGATTGCCATCACCTGTTTTAAACAGGTTAATTTCTCAGAAAGGTGTTCAGCACAGATGAAGGCAATCACACATTAAGAGGAAAGTCCAGGAACAGAGCGTTATAGACACAGACACCCACTTTGAGTGACAGATGTAGCCAAATATATAGGAGATATATATATATACATACATACATACATCAAAGTGGTATGACCTCTGCGCCTTCAGTGTTTTTACACAATTCGTGATACGGTAATCCTTCTCAAACATTGATATATGCGTACCAGCAAGTAGGTGGGTGCTCGCATGTAGCAATGTCTTTCAATCAGACGATGTCACTCCTTCACCTTTTCTCCTGTCGGCACGTCTCAGTGGACCATTCCGGACATGGGAAAAGTGGCAGGAAGGATTTATTAATATAAGCACCCACCTACTTGCTGGTACGCATATATCAATGTTTGAGAAGGATTACCGTATCACGAATTGTGTAAAAACACTGAAGGCGCAGAGGTCATACCACTTTGCTATATGAACTTTCTTGGTCCTACGGAAATTAGGACAAATTGATGACCTCCGACGACACAGTCATAATTTCTGGAGTGTTTTTTCACTTATGTTATTGTACATTGTAATTATTATTTACAGTGTGTATTGTTAAACTGTAAAACACTGGGAGAACACTGAGTAAGTGTTAGCGCTGTTAGTGCACCACACACCCTATACATACATACATGCATACATATACATACAGGGGCGTCAACAGCAGTGTAGACCCCTGGGCATAGCAATGTATTGGGGCCCCCTACCGATCCTCCAGCGGTAGGGGTGGGGGAAGCGTTGATTACATCAACCACTCAGCATGTAGGGCCTTGATCAGTAATTTCCACTAATTACCCCTTTACTGTACAGATGGCGGGAGATGGGGTGGGAGAAGGGGGCATTGGGCTGAATGAAGGGGCCCTGATACATAACTTCCAGGGTGGTAGAGGATGTTTAATATGCAGAGGAGGGATGTACTGTATAGTATAGTGGAGTGGGCTTATTATTCACAACTTTCTGGTGTGAGGACAGCTTGCTTGACTGCAGATATCTCCAGTTCCCGGAAATAGATTTCTTAGATTGTAATGGAATTAAAAACTAGAGAATCCCACCTACCAAATGATATTGGGCACTAGGGGATGAGAGTTCAGGAGGCAGAGCAATCTGCCAATGAGCATATAAAACTACATACCAGGTGTGTGGAGCTGGAGCAGTAACCAGCTGCTGGAAGGCTGATATCTCTGGTTATGGGAACAGTAGAGACAAGCTACTAGTGTCCATCAAAGGAGCAGAGTACCAGCTTTTGGAATATACCCTCAGAAAAACTCTAAAGGTGGGTATACACGAATAGATTTGGCAAAAGATCTGGGCGTTCCAGATCGATTGAAACGACCAATCGTTCAAATTGTTCCGTGTGTATGAACGATATATTGAACGATGCGCGTACCCGACGGTCGTTGGTAGAGGTCGCTGATCTTTCCTGCATGCAGAAAGATCAGCGACCAATCGTTAACGATGTGTACCAATCGTTTCATGTGTATGCACGATGAACGATTTGGTAAGGCTAAATGACTGGCTCCCTCTCCCTCCACCATCGTTAAAGATCAATCTTTCATGTGTAATCGTTTGCTCAATCGTTCATCATTTGTCACCAAATCGTTTGTGCAGGAGGTTCAGAGGAAATCGTTAACGAGATTGTATCGTTGGACAAATCTATCCATGTATACCCACCTTAAGTCAGACAGAACCTGAAAGATCTGACTGGGAAGAGCAATTAACAGGCTTGGATGGGGACCAATGCTTTGAAGTCAGATATCTCCGGTTTCCAAGGGCCGATTTTTAAAATTCTTATACCCATGGAAAGAGGGGACCCTCAGCTTTCAGCCTAGGGTCCTTAGACTTCTGGGGGGTTTCTGGGTACTCGGAAACCCCCCCTGCGTGCGCTACTGGTGTTGAAACCAAGCAGATTCTTGCTATAATTTTTCAACTGTACAAGATAAATGATAAATAGAACCTACTGGTTTACTATGGACTACAGCAGTGATGACTAACCTTGACACTCCAGCTGTTGTTGAACTACACATCCCAGCATGCTCTGCATCAGTTTAAGCATGGCAAAATAGTAAAACTGTAGCAGGGCATGCTGGGATGTGTAGTTCAACAACAACTGGTGTGTCAAGGTTAGCCGCTTCTCTTTTTTAGAAGGTTTGATAAATGTATTCATTAATGTCTGGTGACAGGTAATCATGACAGGAGTGTCCTCAATTGACCTAACCAGACTGCAAGTCCAGCACTCATAAACCACCTCCTGTCAGATCTGATTGATTTTTACATGTAGAGTTCAATCTTTTGAAATTACCTTTAATTTCCAGAGTTTTATATTAGAAACATAAAAGTACATTAAATAGGTGTGTTTTTAACAATTTTTTTTTCCTAACAAAAAAGCCAACTAACATTACTGACACATTTGTGTGGGCAAACTGGATTGCATTTAAAGAAAATACTGTACATTATCTGTGTCTCCAGGGCTTTTGGGAAAACTGCATGATGCACATACTCTAGTATCTTATCATGTATATTATATTATCTTTTATATTATATTATAGGGCCTTGGTGGCTAACCTTGACACTCCAGCTGTTGTTGAACTACACATCCCAGCATGCTCTGCATCAGATGTAGCATGGCCAAATAGCAAAACTGAAGCAGATCATGCTGGGATGTGTAGTTCAGCAACAGCTGGAGTGTCAAGGTTAGCCATCAAGGTTATAGGGACATCTGTAAGCTTGAAAGGGATTTATCTCCTATATATTTGGCTACATCTGTCACTCAAAGTGGGTGTCTGTGTCTATAACGCTCTGTTCCTGGACTTTCCTCTTAATGTGTGATTGCCTTCATCTGTGCTGAACACCTTTCTGAGAAATTAACCTGTTTAAAACAGGTGATGGCAATCATACATTAAGGGGAAGTCTAGAAACAGAGCATTGTGTCCCTCCTGGAGAGGGTCATGTTGGGAGGTATGTGACAGAGAACCAGCCCAGTGAGCCCACAGACAGTGCCAGACACCCACTGCCTTCCCATGTTGCCCAGCACTGCTACTCCACAGCCACCAGGTGAGCGCCCCCCTCCCGCGATTTGCGGCAAAACCTCCCCCGCGCCCCCCCTCCCGCGATTCGCGGGAAAAACACTCGCTCCCCCGCGACCCCCCCACCGCGATTCGCAGCAAAAACACCCCCCGCGACCCCCCCTCCCGCGATTCGCTGCAAAAAGAACCCCCCCACGACCCCTCCCGCAATTCGGGGCGACCCCCCTCCCGCGATTCGCGGCACCCCCCCCCCCCAAATCCCAGCAGCCCCAGGATTAAATGGCACATGCAAAACACTGACATGGCTATGGTCGACAATGAAAAAGGTTGACATGAGTTTTTGAAGATTTATTTTTAATTTTTTTAATTTTTTCATATTCATTGTCATGTGTCGACATGGACACCAATGAAGTGGCACACTTATGTCAACATTTACATGTGTTGACCTTTCTGTGTTGATTTTTTCTTGTGGCGATTCGCGTCACACCCCCCCGCAACCCCCCCTCCCGCGATTCGCGGCAATTCCGTGACCCCACACCTCCCGCAATTCGCGGCAACCCCCCACCGGAACCCCTGTGAACCCCGCCCTCCCGCGATTCGCGGCACCCACCCCCGCGACCCCCCCTCCCGCAATTCGCGGCACCCCCCCGTGATTCGCGGCAGCTCCAGAATTAAATTGCACATGGAAAACACTGACATGGCTATGGTCGACAATGAAAAAGGTTGACATGAGTTTTTGAAGTTTTTTTTTTCATTTTTTGAATATTTTCATATTCATTCTCATGTGTCGACATGGATACCAATGAAGTGCCACACTTATGTCAACATTTACATGTGTTGACCTTTCTGTGTTGATTTTTTCTTGTGGCGATTTGCGTCACACCCCCCCACCCCACCCCCCCACAACCCCCACTCCCGCGATTCACGGCACACAAACACACACACCTCCCCCGCGATTCACAGCACCCCACCCCGTGACCCCCCCTCCCGTGATTCACGGCACACCCCCGCGACCCCCCCTCCCATGATTCGCCGCAACTCCCACCCCGTAACCCCCCCTCCCGCGATTCGCGGCACCCACCCCCGCGACCCCCCCTCCCGCAATTCGCGGCACCCCCCCCCCGCGATTCGCGGCAGCTCCAGAATTAAATTGCACATGGAAAACACTGACATGGCTATGGTCGACAATGAAAAAGGTTGACATGAGTTTTTGAAGTTTTTTTTTCATTTTTTGAATGTTTTCATATTCATTCTCATGTGTCGACATGGACACCAATGAAGTGCCACACTTTGTCAACATTTACATGTGTTGACCTTTCTGTGTTGATTTTTTCTTGTGGCGATTCGCGTCACACCCCCCCGGAACCCCCACTCCCGCGATTCACGGCACACACACACCCCCCCGCGATTCTCGGCACCCCACCCCGTGACCCCCCCTCCCGTGATTCACGGCACACCCCCCGCGACCCCCCCTACCATGATTCGCCGCAACCCCCGCCCCCGTAACCCCCCTCCCACGATTCTCTGCAATCCCTCCCCCCCCGCGATTCGCAGCATCCACCCCCCCACAACCCCCCCTCCTGCAATTCGCGGCACCCCCCCGCGACCCCCACTCCTGCAATTCGCGGCACCCTCCGCGACCCCCCCTCCCGCGATTCGCGGACACCTAAGTTGCAATACAGGGCATCTTTCATACAATTCTAACCATATTTCTCATATACAAACGTTCACAAATTAAGGGGGCGCAGCCCCTTACGACGGTGTGAAGAGCGCCCGTAGGGCGCGATGAATCACCTAGTTTACAATAATTACTCATGTTTTTAGTGGTCTTGCCCTCATATTTGCAAGAAACAACCTTCACAAACCAACACTCACATAAACACATTTCAAATATTATTTGTAATTACTTGCATACTGTAGTTAATACCACAAAAAGTTAAAAATGGACTGACAAATATTTTTTCTGTAACCACTTCCCTTCTCCCAGGCATTATATGAATGTGTCTTTAATAAGAACATGTAACATAGTGGGCTGAGATACAGAAGTAATTAACATACATTTTGTTCCAGACTGTTGCCATCTGGGCAGATCTTACAAGCTTCAAAAGATGCTTGGTTCTTTAGGCACTATTAAGAGCTACAATATTACACACAAGGATATCATCATTTAATGTTTTATAATGTTTTTATATTTTTGAAGTATTCGTAAAAAATAAAATCAAATGACAAAAAATATTATTTTTCACCGCACTAAACATGGCCTGCACATAGAGAATGCTATATTTGATCTGAACACTAAAGTGAGATCATTGATGTGGACAATGGCCCTGATTCAGTTTTTTACACTATAGCAACATTTTCACAGTTTAAGAATTAACATCCGACTGCCCATGTATCTTAGTCACACTGTGCGGCCACTACTAAGGACTAATTCACAAAGTGCTTATCAGGACGGGACCATTTGGGAAAAGTGGCTGCAAAAATGCACGTGTCACCCTCGTTTTCATCGGAATATCGCTGCATGAGTCTGCGATCCCAAGCGTTAAAGATGACTCTGGCGTCCTAGTACACATGGCCATTCTATGTAGCAAATTCGAAAAGAAGAAAAAAGATTTGCACTATGGATGCGCTCCTAGAAAATAATAATTTTGGTTTTCTAAAACTTTACATTTTATCAATTCTTTAGTAAAAGATAAGGGGGAGGTCTATCTATGTTCGTTTAGCTTTTAGGTTCATAGATAGTATCCCTCCTTATACTATACTATCCAGTGGCGTAAGTTCGTCACAGTTGCATGGAGGCAAGATAAAAATTGGTGCCCCCCCCAACACACACACACACACCATTTTATATTAATATATTTATATATGTATGTATGATATGGATATTATGTTTAGAATAAAGAGTGTGCCACAGAAGTGATATCAACGGCTTTCAATTAAATTATTCAAACTCACAGGGGAGGAGAGGTGCCCCTTTGGGAGCAGGAGCCCAGCGGCAGATGACTCCATTGCCTCCCAGAGTTCTGCCTCTGATACTATCTATGAACCTATAAGCTAAACGAACCTATGAACAAACATAGTTAGACCTAGATAGATAGATAGAGATAAACATTCTTCAGAATCATGTGGTGGTTTAAACGCCACATGGGTGCAGTCTATCGCGCCCAGGACATTGGGGAATTTCCATTTTTTATAGAAGCCGAATTTTATCTCATTCCAACCGAATGATCTGGAAAATTTATAAACTGGGTCGTAATTTTGCGGAACACCTTTAGGACCTGGTCTATACAGCGTGAGAGCGTTGGCTGTGAGAAACCGCAGGTTTGGCTCAAAGTGGGCTGGAATGTGCCCGACACAAAGAAATGCAATGCACCCAACAGTTTCTGAAAACCGGTGAGAGCGTGATTTCCCCGATTCCGTGCGACCAGGTCAGGTTCCAACAGATCATACAGCATATGGATAGCCTGCGATGATAAGCGATAATTACTTATCACCTGCGCCTCAGTGAGATCGCCTAGTTCATGCCTAGTACGATACTGGCGTGGACGTGGAATTGATACAGACACCGACTCACCTAATAGAGCATTCACATGAGCCCTACGACCATTCTCAAGATCTCTCTCCTCCTCCACACTGGCATTAATCATGAACATGATAATGGTGTCACTAAAAGGCTCCATTGTCCTAGTCAGTGATGAAAAACTGCGTAGAAATGCAGAAAAATGCAAATTACCCTAAAAAACGAATCCAAACAGCAGACTGCAAAAGCTGTGTTTCTCCTCAAAGGCCAAACGAAGGAGTGAGGAAGAAGAGAGGAATCATGGGAAATAACTAGGAGCATTACAACCTGATTTCTTATTGGTTACCAGGAAAATAACATATTAAAATCTAAATAAAGGAGTACAGCAATAAGCCATTTGCAATAAATACATTACAGTACATTTCAGGATTTTTTTTAAACCAAACAACACAGAAAAAAAAAATTCCACAAAGATAATACTATTGTTCGCCTAAAAAAAGATGACGAGGGCAAAACGGTGAATGTCGCTTAAAACTAAAACCTACAGCACTCGCTCATTCTGCATTGAATAGACATTTGGCGAGAGACACTAAAATTCCCATTGAGGAAATCCAGCGAACAACAGGGAGAAGTGCACGGCGAACACAGTGACCATCGCTAGATATTTTTGGCGAATACCAGAGTTGAATAGAGCGAGGACCAAATCTAGCAAGAGAAGTTCACTTCTCACTGAAAAAACAGCATACTCGCCATTAAAAATGGCGAAATAGGAGCATTGAATACACCCCACTGAGTGACGACAGACAAAATACTGGCCAATCAGCTCTAACTACCATGTTACAGGCTGAGATTGAAAATTTACAGTTAGAAGCTGGTTGTTACTTTACTTCTCACAACTTTATCTCTCCTCAAGGTTTAGCAATTAGACCCTTGCATGTTCTATACAAGTATAGTTTTATAAAGTGACTATCATACAATAAGGCTCTTTATTCTGTTTAAAAAAAGGAAGTTCCTAGATAGATATATAGATAGATAGATAGATAGATAGATAGATAGATAGATAGATAGATAGATTTCAACAGTGTCTGGGAAATACTAGCTCGCTACGTTATCCATATACAGCCAGAATACATTTTTGCTCTCTCTGAGACCGTGTCCATACTGTCTTAGGTCAAAGCAATTTTCATTTGAAAATGGAATTACTTGCCCCTAATAAGCAACACGGCTGTTCAATCTAATATGTGATTTGATAAAATACAAACATTTTCTATTTTGAGCTGTGATATGATTAATAAAAGACCATTACTGTATCTTTCTGTCTAGTCTGAATTAAAGCATCAATTTGTTATTTTGAAATGATGGAATAAAAGCATGACAACTCTTTTATGATTAAAATGCTTTGAACTTTTAACAATAGCTTCTAAGTTAAGGAAACATTTCATCTAATATCTGACTAACATTTCTGTTCTCATTTTTGGTTGAAACCCGGAATGTGATATAAACAACAGATAAAAAAAAAACCCTGAGGTAAACCTGGAGGCATTCTTGTGGGTATAATTATAAACGTACGTCTGTCTACAGAAATATTTTTCCATCATATGTCTACTTCTTTGTGTCTACTGCAGATGTTACTGAGCTTTGGAGCACCCTAAATAGAAACTCCTTTATCCTCACAAATAGCACCGCCTGTTACTGAGCGATAAGAGGAGATGTGACAAGAGATTTGCACTGGAAGCATTTTCTTGTGCTTTTTATGAGAAGAAGTTTGTTCCTATCCACTGTACTGTATATCTATTAAATATAAAGGGGATCTTAGATAGATGGAAAACATATACAGAATTTTTGCTTAATGTATGAAAGCCATGAAATTATTATTTTTCTGAATAATAATGCGATTAAATGAAGTAATTTTGCAAAGCCACAAGTGATATTATGGCATTTTACAATACCAATCTGTAAAGAAAACCATCTCATAAATTATGGATTAAATAATTGGCCATGATTCTTGTTGGAGCAAGGGTCAGCGTATGTTGAGGATTGTGTGATTTTTATACTGTATAGTAATTTGTTTCACTTTGACGTGATTTTGTCCCAACTAGTCATCATGTATGTCTTTCCAGGAATTATCATATTATATATGTATATTATATTACATGCATGTTTCTTATTATTAGCCTCACAAGAGAAATGAGTAGTCAACTAAAGTATCAACCAATATAGCTATCCATGAATATTGAATAGACTGTACTGTATGGAGTGAAGCCCTCACTGTTCTATATATGGATATTGGATTCATGAGGCCCATAATCCAGCCCTGTTAATACTGTTATACTATTTTATGCATCTATTTGTTATTGTTTTGGGTAAGGTGTTTCTGGCTAGTAGGGTGTTTTGCAACAATTGATGAGGGCATCATTTTTTATTAGGTGGGTAAATGGTTAAGGGTTCATGGCTTACGGTGGACTACCTTATGGAGTTGATTTTTTGGCAAGAACAACAGTGGGGCAGCCCAGATTGGTTACATCTGGGTGTAAATGACATAGAACAGGTCAAAGGCATGGATCTCATCCTCATAGTTAAGGTGGAATTGGCAGAGGCGTCCTCTCATTGACCGTGGATTTAGGTGGTTTGGTCAGAAATAGTAAAACGTTTTGTAGGGAGGGGCTCTAAGGATGTTGCGGTTTTGGCCGCACAAAAGTTAGTTTGATCAGTGTTATTATAATAAATCATTTGACTCCTTTTATCTTTTTAAGGATTCATTAAGTTTATTAACAGACAAGAATTTTGGAAACAAAAACAGAAAAGCCTAAAACAACATCTAAAACATATGTTGCTAATATATAAAAAAAACACTAACGATCTAAAGTGCAAACTGAAGACAAAATTGCAGTCAGTAAAAGGGTGACAGAAAGTTCTTTTAATTCTTAGAATGAATGGTTAAAAGTAGGAAGGAATACGAAGAATAAACACTTGTGGTTAAAATGTTGAAGGACACAAATTCCAGACTGACTAAATAACTGTTTTTGGTAACCCATACTATGCATTAAAGTTACGCAACAAGTAGTATTGGAAATTATGCTAATTATAATTCTGTAGTAA
The DNA here is from genome assembly GCF_055691185.1 of Crinia signifera. Taxonomy (NCBI): domain Eukaryota; kingdom Metazoa; phylum Chordata; class Amphibia; order Anura; family Myobatrachidae; genus Crinia; species Crinia signifera. The sequence continues at coordinate 295,046,073 of NC_139218.1, read as the reverse complement.
GGAAAACAATGGGGCAGTGTAAAAAAAATACTGTTTGCTATTTATAGTCAAACCAATGACAAGGTCCAAGGCAGAGTGGCCTCGGTGTATCAGGATGGATCAGTTTATGTCATTTACAGTGTTTAGATATTCACAAAGCATTTCTGATATAGGAATTACATGAGATCCAGTGACAGCAACTATTCAGATTAATCACCTTCTGTAAGCAAAATATGTTTTATGTTATCTTTCAGTCTTCCTCCTGCCAGTTTCAAAGTGTTTCCCCAATATGTGTTTAATATAATTGCATCTTAGTTTTACAGCACTCATCTCTGGGCCTGATTCAGATATCAATATCAATATCGTTCAGAAAGGGGCTTCTGAACGATATTGATGACTATATCTTGTAGTGTGTATGCCTAATATCGTTAACGAAGCACCGTGCACCGTTAAGGATATTGATGTCAGCTGAACATGCAGCTGATTCTGGACAGACACACAAGTCACTCATGTTCGGATTTCGCTGTGGATTTCGCACCTTTGCGAGGCAACCAAACGCTGCCCGCACGATGGTCAGCCCCCCTCGCATGCTGAGTTTCCCCGCATGCCGAGTTTCCCCGCATGCATGCAAATAGATGTTTTGCATAAACATCCATTGCAGCTTGCGTATAGGGTCGAACTCATTGGTTGGTCGCCAACCATAGAATGATTTCTACAATGCTCGCAAATCTAAGTCACTCTCTGGTGACTTAGGTTTGCGGTAGCTGATATCTGGGGACGTCAGCAGCCCGCCCCTCACACCCGCGTCACAGCCGCATTACCATGAGAAAATGGGCATTTTCATGGGAATGCCCAGGAAATGCTTGGCGTTCCCATGGGAGCTACCCGTGGCCGCAGCCCTGCGCCAGCACTGCTACGTGCAAACGGGCTAGTGAATAGTAACACAACATTGCTCCCCTGTGCGAACACGCAGGGGAGCGAACCAATCTGAATGACGGCATATGTGTATAGTATATCTTTGAACTGATTCTATACGATTATACTATTGTTTGTGTACTTATTAGGCACAATATGCTTATACTATTATACTAGTATTTGTGTACTTATTAGGCATTAAATTGCTATAATTGTCATTTTGGCACTCATTCAGCATGGATAGTATATAGCCGTTTGTCCCGTGCATTTCTGAGATGCAATTGCAGTTTCCCAATAATCTGAATTACCCCACTAAATGTTTAAATTGTTTTCAGTTGATTCGGTTTTTGCAATACAAAAATAGACGAATAGAGTATGTACAGTAGAGTACAGGACTTTAGAAGAGTCATAAATCTGCTTTAAAGATATTAATGTAATACCCCCAAGGTGCAATGCATGGTGCAATGCACATAAACCAAACAATTGCCTACTGGGAATAATTTCTGTAAAGATACCTTCCATGTAGAATGCACAGGAGAGGGAGGAGAGGAAAGGAGGAGGGGAGCAGAGGAGGAAGGGAGCAAAGAACAGGAGGAGCAGAGAAGAGAGATGAGGAAAAGGGGTGATGAGGTTGGGAAGTAAAGGAGGAGTGGGAGCTAGAAGGGAGAGGAGGAGTGGAGAAGAGGATAAGGGAGAGCAGGAACGAAGGTGAGGAGGGAGGAAAGTGAAGGAGAGGAGGAGGGAGAGGGGGCAGAGGTGAAGCAGAGAAGGGAGAGCAGAAAAGGGAGTGAGGAGGAGAGGGAGAGGAGGAGTGGAAGCGGAGGAGGAGGGGGTGAGAGGAGGAGGGAGGAGGAAAGGAGGTGTGGAGGGAGAGCGGACATGTGGAGGAGGAGGAGCGGCGATGGGAGTGCAGTACAAGCAGGGGCTGTCTCTCCCCAGTGCTCCCCTTCCATCTCCCTGGTGCCGGGTTTACTCTTCCTTCACCCCTGTGCAGGGTTCCCAGTAGCTCCTGCTCCCTGGTGCTACACTTTCTTCCCGGCACTGGGTCTTCTCTTCCTCAGAGCCGGCCTTAGGCATAGGCAAACTAGGCAACTGCCTAGGGCATTTGGAATGCCTAAGGGCACCAGCAGCTTCTGCTGATTAAAATTATATACAGCATGTCTATATTCTGTGTGTGAGTGAGGCTGTATCTGCATATGAAATAGTGTATTCATGGAAATCACTGTAACATAGCATTCCGTATGCAGGTACACACAGAATATAGGCATGCAGCATATCATTTTAATCATTGGAAGCTCCTTGTGTGTGCTGTTCATAACAATGCCAATAAGATGAATTTTCAGCAAAAAAAGGCACCCAATGTTAGCAGAACTGGCCAGGAGCTGCATGGCGTATTGAGTCAAGATGTATGAGGAAACATCTATATCCAAGCAGAGGCAGAGGTCACAGTGTTATTGGCTGTGCGATGTGTGTCATGTATAAATGCATTAATAATGTGCGACATGTGTAACATGCATTATGTGCGTCATGTGTATAAGGGCATTAATAATGTGCAACATATGTGTATTGGGCATTATGTGTATAAGGGCATTAATAATGTGCAACATATGTGTAAGGGGCATTGTGTGTTATTATGTGTATGAAGGGCATTAATAAAGGTTGGCATAATGTGTAAGGGGCATTATGGTTAAAATGGACATTAATAATGTGTGTCATGTGTAAGGGGCATTACTGTGTGGTATTATCAGGGGTGCCGAGAGAAAGGGGTAAGTTCAGAGGAAGCGCCCGGGGGCAATTTAGATAGTAGCTACCATATATGCGAACAAAAACATTTTTTTATGTACTGTATATATATATATATATATATATATATATATATATATATATATATATATATATATATATATATATATAGTACTTGTGTAGTTTCACGGCGCCAGTATGGCTATTTAAAATCAACTCCATGCCAACATGGATAGTGGGGGTATGAACTATCCATGTTGGCATGGAGTTAAGTTACTTTTTTTAACATAGTTTGTGGTGAGCGTAGATCCCGGAAGTAGCACACACACATATATATATATATATATATATATATATATATATACATACAGGTGAAGGTTCTGCGCAAGGTTAGCACATAATCGATTGGTTCCGTCTCTCCAGAATGTGGTGCTGCTCACTCCAAATAGGCTTTGTCACGGCCTCAGTAAGGTGCATAGAACAAAAGAAAGGAGGAGCGCACAGGTAAGTATAATTGCACAGTGTTTACTGAATAAAAGTGTAGGCTCACATACAATTCAATAAGCAGTAATCAGCATGTGTAGGAATCACCATCAGTACGTCAGCATAATAGCGCGGACACCGGAGGACATCCAGGGAACCGGCAGATGGAAACAGCTGCGGCGAGGACGGAGTTCCAGACAAGAGGACTGCAAACAGACGGGAACCAGTGGCAGAGATCCGAAACGTCAGGTGACCACGCCCCTATATACAGATGGGTCTGTTCCCATCCTTGCTGGCGGGTCGCCAGAACGTACGCGCTGGCGACCCGCCAGCAGCCTCGCCAGCGAGGAGACTGAGACGCGCGTGCGTCTCACGCGCACGCGCGTCTCAGTCTCCGTCGCTAGCGCGGCGGAAACCCTGTCCGTCTCCGCCTCAGGGAGACGGACGGGGTTAGGGGGGGTTAGGGGGGATGCGGGCAGGCGGCGGGGACCCCGGGTTACCGCCGGCAAGCCGGCGGGGACCCGGGGAAACGTATGGAAGCGCCGTCGGAAGGGGACGAGCGCGCCTCTCGTGCGCGCGCGTCCCCTTCTCACGATCGCCATGGCGCTGGCGGGGGATGGCGGCTGGCGACGCCAGCGCCATCCCCTGCCAAGATGGGAACAGACCCATCTGTATAGCATACAATACAGCCAGTCTTACTTTTACGGACTGGCTGTGGGTTACATAGAGCAGGAGCACTCACTCGGCATCACTTCAGGTGGCTATCCCCTTGCTGCAGAGCTAGTGTGGACAGCAATTATAATTGAACCTGATTGACTGCCCGGAGGAGGAAGGACGTGGATCCATGTGTGTGTGCACAGAGCAAACTCAGCGCTGCCGCTGTTTGCCGTTTCTGAGTTTGCTCTGTGCACACAGGGATCCACGTCCTTCCTCCTCCGGGCAGCCAATCAGGGTGCCGCAGGCTGCAGGATCAATTATCATTGGACAGCTGAGCCGTCGCTCAGCTGTCCACACTAGCTCTGCAGCAGTGGCACCACCATCTGACGGGATGCCGAGTGAGTGCAGTCAGTGTGCATAACAGTAGGGAGAGCATTGGAGCCACAGTGACAGGAGACCTGTACAGAGCGGGGGGTTCTCCTGTCACTCGCCCCCCTGATGGCTAACGCCCGGCGGCAAAAGTCTCCATTGCCTCCGGGAGATATGCCACTGGTAGGGGGTACAAATTACCCAGGCCAAAGTCTGATGGAAGGGCCCACTGGGGGCCCTGGGCCCCTTAAGTGACACCAGCAGCTGCAGCTCTTCTCCTCTGCCCAGAACACACTGCTTTGTGCTGGGTTGTAGTGTGGCCATGGAGGTGCTTAAAATACAATATTTTCTCAGGATTTTTTTCTAAGGGTATAATGTGAATAATGTGAGGAGTAATGTACATAAGGTAAAGTGGTACTACTGTGTGATGTAACGTGAATAAGGGACACCATCGCATGATATAATGTGAATAAAGTTGCACTACTGTGTGGCATAATTTGAATTGGGGATACTATTGTCTGGCCATGCCTCTTCCCAGCTAGAACACACCTCTGTTTGGGCTGCGCACCGAATGTGTACACTGTTTCTATTTAAAATATTGCGGGTAGGAGCACCAAAATGATGACTGCTATGATGAGGGTTGATGGTGCTGCAGGATCAGAGGCGGAACTAGTGGCGGTGCTAGGGGGCACCAGCCAAAATCTTGCCTAGGGCGTCATTTAGGCTAGGGCCGGCTCTGCTCTTCCTGCACTCCAGTGCAGGGTCCCTGGCAGTCTGAGAGAAAGAGAGAGAAGTGTGAGGAAAGTGGTGGGGAGGAGAGAGATAGAGGTGGATGAGAGTGCAGGGGAGAGAGAGAGGGAGAGGAGTAGGGGAAGTGGAGGAGAGGAGGAGGGGAAGTGGAGGAGGAGGAGAGGGGGAGACAAGGAGGAGGGAGAGAGTGGAGGTGAGGAGGAGGGGGAGCATGGGAGAGGAGTAGGGTGAACGGAGGAGTGGGGGAGGGGCAGAAGAAAGAAATTGCGGAGGAGGGGTAGCAGAAGAGGAGGAGGGGGAGTAGAGAAGCAGGAGCAGAATAGAGGAGGAGCGGAGAAGGGAGAGCAGGGAGCACGCAAAGTGTCTTAGTTTTGCGTGCAGCTTCCAAATCATTCCATGGTCAGCGACCATGGAATGATTTGGCCCCTACACTAAAGGCTGAGAATGGATGTTTATGTAAAACATCCATTTGCAGCCATGCAGGGAACTCAGCGAGGGGGGTGGGGGTGGGGGTTGGTTCAGCTGTGCGAGTGGCAGGGCGACATTTAATCCAAATTTCACAGCATTGTGTGTGGACCAGAATAAGGTCTGGGGAAGCAAAGTTTTAGTTCTGTGGAGTGCATATCTGTGCATGTTCCAATGCTGGGTGCGAGTGGGCATGGCAATCTCAGATCACATTCCTGGATTACTATAGTCAGGGTATTTTGTTACAATAAATGAATGTATATGCTTATGTTTCCAACTGGTTGAGTTTTTTTTTTTTTGTGATTTGCTGATTACTTTAACATAGTGTACATGTTTTTTTATAGTTTAAGGTTATTGTCAGTACTAACCCTGTTCTTGGAAAATACTGCAGTTGTAACATTCTTAAATCATAGAGGACACTGGGATAGTTGTTAAGCAGAAACTTAAGGCACCAGTCTGTAAACTGTGTATACAATTGTATTCACACTGCTTCCTGGCAGCAGTGACTCTTACAGTTATCTAGTAATGTAGGGTACACACCAGGACGACCACCGTCGTATACGACCGATAGACGACCATGGAACGATTTCCCTTGGACTTCCCGGGAGCTCCCAGGCAGTCCCCAGCAAACGATTAGCAAAAATTGTGTTTTTTTGCGGAACGATCTAGATCCGATCCCGATGCGCCTATGATGGTCGTTAAGACGGTCGGATCGCTGTTTTTTTTTTTTTTGCAAGAACACATGCGACCGTCGTCAGATTGGCCTTTGAAATTCGAATGAAGGGGCTGGACTAGCAGAGGGGGATAGGAATAGCATACCATTTTAAACCAGTGTATTTCTGCTTTGTTACTAGTGAGGCTTGGTTTATACCTGCTGAACGCTGGACATAGCTATTTACACATTACTTTGTTTTGCCTGCCATTACAAAGTGTCTTTTAACCCTGCACTATGGAGAATGCAGTGATTGGTAGTCACCAGCAACAGTACCTGCTCTATTATGCAGTGCTGAAGCTCAGGCGTCAGAGAGCCCAGCGCAGGAGAGAAAGATCATGCTGGACAAAGCAGTGGCTACTTCAGCGTCAGACTCGTTCGCACATGCCACTGCTCAGGGACATCAGGGAATTGCTGCGTCTGGTGACTCCCCACATCGAGAAGCAGGATACCAAGTATCGCATGGCTATTCCTGCTGAGGAACGGCTGGTGGTGACCCTGAGGTTTCTGGCGACAGGACGGTCTCTTGCTGACCTAAAGTTTGGATCCCTCATCTCCCCGCAAGCTTTGGGCCTCATCATCCCAGAGACCTGCAAAGCCATTGTGAAGGTGCTGCAGTACCAGTATTGCAAGGTAAGGATGAAAAATACACCGTACACTTTATTGTGCAAACAAAATATTTTTATTTATAATTTTGGCCTAGGACAGAAACAGGTTTTTTAGGCCTTTCATAGGTAAAACATGTAAAATAGTAAATAGATTTATTGTGTCAACACAAATATATTATAATACCATATATAAAAGATATTGTACAAAAACACACACTATATATAAACATTTAAGTATGTATGACCCAGTTTAAACTTTCCCAATAAGTACGGGCTACTGTGTGGCAGAGGATGTCTGCCACAGATATGTAAAGGCTGCGGCCCACATGGCGCAGATGCAATGGTCCCGGCCCCATTGATGTGCGCCATACGACATGTGAGCAGTGGCCATCACATAACTGCAGCTGAAACCATGTCGATGGTAAATTATAAAATAGCCTATTTTTTAAGACACATCCTTAAAAACAGGAGACTCTGGATCTTCTATCAGTAAAGAACTATATAATTGACGGTACTGGGGGGGTTGAGAAGGCTGTGTAGGTGTTGACTGGGTATGTGTTGGAATTGTGCTCGACTGGCCTGGTACGGTGGCAGGCGGAGTAGGCACTGGTGATTCTAATGACAGTGGTGTGTCTGGTGCACTACCCATGCCAACTATTTTAGTGCCACTGTTGAGATACTCTAAACTGCCATTATACACCAACTCCATGCATAACTTTTCAAAAGTAAGTTGCTGGTCCGAAGCCATGTTGCGAACACACTCTGCCACATAAGTGAAGTAGTTGTCATGTTTGTCCGGGTTTCTTTGCAGGACTCGCTGTGCCCGCATCATAAATTCTTCATGTGCTGCTGCTTCTCCTTTTTTTCCTTTGCCAAGCATTTTTTTGGCACGGAGGAGTGGTGGAGTGGGTTCCAGGGTGGGTGGCGGAGTGCGTGCCGGAGTAGGAGCTTCGCTCGATGTGCATGCATTATCAGATAGGACAGATAGGTCTGGGGTTGCAGGTGGGTAGTCACCAAGCTGTAAAAAAATTGAACATGTTTACTAATCAATTCTATTTACTTCAAATTTCAGTTCCCTACCAGCGTGAATGAATGGAAAGTCATCGCAGAGGAGTTTGAACAGCGATGGAACTTTCCAAATTGCAGTGGAGCCATTGATGGCAAACATGTCCGCATAGCCCAGCCTATCAATAGTGGTTCCTACTACTTTAATTACAAGGGCTATTTTAGCATTGTACTAATGGCTGTGGTGAATGCGAACTATGAGTTTATCTTCCTGGATGTAGGAAGGAATGGCCGTGCATCGGATGGTGGCACTTTCAAGGACACAAAGTTCTACGAAAGGCTCATAGCGAACACCCTTCACTTGCCGTCTGTCCAGGAAACTAAACAGGGGCTTAACTTTGTGTTTGTGGCAGACGAGGATTTTGGCCTGCACGAGCATGTCATGAAGCCATATGCGCCAAGGTGTCTGACTCATGACAAAAGGATCTTTAACTACAGGCTATCCAGGGCACGGCGTGTTGTGGAAAATGCTTTTGGCATCCTGGCTAGCCGGTTTCACATTTTCCACACTGCCATTAACCTGAGGGTGGACAAAATTGACTGGGTTGTCACGGCGTGCTGTGTCCTGCACAATTTGCTCCGCAGAAAAGCCACACAGCAAAGGGCTACAGGCACAGCACTCCAAGAAGACCAAGATCTGCCAGAGGAGGTAGTGCAGATATCCTCCTTGCAAACCCCAACACAACACTTCACAGGGAGTGCACGAGCCAAACAGGTGAGGGAAGAGTATATGGCCTACTTTAACGGGGAGGGGGCTGTGGATTGGCAGGAGGAATCAATTAGATAGCCAAAAAAATAGACTCACCGACGCAGACTGCGAATTCTCCTCCTCCTGCGCCGTGACTTCTTGGTTTTCCTGTTCGACCATCAGGACTACTCCTGTCCTCATCGACTCCTGGCTGAGGGTGAACGTCAACCTATCGTAGTACCAGAGCGATGTTTGATACATCTCGTCGACTCCAGCACCAGACTTCTTTGCAGCCTCCACCTTCTTGTGTTCCTTTAAGAACACCGTGCGCAGATTCTGGATGCGTTTCCGCACCCATTCAACATTGGCCTCTGGGTGAAATGGGAGACTGTAGCGAGCCAAGTCCTCCAAGGCTTGGTTTCTTTTCATTTTGTTCGAATACTCTTTTGATTTTGTTCGCCACAGGCATTCATGGGAACGATATTTCTCTATAAACCCTTCTAAAAACTCTTGTTCCTTTGCGTTGGACATTGGGACTGTAAAAAGATAAAACCATTTTAGTTGTTATAGTTATATCCATGTTTTGTTTCATATTTAAATTTTTATAGTTATAGTTAACAGTTTACCTAGTTCTTATGTTTTAAGTATTTAAAATGTTAATAAACTTTTATGAAAACCACTATACATTTTATTGTGCAGATTGCTATTCACACACACAGGTGAATGGGGCCTAGCAGAGAGGAGTGCATGGAATACTGCAATGGTGGACAATGGTTATATGTATATATCAATATATACACAAACACACACACACAGGTGAATGGGGCCTAGCAGAGAGGAGTGCATGGAATACTGCAATGGTGGACAATGGTTATATGTATATATCAATATATACACAAACACACACACACAGGTGAATGGGGCCTAGCAGAGAGGAGTGCATGGAATACTGCAATGGTGGACAATGGTTATATGTATATATACACACACATGGGGCCCACCCGAGCAAACAGTGACATGGGAGGTTATTCTGATCGGAGCGGCCAAACGTGCGTACGTTCACTATTAGCGTACGCTCTCCGTACGCGGCCGTTGGGGTTAAGTCCACCCACAACTCAGCCGCATACGTACGGCCAGAAACAACGTCAAAGGGGAGTGGCGTACAATTGAGCGTACGCCAACGTACACGGACGGACCAGCCCTTACACTCCGACAACTGGCGTACAACAGAGCGTACGCCACCGTTTACGGACGTCTCTCGTCCGTCTTCCCACCGACTTCTTGCGGCTATCTGAGCGTACGCCAGCTTGCACGGACGGGTCCCTATTGTTTTCAATAGAAAACTCAGCTTATGTCACCGCTCGTGAGAGTGAGCGTACGTCCATGTACGCTGGCATACCCTTCACATATATGGACCTGCAAATCTTGCCTTTCAACTATAATTATGAAAATTAATTAATTGATTGAATTAATTAATGTGCATAATAGTGGGCATGGGCTTAAAACATTGCTGAAACATCCTTTGTAGATGTTAGATGTGGTTTATGTTATTGTATCATAAATACAAAACCTATGTTTGTATTAGAGTGAACACGTTGACACATGTCGACTTGTGTAGATTGAGTGTGCTACTGTGTAAAGTCTATGAAAGCACGTAGTGAATGTGTATAACTGTTTAACAAATACCTACCTTAGCATATATAAGCAGGTCTTAAAAAGATTATTACCTTAAATTAAACAAACCTTTAAATGTAGAGAAGTATAGAAAGATAAGCTTCCAATGTGTTTGAGTGCTGTGTGTGGCTTGCAGGTAGTGAAATCATGGTTTGGACTTAATAGACTGCAGCATTGCTTATTACATTCAGGTGTATGTGTTTGAGTAGTAATCAGCGTAAATTAGCAAACCCAGGCGCACGCTGGCATGCGGTATCTGTAGGGGTGGTCTGAGGTGGCGGTTGGCGGCCGCCTGTTTTGTGTCCGAAATGAACGGTGCTTTAGGCGATCGTGCGGTAGTAGCACCGTTCAATTTTGGTGCACACCCCCGTGTACGCCCATGTTTACGCCCATTTTCCCTCATTATTTCGGCCGCTCCCCTCAACACGCCCCTATGCCGCCCCCAATGCCCGTACTCTCGCGTACAGGTTTTTTCGCACGGAGAGACCCGTCCATAAGCGTTGTGGCGTGTTCGCGCCTGCGCATTGGCGATTGTACGCATGCGCAGATCATGAAAAACCCCGGAACGTACGCGTACGGCCCGGCCGCACCAACCAGAATAAGGCCTATGGTCGGGTGCATGGTTGCCAAAACAGTGCTCTATACACACTATATACATTGGTGGCAACAGTGGGCATGCATAGGAGAGCATTGGGAGTGCAAACATACCAGGTTGTTGTTCTGGGAGATGAGACAAGAAGGAGAGTCCAACTGCTGCGCCAGCACTGTTTGCTATGTGGAAAAACATGGCGCCGGGGGAGTGTTTAGGAAATGCCACTCAAATAGGCTGGATCAAACGACGGACGCACCGACGGACGGACGACAGAGGCGGCAAAAAACACTCACGATCTGCATACGATTGACGGTCGGTCGGCCTGGGATTGCCGGATCCTACCTGCAGCACGTAGGACCAAAGATGCGACCAAACGAGTGGCGTGTACGCGCATTGGATCGGAATCGGATCAAATAAATGTCAAAAACACACAATAGTACATACAATCTGCATACAACCGGTCGGAATTGGATCTAAATTGACAGAATCGGGCCCTAGTCGTCCTGGTGTGTACCCATCTTAATGGCATTGTCGGCCCTAGGCAAAGCAATGCACTGGATCCCCTACATAAAAAAAAAAACATAACTTCCTCCTACTATCAGCCATCCAGCGATTAGCAGCTTACAGCCAACACCATGTTCCTGCAGCCGGTAGAGAATGTTTCCCAGCAGCTCTGATTTCGTGTAATTCACAACCAAAGCAGCCGGAACACAATCTCTACTAGCCTCACAAGAAACTCCGGAGGTACCAGCATACACCTGCTCGAAGGGAAATAGAATTGTGGGGCCCTAGGGCCCGTGCATTAAGATGGCCCTGATCCAATGTCCTATGCATAGGACACAATTTTTTAACCGGGCCTTATTTATTTGTAAAAATATTGGCATAATAATGATTATAATGTACATAAGTACATTTATCAATACATATTTTTAAAATATACATTATCTTATTATGGGTTTTAATAGCTTAAAAAAGCAATGCTAAAATAAATGGATTGCCTGTATTGTAATGTAGAACATATTATGAGGCTTAATGAATTTAGGTCCCCAAACTAGACAACAGATGGCAAGATCACTAGTGAAAGGTATGTAGGAGGTATCTGTAATCTTCTCAATTACCTTTATCATGAATGACCCCAATATTTATTTTCTAGAAAACTACTGTAGGTTAAAAAGTAGATTTTCAGTGATGGCCATGCCCCCAGTACCTCTAACTCCCTGAATAGATGCTGTGTGCATGTGACTTACAGGTGGTACTCCAAACTGCCTCACCCTCACACACACACATACGCACACACACACACACACACACACACACACACACCACGGGACACAGCTGCCCATAGGTGGATTGAGGGACAGTCACAAAAAATTGTGACTGTCCCACAAAAATCTGTAGGGTTGGAAGTTCAATATGACTGTGTTTACTTCATGTACTGTGTTAAGCTGAAGCTTTGATGACCGTCTATAGAGTATTGCTTTGTAAAAATGCCTGTATGTTGTTATTAGGGTTTATTGTGGCTAATTTTGATCAAAACTAATCCTCCTCCTTCTGCTGAGGTCACCTTTTTTTATACAGCTGGGTTTAGTATGATTGAAATTGAGTGGAGAATGCAGATGCAAAAAGCTTTTTGATCAGAGTCAAAACTTCTGTTCTGGCAAGAGGCCTGAAGTTTCACTTTTTAGGTGAAAATAACGAAACCTATGAAGATGCTCCGATCTAGTCAAAATTATGTCAGGATGTCTTAGAGTGGTTTATTAATATACTTTAGCATAGTAAAAAACAGTACGAGCTTGTCCTAGTGCAAAGTGACTGACTTTGGCGGGAGAAAAAAATCCCTAATAATTGACCCATTTTCATGGTGAATATTGTGTGTTTTCTCCTAAATGTGTTTATAATAGAAGAAGCACAAATACTCTGAATGGAATTTCAGTGACACTGTGTGAAATATAACACTGCACAATGGCCCTTAATCAGACATGATCGCAGTACAATTTTTTTCTTAAAATGGGCAAAAAAAATGCTGCACTGCAGGTGGGGCAGATGTAACGTGCAGAGAGAATTAAATTTGAGTGGGGTGTGTTGAAACTGAAATCTAAATTGCAGTGTAAAAATAATGCAGCCAGTATTTACCCTGCACGGAAACAAAAAGTCTCACACATACATCTACAGATCGATTGTCAGATTGGGCCGGTTGGAACAAATACCTGGTAATATCTGAATGACAGTTTTTGGCAGTTTTCCATCATTTCAAAGCAAATGGTTAACTGCCATTTGCTCTCATCCATTACTAGGATTTTGTTCCAACCAGCCCAATCTGACAATAGATCTGTAGATGTATGGCCAGCTTAACTCTCTCTGCACATGTTACATCTGCCCCACCTGCAGTGCAGCATTTTTAGCCCATTTTGAGAACAAATTTGTACTGCAATCAGGTCTGATTAAGGGCCATTATGCAGTGTTATATTTCACACAGTGTCACTGAAATACATGAAATTGGATTTATGCTGCTCTCTTTGCAGTGCATATGCAAAGATAGACAATCGTGTGTACATAAATAAGAAATAACTGTTGCAGTCTGTTATTGAAAAACAGTAACTGTTATAATAAGTATTACAAGTAACAGTGTAAACTGTCTAATGTATCATTTTACATATCACTTTGGTTTATTGACAGAAAAACAGGTATGCATCCCCTATGCTGGGAACATGAAAGGGCTGCATTACAGCATATAATTATGCCAAAGATAAGCCAATATATTAACAGTTAAATACGTTAAAGTGCATTATGCTGTAAGAAGTGTAATAAGTATTGCTGATCAATCCTGCCTAGAAATGAACACAATGATTGGCATATATGTCCTGCTGGACACCACTCATAGAATGATTAACTTGTTATTTTTGAATCAATGTTCTTGATTTTATTTTTCTAAACATTAGATGTATTTGTTTATTACAGCATAATGCACTTCAACATATTTAACTGTTAATACATTGCCTTATATTTGCATAATGATATGCTGTAATGCAGCCCTTTTATGTTCCCAGCATAGGGGATGTTTTTCAGACCAATTCATGTTTAAAATAAACTGCCACAAGTAAAGACAATAAACAGAAGTGTTTTAAATCCTGCAGCTAAAGAACAGAGTGTAATGCATTGTTACTGAACTTACTGGAGCATTCAGTAAAGAGTTTGTTGGGCATTAGAAGACACAGGGCCAGTGCTAGGGTGTCCGGCGCCCAGAGCCGGCCCTAGCCTAAATTACGCCCTAGGCAAGATTTTGACTGTTGCCCCCTAGCACCGCCACTAGTTCCGTCTCTGACCCTGCTCCCCTTTCCCAGCACCATCAACCCTCATCATAGCAGTCATCATTTTGGTGTCCCTACCCGCAATATTATAAATAGAACCAGTGCACCCATTCGGTGCCTTTTTAGCTGAAAATTCATCTTATCTGCAATGTTATGACCAGCACACACAAGGAGCTTCTGATGAGTAAAATGATATGCAGCATGCCTATATTCTGTGTGCGACTGTGGCTGTACCTGCATACGGAATGCTATGTTACAGTAATTTCCATGAATACACTATTTCATATGCAGATACAGCCTCACTCACACACAGAATATAGGCATGCTGCATATCATTTTAATCAGCAGAAGCTGCTGATGCCCCTAGGCATTCCAAATGCCCTAGGCAGTTGCCTAGTTGGCCTATGCCTAAGGCCGGCTCTGCCGGCGCCCTCCTGCAAACCATACATTTTGCGCCCTTTCAATTTGCCATTGCAACAAGCTGCAGCCCGAGAATCGCATACGTTATGGGCTAGATCGCATCGCACGGCATGCATGCAATGTGTGTGCGATGCGATCTGAAAGCAGTACAAAACGTATGTGAAGCACTCGTGACTGAGGGGGAAAGGAGGGGAGAGAAGGAGGAGATGGACGAAGAGGGGAGGAGATAGAGGGGGCGGAGTGTTGAGGACTGGTAGCGGCACTGGCACAGCACACTGAGAAGAGGGAAGGAAGGGGAGGCGGCGCTGCTGCCTGTTCGTCATTTGATTGACAGCTGACAGGCGCAGGGAGCAATGGGTAGGAGGCGGATCCGGACATGTCATCCAGGCATTCACAGACAGCGCTACATGCCTCAGTGCAGGGAGCTGCTCAGCCTCTCCATACTGCCACCCGCTGTCAGACAGGCACTGCGGGCGGCGTGCAGGAGGCAGTGACAGTGAAGGCTGAGGTAGCTTCACTGACCTAATGTACATGTTACAGAGCTAAACGTAAATAATTTCCGATGATAAAAGGCCCACATTGCACCTCAGTTCTATGGGGAATTCAAGTGTTTGTTAATGATATTTTTTTTTCAATGTTGGTCACCTTTTTATAAAACATCTAAAAAATATTTTTTTAAGACTTCAATAATCTTAAAATGATTTTAATTCCTGCAATCTATTTATTGTTAGATTTTCTTATATTTTCTTGCCAAATTTTTAAAATCTATTTTGAAGATTTAAACTATTTATAACGACAGAATATTATTTATTTGCTTCTTTTCTTTGGGAAAACAATCCATTGTCTCCAGCCACTAACCTGCAGTTCCATTTTCCGTTTTCCTGTCATCAATTAACCTTCTAAACATTTTCCCCTAGCTTCCATTTCAGTTTGCCCTTTTTAATCTTGACCCCGCAGGAAACCCTCGCTTGGCTGTCTCAGCCAATCTGCCACATATCATCTTCAGAACATTTTATCAAATGTGATGATTACAATGAAGAATATTTCAGATAAGAGTTTTACTGGAAAATCACAACATTATTTATATTCTCTTTAATGTTTGTGAATGAAAAAAACCCAAACCACAGAAGCCTGCTAGAGCAATCAATCATGAAACAGATAAATATAAATGTGTGTTGTAAAGTACATTAACCCTCAACAATAACAAATATATAATACCCTTTTACCACTGCAGCTCTTTTTAACAGTGTATTGACTTTTTTTAGCCTATTTAAAACTGGTAGAGCTGCAGTGTGAAAGCTCCAGGGTGCTTTACCCGTTTAACAAATACCGGTATTTGTTAAACGGGTAAAAAGCAGTGTCCTACCCGTGTCAGACCTGTTTTTTTTTTTGTCTGAAAGTCTGAAACGGTATCCCCCTGGTACCTGCTCTGCACCACCCCCCCTCCCCTGGTACCTGCCCTGCGCCTGCCCTCCCCTGGTACTTACCTGCGTGGGGGATCCAGGCAGCGAGGTTTGCGCATTGCTGGGGAGGCAGCAGGGTCCGGCATGGGCACAGTACTTCGGGTCCCTCCCTGCGGCTGATGGATGCTGGGCAGTGGGGAAGCACGGGGTCCATCCAGAGTCCATAAGGCTGATGGGTACTAGTAGTAGACGTGTCTAATAAGTGACGTGCATATGAATGAGCCGCTCATTACATATGTGCATATGTAATGAGCGGCTCATTCATATGCACGGCGCTCTATTCAACCCTCACCAAAACATCGAGCACTAGGTCCCGACCATCGATGTTTTGGGAACATCAATAGTCGATGGCCATCCCTACTGGACACTGACGGACAGAGGGGGTGTGGTCTGGGGCGGGGTCCAGTGTACTGAGCGTGTAGTCTATGAACAGCCGAGCCCAGCGACGCTGGCCGACACTGTGCACACACCTGGCCCTATATCATAGCTGGCTGCCAAGTGCCAACTGAGACCCAGACAAGTCTGTCTGTAAGGGAAAAAAAAAATCATCATCGGATGCTGTCCATCGATGGCATAAAACTATTTGACCCTCACCTATTGATGCCCAAAACATCGAACACTAGGTCCCAACCATCAATGTTTTGGGAACATCGATAGTTGAGTGAGCAGCACCAGGTGACTGCACCGTGGAGAGGGAGGCGCTGTCAGCGGGACTGAGCAAACCCTGCGCTTGAGCACTGTAGCACCAGGAGACAGACACTGCACTGGGCCACAGAGGATGCGTGGTGAATGAGAGCATGAAAGGCCGTGCCGGGCAGAGAAAGGCCCGGCATGCTGAGCTGAAGCAGGAGAAACTGCGTCCGGGAGAGGAATACCTGGCGCATGAGCGGCATCGGGAGACGGACACTGTGACTGTCACACTGCACTGGAGAAGGAGGTGTCAGCCGGGAGCCGGAGCGCAGGGGAGAGGAAGACCCAGCGCGGTGCACAGGAAACAATGTGCCTGTGAAAGGGAGCCCTGCACTCTATTCCCCAGTGAAGAAGGATCCACGATTCCCTGCACTGCCTGCTTGGAATGGGGGTTTAGGAGGGACAAAGTTATGGCTGTCACAAGTTTTCAATCCCCTGTCCTCCCTTCTCCCCTCCTCTAACTTCTCTGGCATCCTCTACTCCCCCCCCCCCCTCTCATCCTCTACTTCCACCCCCCCTCTCTTCCGCTACTTCCCCCTTCTGGTCCTCTACTCCCCCCTCTCCTTTACCCACCCCTCTCCTCCTTCACCCCTTCTCTCTTTCTCTCTCTTCCCCCTGCCCACTCTCTTTCTCACCCCTCTCTGTCACTTTACCTCTGTCCCATCTTTCTCTTTATATCTCTTTTCTATCTCTCTCCTCCCCACCTCTGTTCCCACACTTCCTCTCTCTTTCCTCCCTCTCCCCCACTCTCTGAAAGTTTATAACTGGCGCTGTCTAGCTCACACTCCTTGTCTCTTCTCCTTTCTCTTCCTGGCACACTCTCTAACTCTGTTTCTCTCCCATTTTGTTTCCCAGATACCCTCTCTCTCTCCAACTTTTCCCCTTTCATTGGCACCCTTTGTTTGCGTGACACCGTCTCTCCCTATTTCTCTCCATGGCACCACTCTCACTATCTGCCACCCTCTCTCACTATGTATCTACCCCTTTCTCTTTCTTTGACACTCTCTCTTCTTCCCCTCTTACTCTTTACCTCCTTCCGATGTTCTCTCTCACTCCAGCTCACATCTCTCTATCTCTTTCTCCTCCCCCTTTCTCTCTTTCCTCCTCTTTCTATTATTCCTTTTTCTTCCATGAAACACCCCCCCCCCCTTTTCTTGACCACACCTTTCTATCTCTTAATTGCTCCTCTGTCTGGCGCCATTTTTTCGCACTGTGAGGAGCACCATGAGAGATCTCGCTGGGGCAATTCAAATAAGCACATTGCTAAGTCCAACTAGTAGATTTCTGCTTGCAAAATCTAACAAAACTTTCTTGGTAATGCTGTTTTGTGCCCTAGTGCGGCACAAACAGCATCGCAGCAGAGCACTTTAGTCAGACAATACCGGAACTTGTGACTAAAAACAGCCACGAGTAACGGAATTCTCCGACATAACAGCGCACTGATTTCAATAGCCCAGCAAGCTTCTTCTCATCGTTAAGCCCCTGGGTGTATCCAAGACACTTTACTTCTTCAATCCCTAGACCACACTTTCTGGAGCTTGAAATCAATCCTGTCTTATGATTCATCCAGATAAGTAGCAGTACACGGTCTGGGGGCCCTTAAAATTCTATGCATCATCTTTTGAAAGGTGTATAGGAAGAACTTGGGGCGTTGAGGTTATACAGCAAGAAACAATTATGAATAAAACCAATTTATTAATGTCACAAGCTAGATAAATACAAAGAAAAGTAATGAAAAATAATAAATACAATAAAGAAAACATATTTAATAAAGAATAATACATAATAATTATAAGTAAAAAATATATAGAATTACAGTATGTACCTCCCGGGGGTCATAAATGAATAATAAAAACTTAGATCAAACACTTAGGGTGAAATTTAATAGGATGAGAGATTCAGAAAGTGAAAGATTTGGTAAGAAATCTCCATTTTTAAAAGCGGCAATCATTTAAACTGCAAAATCAAACTAGTTTTGCAGTGCAAATGATTGTCGCTTTAAAAAAAAACCCTGGAGATTTCTTACCAAATCTCTCACTTTCGAATTCTCTCATCCTATAAAATTTCCACCTTAATGTGTAAATGGCCTCAGAATGGCTGGCAATAATCCTTACTTGGAAAGATAACATCCAGAAATTGGAGAGACGGCCAATAATCAGAGTTGAATCACACTGGGTTATCCACTTATGATGTCAGGGTAGTAAACTTCCAAGTGTGTAGATTAATATCATCAATTAGGGCTGCAGAAGTGTCCTCAGTTAATACTTTACAGATTGTACCTTCCAGTGTCTGTGAAGGGCTCGCACAGCACGGCGGGGTAAAGCTGCTGTGTGATGTCGGGATGCTATCTGCTGTTCTGTGGAAAGGTAGCAGGTGCCCCATGTAACCCAAATGGCAAAATCTTGTATTGGCCAAGAAGCCGTGCCGTACACAGAAGTTTACAATGGTCTGGATGGCCACAGCCCGGCAGCCGTCCTTTCCATTGGTGACATCCAGCTGCAACCCGGTGGTCAGGCCATGACCATTCCATGTGCAGGGTACAGGGAGCCTGTGAAACAGCCCATCTGGTGCAGAAAAGTATTTTGTCATCCTCAGTTTATGGCACTTGCCAATACCCTTTGGTTAAATCTAGAGTGTTCATGTACCTGGCTGTTGCTAATCATTCAGCAATCTAATCATTATTGGTTTACTCCAATACAAACTCTCACCACTACAGTCCATCATGAATGCATTTGTGAGGCTAATCTTTCTAGCCAGATTTTCGACTTCTGCAAAGCTACTCTGTCTATCACTTTATTAGTTACCTGTATTTTACAGTATTCAATACAAAATACTTTTACTTACATACAAGGCCATAAACCAAACTACACCAACATACATCTCTTATATCAAAATATCTTCCAACCCGACCTCCTCGCTCCTCACAAGATCTTTGTCTCTCATCCACACTAATTACTCGCTTCCATTCCCAATTGCAGGACTTTTTTCCGGTTGCACCCACAATGAGACTCTCCTCCAGTCTCCAAACCTACAAGCGTTCCCTGAAAACTCACTTCTTCAGACAAGCTTATCATATTCCAGAACCAGCAACTTAACCTTCATGTACCGTTCCTATCCAATCATTTATTTTTCACATTTTCCATACTCCTAACCCCTGGCCAAACTGTTGGGTCACTGTATGATATAGCACGCCAGGAACCTTTGCATTCTGGTGGACTTTATGCAATTAAGAATATATATCCTTGTGTATCAATGCCAATTTCCCTATAGATTGTAAGCTTACGAGCAGGGCTCTCATACCTTTGACTGTCTGTAGATACC
This sequence comes from Crinia signifera, assembly GCF_055691185.1. NCBI lineage: Eukaryota > Metazoa > Chordata > Amphibia > Anura > Myobatrachidae > Crinia > Crinia signifera. The sequence continues at coordinate 295,026,171 of NC_139218.1, read as the reverse complement.
CAGTTTGTTGTATCAGTCTCTTATTGGAAAGCACAATGGAATATGCTGCGCTATATAAGAAATTGTTAATAAATAAAATAATAAATAGGTTCATTCACACACACAAACATACATAAATGCACCTGCCATGCTCCACCACAGGCTTGTCCTCTTCTCCAGTAGGATCCAGGGGGTTAGAAAATACAAAACTGGAAAAGCTGACAATTATCGAATAATTTTTTTACCCATTCACAAATAAATGTCTGGTGGACATGGCCAAGTCATGGGACATCAGCCGCCCACACCGTTTTTCTAGGCGCACCCAATGAAGTTGCCATAGTCAGAGCTACGTAGACAGCGTAGTCAGAGCTACCTAGTCAGCGTCAGCCAGCGTAGTCATAGTAAGGTAGCGTAGCAAGTCTAGTCAGTGTAGTGTAAAGAAAGGAGTAAAGCTGCCAGCGTCCACAGGGTCAGGTTTGCTGGCAGACGCCAAAACAGCATCAAGGACGCGCTTCACAAACAGCACCGGGAACCGCCAGATCCCCAACCCTGGGGATGCCGGCAGAGAGGGGCTCCATGTTAGTTGAACGCACAAGCATCTCATACGCACAAGCGTCCCAAACCAGACAGGGTTAGGGGGTGTGGCACATGTGCATCTCGTGCTCAAAAAAGAATGCATTTGCCAGTGCTCAAACTCCCACTATCCACGTCAGCACGAAGCGTGGCAAGTACAGCAAGCCCTGCGAGGGGCCGCATTAGGCATCCTCCTGACCTGTTCATACCCCCACTATCCACATCAGTGTGGAGTTGATCTTATAAAGTGTGGCGAGCAGATGCAGAAAACAAGTCCGTAGTGTGGCAAGCAGAGCGAGCCCCTCGAGGGGATCCGGATTACTTCACATGTATTCCACGTCCCCTCATAGGGCTCGCTCTGCTCGCCATGCTTCGGGCTCATTTTCCACTCCCCTCTTCCCCCGCGGTGCTCGCTGCGCTACCCATGCTTCTCTTTCTGCATTCCCTCCACATGCACCTGATGTTGATGCAGATGCGTCAACATTTGTGTCGGCTGGTTTGTCGGCCATTGGGACCAGAGTTAGTGCTGGGAAAATGTGCAGGAATGCGTTCTGTGTACCAAGGGTTTTGCACCATATAAACTCCTGCAGGTAGGAGTCAAGGTATTCACACGCAGTGCCCCTCTGTCTCTTGTTCATCCACTTGCATGAGCCCCAGAGCCTTTCAATATGTTGGGTATGAACACTAGTGTCTGGGTCCACGAAATTGTAGCGGTGGTTGACGCACGCATGATGGAACCCCACCTGCTAAAGTTGTGTGTTGTACGCGCGCCAACAGTCTGAGTATATGGTGGTACCCGGTTCAATATGCGTCTGGATGGCGGACATCAGGGTGCTGGCATCACGGCTGGCCACTGGTGTTATGAAACATTCACCTGTCTCACAGGATGTGCCACCAAAGAGGCACTGCTGAGGTAGGACGCGTCCAACATGATTCTTGCGCTGGACAAATAGACTTTCGTCCACCTCTACAATTTTGCCAATCCGGTGTTGGGGCTGGGACATCAAATCAAGGCTACAGGCCTCACGCACCAAATTTCTATACAAAATGGTGGTTTTGTTCGATAACTTTAGGTGTTGCTCACAAAATGAAATGCTTGTAAGCTCCTCTGCCCACTAAAAAATAAAATACAGAAGGGTCAGAAACATGATGTGACAGCCGTGAAACAAATGTGCCGCACGAAGACTGACCTTCTTTCTGCATGTTTTAATGTGGCAGCGCCACATTTATGCTCAAATGCATTGGGTGGCCATTGAGACAGATTTGCGTCTGTGGCAGCAAGTGTTGCTCTTGAAAAAATGCCACTGACTCCTCCTCCATCTGCGGCAGTTTAAATATTGTCAGTGGTTCAGCAGCCATTCCAAATCAATTTTAACAAGGAGCTACAGAAATACAGGTGCAGTCAAAGTCGCTTCACCTTCACCTCTGACTGACTACACTGACTGCCTAAGCGTTCTGACTGACTACGCTGAGTGCGTAAATTTCCGCTAGCGCAGTCTCAGTCGCTTCACCGCTGACTGACTATGCTAACTGTGTAAGCATTTTGACTGACTACGCTGAGTGCGTAAAGCTCCTCTAGCTCCTCTTCGAAGTGACAGAAATACAGCCGCAGTCACAGTCACTTCACCTTCACCTCTGACTGACTACCCTGACCCATTGGAGGGACACTACGCCGACTACCTAACTGGACAGTACAACTACGCTGACACTACGGGTGCCGTGATTATACAGAAGTAACTGCCGCCGCCATGCTGAAAGGACACTACGCTGACTACGCTGAATAGGACAGTACGCTGACTACGCTGAATAGGACAGTACGTAAACTACTTAACGGGCACCGTGATAATACACAAGTACCATTTTTTTATTAAAAAAATGGCCTACATACAATGTTGAATGATGATAATGTTCTTATTTTAAAGTGGCTCACCATTGGATCTGTTACTAGCGCTAGGACTGTTGAGCCCGTCTAGACGTTTTACCTGAAAGGATTATGCAAAACAGCCACTTCCTGGAGTGTTTAAAATACATAGGCCAGAACACTGGGACAAATAATACTCCTATTTATCACTTTACCAATGCTTTTATCATACAGTCTAGTAAGGATCACTTAAGATCACTGTAGTATTGCATAAGAGGAGAAAAAGGTTCTGACGGGGTCAATTTCAATGTACAGAGACAGTAAATTTTGTGTTTTGTTCAACCGGATCCACATTCGGCCCCGCTTAGGATGGTCAGGGTTTGTGTATGCGCATTCTCCGGAGGAGGGGGCAGAGGGGGCTGAAGCAGTTTAATGCCCAGCATTTTATGGGCATCCCCGTAAAAACGCTGGGCATTTCCCTGGAAACACAGGCAAGTCGATGCCTGCTCGGTGTGGGCGGCTAACGTCTTCAGCGCCCGCACTGAATTCAGCTATCTCTCCCATTCAGACTGACTTTTATTACCAACGGGTGAACAAATCATTTGACCAGCGACCATCGTATGATTTCTCTCGCCTTTGGCCGCATGTGAGGGGTTGTTTTCTCGTACACATCCCTTCGTATGCTAGACACGGAATGCAGGCGTTAGGGGGAGGAGAGCGTTCCGTGGGGCGGTGGAGGCGCTTGCCTGTGCGCTAGGCTGCAAATATATGCAGCCTAGCGAACATATCTGAATCAATCCCAAAGTTACATATATTTACATGTTTTCACAGTCAATCTCTGAAAAAATGAATCTACTGTACCAACGAGAAGTTGGCAGTACTACAATTTTAGGCATTATTGCTCCTACATTTCATTGTCGGAACTGCTGTCATGTCTATGTGTGGGAACTTGCTTTAAATGAAAGTTCAAATGATATTAAAAGATATGTGTGGGTGATCTAATAAAAATGCGCTGATCTTGTAGCTCTAATGAATTTGTGATACAAATGAAGACACGAAGAAAGGTGACTTATGCTAAAGGCATACTTGAAAAATCTAGTTACAATATATCCTAGTAAGATCTCACATTTCCATAGAAAATGCTCTTTTATGAAGCCTTCTTTATAGATGAAAGTATAAAGGCTGCCTCTGTGTGTACACAAGGAAGTATAGTGCCATGAAAACAAGTCTCATACTGTGAGCTTATTGTATATTATTGTCTCTTACTGTGAGTTTATTGCAATAATTTCCTGATATAGGCATCAATTGTTAACACTTCTGGTAAGTTAGCCATTTTCCATGAAAAAAAAAAGAAAAGGACAAACTCAGTTGTGTTGTTATTGTTAATATGAACTTTTATGGCACCAGATTGCAAGCTCTTCTGGGAAAGGATCACTGATATGTTTAGGTTATGTATGAAGGATTTACAGTGACCTGCTGACAGCATGAATGCATTTATTGCAGCTGAGATATATTTTGCATGGTGGTTTACTTCTATGTGTGGATGAGATTATTAAACCAGTGGGTGGCACATTTGACTGCGTATACAGACAGGAGCATAAAAATCCCCAGTAAGGCATGGCCTAAAAAGTTACAGAATCCTTATAAACCAGTAAACCAGGGGGGCAGAGAGGGCCTTGGGAGGGCACCTGCTTCCTCTTCAACAGACTCTATCTTCCCAGTATATTAAGGAAGGTGTTGCATGTGCACTATAAAGTAGAGCACAGTTTCAGAGTCTTTGCTTTCAATGTGTGGGCGCCATCTTCACAAAGATACTGTATCACTGGGAAGATGGCACTGGCCTTAAGTATAGGAAAACTCTGGAGCGAGGGGATGCAGTGGACCTGGGCCCCTCCAGCAGCCTGGGCACGGTATTTCGTACCCTCCCCCCCTTTCACTGTATATAGGTGACCCAGCATTTTCCTTTCCATAAATGACTGGCACTGACCTGTTAGAGAGGAGGTGTTGGTCATCCTATACATTTACCTTGGAGGAGCACTGTTTTGAGACAATGCATATTTATTTGTACCAATGCATTAAAAAACAATGAAAGAAATCAAAACTACACATAATAAATACAGTCCCAATTAATATATGGGACCCTATTAAGACATTCTAAACCAGTGGTTCAGGTCCTCAAATAGCACTAACAAATCACATTTCAGATCACCCGGCAGGTGCACTGTGCTTTACCAACATTTTAAAAATCCTCAGGTTATTAAGTTTTGAAAATCACTGTTCTAATACTACTCTGAAATAACATCCTCAGTGCTTTTTCAGTCCAATGCGCAAACCTGCCAAATGGGTGCAGATTAACTTTCCAGAGAAAGGTTCCAGGAGTTTTATATGTGTGCACATTTACTATCAACACAGAAATCTTGGTGGGATCTAACTATATCAGTAAGCATACAGTAATTGTCTTTACAGGCAAGACATCTTTAAAATGTAAAGCAATTGGTTTGGCTGGTGCAAAATAGTTTTTTTTGTTTATTGTGGCACAGTACACATGAGGTCATGATGTCATACAGCACTGCAACCCCAACAAAGAGCAGAGAGGATCTGTGGCATCCAGAAGACATTGCAGAAGTTAAATGTTGGGTCCTGGAAAAACACTGTGTGAGGGGGTGCCGGACGGGTTCCCGTCAGTCGGGATCCCGACAGTCGGGATCCCGACAGTTATTTACCCGACGCCGGGATCCCGACTGTAAAAACGCCGACAGCCATAGAGGGAGACCCCCATAGAGGGAGAATAGAATAGGTGGCTGGTGTAGCGAGCCACTGTGCCCACAGCGTGGCGAGCTCAGCGAGCCCGCAAGGGGCTTTTTTGCGCTTGCCATGCTGTCTGACTCCGGGCAGTTGGGATCCCGATGTCGGCATAATGACAGTCCGGATCCCGACTGTCAGAGTCCCATACCACACCCGTGTAAGCTGTGGCTATAGACACTTATGGTCATTCCAGTGCTTTTGTTCTTCCTACTCCTTTTGCAATGATTTGTCATATGCAAATTGTGATTATATGTTATTTTGGGCAGAAGCTAGCTCATGCAAAAAAACACCCGCTTTCATCACATAATTTTCATATGGTGCCATATGATTGCAGAACTATCGTTAACATCATCGCACATTGGATCACCACATCTAGACTGAGTGCCTCTGTAGACACAAAGGCTAAGCTAATCTCCCATAGCAAGATACTAATGTATACATGCTCAGTAAATGCCATCTGAACAGCCATGACACGCCTGCGTTCATAAGACCCCCCCCCCATTACCATCCCAAAATGCAGTGCTAAAACATTTACCAATATGTGTACAATAGCCGCTTTGCACCTGTGTGAGTCATCCCTTAGGTAGAATATGCCTGTGCTTATCACTATGTTCTGCAATTTATGGCCAACATCTTGATTCCATTCATGAAAAATTCAGATGACTGGTTCTCAAACTGGCAGCCATTGTAACATGACTCTTGTGAGCTGGCGCATTGTCTTGCAGAAACAGGACTCCATGCCACAGTTTCCTCTATCTCTTCTTCTTGATGGATGCACAACGTTTTGGAATCAGTTGTGCATTGTAGTAAACACAATCCAAGTAACCAACAAACACAATTCCAGCCACAAAACTGAGGTCAGGATTTTGCCAACTGATGGCTGAACCCGTAATTTCTTTGGTAGACATGAGGTTGAGTGCTTCCACTACATGCTCTCTCCTTTTGACTCTGGATCAAAATGGTGAATACACATCTCCTCCATTGTTAAGAATCGTTCCAAAAAACGATTTGGATTTGCACAATATGTGGCCAAAAGACACTCACAGCTTGTCAACTTCATTTGCTTCTGATCAGGCATCAATGTTCTTAGAACCTATCTTGCTGACACCTGGTATAGCCCCAATTTTTCAGTCAATGTGGCTTGAATTTGGGTAGTTGAGATGCCAGTAACCTCTTCTAAATAAAGAATGGTAACTCAACTGTCAACCATGACAAGGTTGTGGATTTTGCTGACATTTTCTGGAGTGCCATTTCCACAGGCATCCCTCTCTGGTCTGGTACCATCTTTGTACAACTGACTTCCATATCTAAAGTCAAGGCACCATGTTTCACTGCACAATATGATGCTTTGTAAGTCTGCGTCAATTTCAATACATCATCTCCTTGAGTAAGCAGGTAAAGCAAACCATTGAGCCATTGTAATCTCCTGCAAATTCAATTTAGAAAATTTAAATATATAAACTATTAAATCTAGCAGTCTTACTTGTGCACTGATAGCAAGCAGTCTTTTATTTTAAAAAAAATAATTTTAATACTTATTGATCCTGAATATATATGTAATTCTTCAAATCAAATAATGTCCAGGATTGCAGGAATGCCAGTGCAATGCTTGGCAAGTGGCTCAAATAATTTTTCACTGGCTTTATCACTGGACCCTAAATAAATGCCATTCAAATTAAAATTGACCCAATCAGATTCTGATATGTCCAAAAATCCATTTGGCAAGTGAATACTTCTGAGTGTTTGTGGACATCTGTCAATCAACTATCAAAATATATATCTTTAATGCCAGACTTGCCTCAAACATCAGTTTCCAGGCCACATAAATAAATAATACACTACTGTAATTGTCCTGGTTATGTAACTTTTTTTTGTTTTTATGGAGTAAGACGTGGGGAGAAAAGCTATGAAGCAAGAATTTTATTTGCTTTTAATTTAGAATTTATCTTTTTATATCATAGATCTTTATATGGACTAATAGTGTGCAGCGGACTTCCAAAAATGTTATCTGTCTTAGAGCTCACATTTGGCTGTGAATTATAGTTCTTTGTTGCTTAAATCACAACACGTACGGTACATTTGTTACAAAAATGAGACTCTGATCTGTGTTTCAACTTTCAGCTATGCCAAGTGGACTGAAAGGATAAATAATCAACTTTATCTTTTTGTGCTTAGAGTAGAAACCATGGGTTCAGACAGCCAGTGATTGCCAGGAAACACATCAAAGTCTCTTAGTGCTTGTGGCAAATAGAAAAAACATTTATAAAAGTACATTTTCTACAGTTTATTATAGAGGTACATAATAAAGAGTTAATTATTTTGTGCAAGATCATTATTACCATAAGCATAACCATATTTTTTTTTTCATATGCCTCTTGACTGTATTACTATGTGCGAGTTTTCACGTGTCAGTAAGCGGGACATGGAGACAAGCATCATATAAATAATGGTTTACATTTCTTCCTTTGGATCTCAGAACTCTTGCTAGTTGCAGGCACCACAAATCTCTCACATATTCTCCATGGCCTCTTCATTAAGTATTAGCATTTCACATTCTGAGCAGCCTTTAAGCAATCTGTCTGTGACCTTGTACTTGCGCCAGTCTGTCCTTCTTCAACCCTGCAGGAACTTAGGTTTTTTTTATCACTGTTTTGTCTGCATTGAAATTACAGCACAGTGTAGCTCACTGTTCTGGTATAAAATATACAGTTTAATGAATATTTTTACCAGCTTGCAACTGGAGGCAAAATTGGTTTTAATGATAGGCAGAAACAAAAGATGTAGAGGGGAAAACAACAGTATATTTTGTAAGGTGACATGAGAGAGAGAGAGAGAGAGAGAGAGAGAGAGAGAGCGGTGACGTGCGGTGGTGGCTGTGTCCAGAGAAGCACCGAGGCTCTGCCTCTTCTTCCTTCCCTGACTGCATGTCCCTGAGAGAAAGGGAGAGAGATAACAAGGAAAAAAGAAAGAGAAACAATTAACACTTTAGGACCAATAGTCCTTAGAGCTGGAGAAACTTACTGTCTAGTACTGTCTAGTACTGTCTGATACTGTCTGGGCTTATTAACGCTTAATCCTTTGAGTGCCAACATCTCTGTGAGCAATGTGCTAAAAATGCCCGCGTCGCTCACATTTGTTATATAAATTAAAATTAAAAAAGGATGACATTTCCTACATAAGGTAACATTGCAGGTCATTATGATGAATACAAATATATTATTTGGCAATTTTCACACCTAGTTTGGCAAATTCACTGGGCACTCAAAGGGTTAAGGTGACAAAGGCCCCACATATACATGTATATCAAACAGATGGGTATTAACTTATTGCGCAAATGACGCAGCTAGGAGGGGTTCTCCTGAAGTGTTCCTCTACACTCCCCAAATCAAGCAATATAAAACACAAGTTAAGGACCCTTCACCAGCGCATCAAATACATAAAAATGCCTTTCCTTATAGCTTCTAGGGATATCACCCAAGTGGATGATGATCACAACTTCTGGACAAAGCATCAGTTTCCACTATGCAGATTTCTCATATTTGTTTCACCAAAAAATGAGACAAAAAAGGCCCATAGCATAATACTGTATTTAATATCCAGTTCACATAACATAAAAAACTTCACAATGAATGATACAAAAATTAATACAACACAATGTCACAAAGGTTGTGCACTAGACCCAGTGTCCCCATCTTATGGTGCATATAAGACTGCGGAAATGTAATTACCGGATGGGTTGGAACCATCTATATACTGTAAGAACAGTTCAATACAGATTTAAGTTAAATGCCCGGGAAACCTGCAACCAAATGTGGTTCAGTAAATATGCTGCCACAGCTGTCAGCAGTCTGCCAGAGTATCCACCGACGCATTTCAAACCGCTATGGGGTCTTTTTCAAGGCTCCTGTTCCGTGCACAATGTTCCTACAGTTTCCCTATTAAAGGTATTTTCCTGTCACTCACACGCCTCCTATTTCTGGAAGAACTGCCGCCATCACCATGGGGATGGACGTCAACTTCCGGTTTCGACATCCCGGGGTCACATCTCCTAGTGAGCTACGTTTACTTCCTTGTTTGCAGTCACGTGATTGGCCTCTGAATCACGTGATGCTTAATCGCATCATTGTCTATTACCTTGATATTATCTATTACATTCATATTCACATATACAGTACATAGTCGGACTCCCTCACTCTCTGGAGTCTAGCAAATTCCCTAATTTCACTTAATCCACATTATGCAGCTGTTATATTTTTTGGGGAAAAAAAAAACTGAGATATATACGTTCAGAGTGGGATCATCAGTAAATTTTTAATAAGGTTTCTTGTGGCCACTTACTGCATATGGAACCACTAAATGAACAAGCCCTGATAATTATTTGGAAGTCAATCATTTTATGACCCACTTCTCAGATGCTTTTAAAAAGTAAAAGGAGAAATATTTTGGAAACAATAAAGCAAGAAAAAATGTATAATGACCTTAACTCCTTCACTTAGTACAGAGGTGACCAGTCATACATACTGTATGCTAATTTGGCCAGTATTTTGGAGTGAACATACTGTAGACGCACTGCACACTGACTGTCACAGTAAACTGTAGAGAGACAGTAGCACACTGGCAGCATACATGGCCAGTTTAAAGAGGAATAGTGTCTTAAATACAAGCTCCAGGGAGTAGAGCTGAGTGTGAGGGTCAGGGAGCAGAGCGGTGTGTGAATAATAGGGAGCACAGAGTGAGGGTCAGGGAGCAGAGCTGAGTGTGTGAGTAGGGGAGCAAAGCTGTGTGTGGATCGATGAGTAGAGCTTGTGTGATGTCGGGGAGAAGAGCTTTATGAGGGTCACAGGGCAGGGCTGTGTGAGGGTCAGGGAGCAGAGATGAGTGTTTCAGCTATGCCAAGTGTACTGCAATGATAAATAATCAACTTTATCTTTTTGTGCTTAGAGTAGAAACCATGAGTAAAGCTACAGTATGTGTGTGGGTTGGGGAGAAGAGCGGTGTGCGAGAGTTGGGGAGAGCTGTGTGAGAGTCAGGGCACAGAGATGAGCATGGGGGTTGGGGAGAAGAGCTGTTCGAGGATCAGGGAGCAGAGCCGTTTGTGATGTGGGTGGGGGAGTACTGTATGAGGGTCAGGGAGCAGAGATGAGCATGGGAGTTGGGGAGCAGAGCTGTGTGAGGATCAGGGAGCAGAGATGTGTGTGATGTGGGGGGAAAGCTGTGTGAAAATAAGGGAGCAGAGATAAGCCTGGTGATTGGGGAGCAGAGCTGTGTTAGGATCAGGGAGCATAGCTGTTTGTGATGTGGGGGGAAACTGTGTGAAAATAAGGGAGCAGAGATGAGCCTGGTGATTTGGGAGCAGAGCTGTGTTAGGATCAGGGAGCATAGCTGTTTGTGATGTGGGGGGAAACTGTGTGAAAGTAAGGGAGCAGAGATGAGCCTGGTGGTTGGGGAGCAGAGCTGTGTGTGAGTGTCGGGAATAGAGTTGTGCATGAGTTGAACATATACTGTAGCTACTTTATATCTTTACTAATATTCTGCCAATTCTTTTGCTCTCATACTGTACATACATCTCTGATATTAGTGTAGTTTTCCTGGGACAGCATAAATTTGTTTGAAGCATACAGTATATTGCTAAGTTGTAAATATTGATATTTTGGCAACAACATTTAATTTTGCTACATTTCTGGCCAAGTTGGATATTTTTAATATGTGTTATTTCCCTTTATGTGGAATATTTTTCTGTTCATATTTTCAACCCACCAACCATATTTTCCAATACTTAATTTTTTACTGTAGTAATAGCTGATGTGTTTGGTCCAAATTCAATACCACCTGGTATTTGTACAGTATATTGTATATAATAATAGTTAAGTCATAAATTAGATTTTTAGTTAAACGAGTGACCCTGTCAGAAGCTGCTGTTCTCTCTTCTTGTCTAATTACATTATATTGAACACCTCTGGTCAGGGATAGACTGGTCATCTGGAACTTCTGGCAATTTTCAGATGGAATGGCGAGCCAGTCTGGTTGGCAGCCAGCAGCAGGTTTTACAGTCTTAAAAGTCGAAGGGGTAAATTTTCTTATAGCATTTTTCCCAAATGACAGTGCCAGCACAATGCGTTAAGCGGGGTAAGCAATACAGAGGGCGCTGGACAGGAAATTCACTGTCCCTGACTGAAACCAGGTTGCCAGCTAAACATTTTCTGAGCACAGAGCAAGTGAGTTACGTGCTGGCGGCCAATATGCAGCAGAGGCACTGTATGCAATCCATTCACAGCTCATGGACTGTCAGCCAAAAAACACAGCTGCAATGAGCCAATCATAGTGCACTTTTTCCTAGCTCCAACCACTATGATGTCAGATGGCACCAAGTGGAGTCTTCAGTACGGTGGAGGTTGCCCGTAGTAGAGAATATCAGGCAAGGAGCTGCAGCTATGGTAGGTGTCCATGGCCACCATAAATTTACCACCACCTATCCATTGACCACCAAGTGCCCGGTATTATGCCCATAGGTGCAATCAGGCATCGGAGATATGGGGCATTTAGGTTGCCTGTACCACAAGTAAAAGTATCTCTGGGAATTATGCTCATGTGACTGTATGTGCCTTATGGGCTTAAGCCCCTGGTGAGTGGCAGATCCTTAGACTTAGTCCACTCTTCAATAACAGATATGTAAGAAGGTCTGTGCTGTGTTGCATAATGTGAAAAAGACACAATACTATGTGGTGTAAGGTGTATAAGTTGCCATAGTGTGTGGCATATGATGGGTACTACTGTGTGGACTAATGCGAATACGAGGCTATATGTGGCATAATGTGTATGAAGGTCTCTACTGTATGGCGTACCATGTATAATGGGTAAAAATGAATGCTAAGAGACATGTACAACCTAGCAGTAATCAAATACAGTAATATACTGTTTTAATATGCTGACACCATGGGCAGTATTCAATGATAAGTTACGCTTAATTTAAATGACTGTTTAGGATTTGCTGCACATTCACAGAGTTCCAGAAGGCTGGAGCATTTGCTGCCAGCCCTCCCTGTCACCCTATTCAATGTCGCAGGGGCTCGCTGCCCCTGACGGTCAAATTTTAACCCCTATGGCGAACGCCGCAGGGAGCCGGAGGACGGCGGCAGGCAGGGAGATGGAAGCCTCCCTGCATGCCCTGGAATGTGTGAGACAGAAGTAGGGCTCCCAGGGACACAGGCAGAAGAATCTGCCCCCCACCAGGAGAGCTGGCAGGGGACACGGGTAGGGAGCCGCTGCACTGCTCCTGCTTGTGCATATGTAATGAGCGGGAGCAGTGTGAAGTGAATATATGAATATGTAATGAGCGGCTCCCAGCATCCGGCCCCCTGCTGGCGAATGTGTAAAAAAATATTTAATTTTTTTTTCAATTACATATATATATATATATATATATATATATATATATATATGATAAACAATGTTTGGTTAAAAAATTGACCGTTCATATACCTATAATGAGGTTTTAGAATTTATGTATCTCCACTGTGGAGTCCATGTCTATCCTTACTAACGAGGTTGTTGAAATTCATGTTTCTCTACTGGTTAATCCATGCTTGTAAAAGAACTAGTATAACTCTTAATGTATGAATTCCTTAAATATGACTGTTTGACGATATGTATATTTATGCAATCTATACGGACCGGGAAAAACACTGCATCGAAGGTTTCTGATCCCAAAATGTCAGAATTATATTTGACATTACATATTTATTGCCTTAATCAAGACCATTTATCAATCAAATCATCATTTCAAATTTTGTCCATTGGGTACTCAGTAACCATTATTATGGGCCATTTCTTATTGATATTGAACTTAAAGTCCTATTTTCTTTTGTTTATATATAGGTGCCATAATAAGAAAAATTATTGGCATTTACATATAAATTTTCCTTTACTAAATATGGCATAGCGCTCCACTTTACCTATGGAATGCTCAATAGTAACTTCCTTAAATCCTTATAAATAGATAAACTCAGCCAATTTTTATGTTCCACTCACAGCCAAGTGGAACTCATAACATTAACCTCCTAAAGCCCTGTAAAAATGATGCACACATCCGCATTAAAATGGTGGTGCGTTCCACCTGTTATAAGGTGGAATGCTATAAGGATTTCGATCACTCCACCCGCTATATTAAAAATATAGGAATCAACTTCTTCCGCCTTAAAATGGTGGTGCGTTCCACCTGTAATTAGGTGGAACGCAAGATATCACTGCTGGTTTCTGGGCCATTACTTCCGTCTAAACGGTGCACTTAACATCCCATTCCACTTCTAAATAGTGATGCGTTCCACCTGTGATAAGGTGGAATGCAAAAAGGTCACCACCACATATAAGCCACCACCTCCGTTAAACGATGCACACAGCATCTTATTCCGAGTTAAAATGGCGGTGCGTTCCACCTGTAACAAGGTGGAACGCACGAAGTTACCGCTCAGTTTCAACTATTTTCTCACCTGCTATAAACTGAGAGAACGTACTACCTATTATGAGGTGGAACGCTAAATATAAATGCATATTTCCACCGCGCAATATAGTCAGTTATCAGCATCATGGAGCTACTGCATTTTAAAATCTTAGTAATGGCCGTGCGTTCCACCATCGGACAGGTGGAACGCAAGCCATGTAATTAGGAGTATTAAGGTTATAATATTGGGATTTCAACTCCGCAAATAAGGCGTTAAGCCTTAATTCACTTGGATGTAGGTAGTATACCTTAAATTAATAGTATTCATTGATTTACCAATATATTAAATTTCTAATTAATTCCCAAAAAATTTCTTTAAAAATTGAAACTAGTTGATGATCTTAAAACTAATACATATCACATAAACATACACTATATATACTTATATTATTTTATTATTAAATAGGAATAAAAATCACTAATTCATATAACAGGAAGTGATGTCACCAATCACTCCCTATATATACCCTAGCTGGGGATGATTTTATTTCACTTGGGATTTGGACACAGGAGAGCACACACCTCTAGGAGCCAGAAAGGTAATACACTGTCACTCACTATAGTATTATTTTATTACTTCTAAGGAAGCACTTAATTTACTCATTTATTTTTATCGGGTAGGTCTTATTTCTATATAGACCACTTCCTTACTCCTGTGTTCTTCAAGGAGATCGCACTTTGGAATTTGGAGGTATGATGCCCATCACATATATAACCACATTTATTAGAACATATATCCTATTTATATTTTGCAGTCTACCCCGGATTATATTATAAGGGGACTACACTCATATCGAATATATTTTTAAAAAAAAACCTTTTAAGAGGTTAGAACAATTCATCTCATTTTATGGTATGTATAAAATACATCTAATTTAATCATATGGTCAGCTATATTCATGATCACTTAAAGCCCATCACATATATAACCACATTAATTAGAATTTATCTAATTAATTTTTATTTGACAGTTTATCCCGGAGTATATTATAAGGGGACTACACTCATATTGAATATATATTATATAAAAAAACCTTTTATGAGGTTAGAACTATTCATCTCATTTAAAGGTATGTATAAAATACTTATAATTTAATTAAATGGTCTACTATATGGTGGGAGTCTTTTAAAAAAATAAAAAAAAAAAATATTTAAAAATTAAATATATTATGTTTCTATAACGCATCATTAGGTACTCAAATACCCGAATTTATCCAAAAGAAGTTCTACAATTCCCACCACGGGCACCGCCCATTGCCCCGAGATATTGTTCTAATTAAAGATATTCGGGTTTATATTCACCACAGGTAATTATCAATTATCACGTAATTAATTAACACTTCTTAATATACCTATAAGAGTATAAATTTACCTATGTCCATTTCAGCCAAAAGTTTGAACTTATACTACTAATCAACAAACAATTTATTGGTATTAAAGGATTAAACAAGGTATAGTTCCTTAGATAATTAATATCAATTTATTAAAATTAATCAGGTAATATAGGTAAACCCTTGAATTTACATCTGTATTTATATCCACTTCCAGTTAACTGTTTGATTCTATTACCGGACCGTACACCACTGCAAATTTACAATATTGTTGAATAAAGATATAAGAAGGTATAGTACCATCATATTTAATCCAATTACATGCCAAAGGGTGATTTATCACACCGATTATTGACTTTGGTTGCAGAGTTTCTCTGGTTCCACATCTATTTTTTTATGACAGGACCAAAACTTAGTCAGTCAACAAATTAATGATTGTAAAAATTTCCTTTGTCCTCCACTGTTCTCCTCCCTCTCCCCTTATTTTTATTTCAATTTGATTTCGATTATAATGTACAACTGTGTATACTTGTACTTGTCTTTCCTATGTTATGCCATTTTAGAATTTTAAAATTATGTTCTACTTTTTGTAGATCCACTACAATACTTTTTTCACCCCTGATGAAGTCTCATAAAGAGACCAAACGCGTTGGGTAACCATTGAATATCATTGTGATCCATAAACCAAAGAATTCATCTGTATTAGAAGAACCTTCCATAAGATGTTATGAGGTTTCTGTTTTAAATGTTTTAAATAAATGTTTTCTACCTTGAAATTGTTTATGGTATATCTGGTAATATAAAGGAAAGACAGGAAAACATCCTGATAAGATTATAGGGCGCTATATAACACTTGTGGTTTGGATATATATATATATATATATATATATATATATATATTCATGTGCTTCAAGCACACGACTAAAAATAGCATGCCCCTTCACAAAAAAAAATTCTGATTTTTTGACACCAAAAAAAAAACCCTTTATTTTAAAAGATCACTTTCCAGATCACCTTTAAAAGATGTCGAATGCAAAACGGTGAATCATGGCGAAAATTATGCTGAAGGCAGCTCTCCTTCCTCGCATTGAATACACTCTCGGCGAAAACCCCATTGAAATACACCAGCAAATTGCAGCGAGCATGAAACGGAGAACTGGCCGGCATTCACTGTTCACGTTCGGCGAACATTGAATAGAGTGAATCAGATTTTCAGTGAAAAATATTCACCGCAAGGAGTGAAAACAGCCCGATTCGCAGAAAAATATGGTGAATCCGGTGTATTGAATACTGCCCCAAATTGGCATGCAAAGATAGCCTACACAATGTTTTTCTGTAGGCTTTAAATGCCAAAGCTTATTTTTAGTCCCAGTCCAGGCTCGCTTATGATCCATACCAACACAGTAGAAAGATGTGCATCTATATCTAAATGCATAATAAACCCGTGCTTAGACGCCATGTGGCGAGTAATATGAATTTTTAATTGCATTAAAGAAAACATGTAAAACTACGGGGTAAATAGTCTAAAGAGCTGGAACATCCGCTTTATGGCTTAATCCTGAACTGCGAAATATTGACAAACTAGAATGTGCAACATGCCCAGCCTGATGATTTAATGATTCCTAAGTAAATATATCATTTATTAAATGAATGTTTTCTTCACTGAAATTAAATCAATATTTTCTATTAAGCAAGTGCTTTGTGAGACTGATGTTTTTATTTCATCCCACATTTAATTTTGTGTTCCTCAATCCATGATAATGTGACCAGAAATAATAAAAGACTAATCGCGTGTACTGTACATGGTTTATTTCAAATATCAGCAACCACATTATGGGGGAAATGTTCAGTATACTGTATGTTATGCTTAAGGTTATTGTCTATTCTTTTAGAGTATTGTAATCTGTGCTATTCATTATTAATAAATGGAGTGTGTCACACGCATACTTGTTTCACAATCTAAGTCCTGGGTATCGGTTGCTATAAACTATAAATCAGGGCCAAATTATCCATTTGGCAAACTTGGCGGATTCCAGAGTGGGAAGCGGTTGTTTTAATTATGACAACATTGATGGGATAATTGTATTGTAGCATAGGGCTTGCATTCCCAACCATGGTCCTCAAGGTACACTAACAGTGCAGGTTTTAGTTATATCCAGGCTTGAGCACAGGTGACTTAATTAGTACCTTAGTGATTCTGATTAAACCATCTGTGCTGAAGCCTGGATATCACTAAAACCTGCACTGTTGGTGTGCCTTGAGGAACGTGGATGGGAATGTCTGGCATGGGGTCTGTTAAACTGTAATTGGTGGAGCTTAGTACATGACTCTGACCACTGACACTCAAGCTCATGTTGTTATAGCATATAGATATCCGAACCAATGATCTGGACCAATCATGCCAACTATAGCACTGAAGACTGGGACAACTTCCCAGGGACAGTAATTGAATACATGCATAATCATTTTAAAGCAAAAAAGTATAATGTTCATCTATTATGGGAATATGCTTAAATATTAATGTTAAATATAGTCTGATTTATAGGCATTCCATAGATAAACCTGCAGCAGTGCTCGTTTTGGAAAACTCTACAGATCCATAACCAGAACCAGATTTAGACTTTGTGGGGCCCTAGGCAAAACACCAGTCCAACCCACCACCACTTTTTTTCTAATACACCATAATTAAAAAAAAAAATTGTGGTTGGTGGGCAGTGGGAAGGGCTGCATTATGTTACACAACACAATAAAACACACTGAGGAAATACAATAAAACACAATGGCGCCAAATAAGAAAAACCCTTTGGTGCCTAACAATTGCCAATTATCCCCCATAGGAAAAAAAAAAAAAAACACATTGGCGCTTCAAGGAAAAAACAAAACTCACTATACGTATATTAACCAGCTGCAGTGATGACCTATGTAATTACTGTACATACTGTAAAGTCTCCAATCACATTACACTGCTAGGGGAGCACATCATATTATATTGGCTGTGTATCCTGTCACATTACACCAGTAGTTGTGGCAACTTGCAATATAGCAGCATTATTATACACCAACATGGTTCCTAATAAAATGAATGATAGTAGGATACTCATCTTACAATCATAGAAGGATACGCATCAATACATTATGCCAGCACATTACAGTATATTGGTAGAGACCACAATAATCTGAGTCATTTTTTGTGACAGCTTCTTGGGGTAATAAGGTAAAGCAGACACAAGGGGAGAAGTGTGTAAAAGCTCCTCATACTCACTCTGGGGGAGCCAGAGACAGCTTACAAGCAAAGTGGGACAAGAGGCCGACATCTATATATATATATATATATATATATATATATATATATATATATATATATATATATATATATATATATATATGGTACACCCATCACAGAAACTCTACAAATGGCAGTTTTGAGGTGCATTTTTTACCTTTTACCTGATAATGCCCAGCTGCATTCTCTCACTGTGGGGTGCATAGGGGTCGAAGGCTGTCCCAGTGGTGAATGTCCCAAAACCCATGTGGCCCAGTGGAGATTACAGTGGCATTTGCTGCTTAGCTGGGGCTGGCTGGGGCCAGGATGCACTGCAGACCGTGGGACTATAAGGGTGCGAGTCAGGTCCATATAATATCATGACGGGGTGTGCAGTGCACCTCTGGGAACATTCTGCAGAATCACACTATTGGAGCTCAGTGCCAGTATCAGAGCCAGATGCCCCATTTGTGGCAATAGGACGTGTGAGCATGTGAGACACACGCATATCCCAAGGAGCGCCGAGAAGTGATTTTACCGTATGCTGTTGGGATGAATGAGAATGACTCCATCTGTATATTGTTTGGATTCTGTCATTTTTATTGAGTTACTTTCAATTTAGGAGCAACATTACAGATGCCAAGGTCATTAGGAAGAGCATGGTTTTGTTGACAAAACAAAAGCTAGAAAAGATATCTAAGAGGCATGCTATCTCTGGTACTTGTGTATTTTTGCGGCACCCCCGATGTCCGTCGTACGACGAACAGATCGCATCGCATCGCATGCCATGCACCCCCTATACGACCAAAAATCGTATAAGCACCCTAAAGGGTGCTTACAATGTTAAATGCACCCCCACACCACTCCCCCACACCACTCCCCCACTATAAACGCGAACCCAAAGCGTGGCGAGCGCAGCGAGCCCGCGAGGGGCGGCGGTATGCGTCCTACGACCTTTTCATACCCCCACTATCCACGTCGGCGTGGAGATGAGAATAGAATAGTGTGGCGAGCGCAGCGAGCCACCAAGCCCGAAGCGTGGCGAGCGGACGCGGATACCTTCACAGGTAAACGCGTCCCTTCGCGGGCTTCACAGGTATCCGCGTCCCCTCTCGGGGCACGCTGCGCTCGCCACGCTTCGGGCTCAGTGGCTCGCTGCGCTCGCCACACTATTCTATTCTCAACTCCACGCCGACGTGGATAGTGGGGGTATGAAAAAAGGTCGTAGGACGCGTACCGCTGCGCTCGCCACGCTTCGGGTTCACGTTTATAGTGGGGGGGTGGCGTGGGGGTGCATTTAACATTGTAAGCACCCATTTGGGTGCTTAACATTGTATAAGCACCCATTAGGGTGCTTATACAATGTTTAATCGCATCGCATCGCATCGTATGGCATCGTATGCCATGTACAATGGCATACAATTTCAAAATTGTATGCCATCGTGCACTATCGTACGATATCGCGTCGCATCGCATACCATCGTATGCGTTATGGTATGCGATGCGATGGGCACCGCCAAAATACACAAGTACCCTATCTCTTTTCTGACACATTTCTGATACCATCTAAGCCAGGCATATCCAAACTATGGTCCTCCAGCTGTTGTGAAATTACAAGTCCCATCATGCCTTGCCACAGTTTTGCTAATAGGGAATGCTAAAACTCTGGCAAGGCATGCTGGGATGTGTAGTTTCACAACAGCTGGAGGGCCAACGTTTGGACATGCCTGATATAAGCCTCTCACAACAGCACATTTGTGGTACACTCTGTGTATTTATGCATCACAGTGGTTTCAGATACTTTCACACATGCACTGTTGCAAATTATCGTTTGCCTACATGAACTTTGGCATTGTACAAGGGTTGCATGTGGCACAGAATCAGGCCCATTAAGTGGTTTTGGTTTTTAACCTCCAAACACTGGAATACTAAAACTGTGTACAATGTAGCATACCAAACCCACATCTTAGAACATTTACTCCATAATCTTCACAAACAACATTTCATATAAGCATAATACATTAACTACAACAAAACTGGTTATTGAAACACTTAATAATATACGACTTAACACCTATTTAAATCCATAGTACTTAAACTGTGTTAACTTTCTGAGTAAGAGATTTTGATCTGACTCACTGAATTGTCAATATGAAAGCAGAGCTACTGTACAGTAATTCTACTTTGGAATGTACATCTGGATCTGAAATCAATTAAAATCTATGCAATTATTTAACATTTGTCATGTATTATTGATGTTATGTTGTGTCACATGTAAGCTCAATGGCTTCACTTAAAGTGGATAATGTAAAAAAAAATGAAAGTAGAAATAAACAGAAAGAGCCATAATATTTCAAACACATTGGATTTATAAGGCAAAAGGTAATTCTGTAGATTCTTAAAAAAAAAATGTTTGAGTTGTGCCTTCACTTTTCTATCATTCCACAACATTCAGCAAATATTGTAGACTTTAAATTAGTCCCATTTTTAGGCACTGCACTCCATCCCACCAATGGACCTCAATGTCCAACAGAGGGGAAAGTGTCACAACGGAAGGGTTTGATGAGGTTATGTGGTGCTCAGGACTGGAGACGCACCAGCGGAAGAGGGGTTAAATCGAGCAGGTTTAATGAAGACTTCATATAGGGTTAACAGCAATGACTCAAATACTTCTTTGAGAAACAGTCACTGGTGAACAAAAGAGCAAACTAGCAAGGCACTTTAGGATAACAAGGATACTAAGGTGTGGGAAGTAAGGACACTGGTAGTCCTCTGGTTTGACGCATATGCACAGGTTGTAGTTGACTCCGGAGAAGAACGTGAAGGTCAGTGATTTTCAACCTTTTTACCTTGCGGAACACTAAATAAGATTTTAAAATTGCCAAGGAACACCATGAGATCCCCACAGGGCAAAATACATTGGCCCCCAGAGGAAAAAAAAAACAATCCTATTGGTCCGCATGTAAAAAAAACAATCACGCTGGTCCCCACAGGTAACAAAAAAAGATATATGGGCCCTTTACATGAAAAGAAGAGACCAGTAAATAACATTTGAACTGGTGGTGGTTGTAAACTGGTTTGAACATCTCTACATCTGGGGGCACACTTGAAAACAGCTCAAGGCACACTAATGTGCCACGGCACAGTGGTTGAAAAACACTGGTGAAGGTGATGACTGAGACAATTGGATCTGATAACTGAAAGATGGAGGATACTGGATTTTGGACAACTGGACCTGGAGGTGGTAGCACCGGAAAACCCAGGGATGCGAGTTGGCGGCCAGACTTGACTGGGACTGCGATGGGGTCAGAGGCCAGCTTACCTGAAACTGACAGAAGGACAGGAAGCAAGAGCACTAGCAATAGTCAGGAGTCTTCCCATGAACTGCACAGCTCAAGAGACTTTTTGTACTGACCCTAAATAGCCTAGGTAGATCCCCTATATCAATTGAGGGCGGCTGCCATTGGCTGATAGGGTATAATGGGTGGAAAGCCCCTGACCTGGCCCAATCCCCTCTTTGCACATAACCAAGATGGCGGCACCAGCCTCCCAGCGCCGGAGTCAGCGCTGCGCCTCCTGCCTCCCCCTGCTGCTGCCCAGGACCACTGAAAGCTGCCACTGCCCGCTGTCCTCTGAGTTGGGAGCCCACACATGCCAGCCAAAGGCGGGCACGGATGGGTGAGTACTGTGCCCGCCATGCTCCGCGGCTTGTGACAGGACAGTGGCCTGCAGAGGGGAAAAGTTGAGAGGTCTATCTAGCTCAATGGATGCCGCTTACATGTGCATTTTTCCTAAGAGTGCAGAGAGAGGCTAGGTGCAGCCTGGCAGCTCAGGAAGTACTGGGTACACTACCAGCATTGATTGCAGGCAAAGTCTAGTGAAAGTCAAGTAGCAACTGGCACTGAAAGGCAATAGAGCATCTGGAGCTTTGATGCTTAGCAGGATGTGGGGATAGGCCAGCTCTGTGCCCACCAAGGTTGGCAAAGCCAGCAATGTCCCAGTGGGAAACACATACCTCATTATTAATAGACCATTAGGGTGACCAAGTAAGGACCATGGAATGCAGTAAGATGGTAGGCATGGTAAGGAGGCCGGTGGCATATACAATAAATTTATTCTTACCTCTATAAAATCTAGTGTTGACAGCAGAAGCACATCTGACATTTTGTGAATGCACAGTAGGAAACTTACTAGGAAAACAGCCACTGGGCCATTTCCCCAGACACCTGAGCATGAACACTAAACTCTGGCACAGGGGGTATATTCTGGTTCACTCCTTCTGGCTAATTCCTTCTTAAATGGACAAAACCATGTGCACCGCGGGGGGTGGGGGGAGATGTAAAATGTGCAGAGAGAATTCGATTCGGGTGATTTATTTTGTTTCTATGCAGGGAAAATACTGACTGCTTTATTTTTACACTGTAATATAGATCTCACTTTGAAGCAAAATCCAACCCAAATCTAACTCTATCTGCACAAGATACATCTACCCTACCTGCAGTGCACATGGTTTTGTCCATTTGAGAAAGAATTTGACAGAAGAAGTGAACCAGAATAACCCCCAGTGCTAGACTACTATTAGGGAGCTAAATTGTGTAAGACCCCTAAAACCATTGAAAGGGCCTTCTGCCTAAAACAGCCCTCCACTGTTCCCTTATTCCCTGATATGCACAGTGTTACTTACAGTATGTGGCCCCAGGACTTAAACCTCCAGGTATTTGGGGAAATAATACAACCCAAACATAACTGGTGAGTTATTGTATCTAATTAGTTTGACTTTACATTAAATAGAATTACATTTACAATTTTAAATTTTAAAATTTAAAACAAATATTGGCAGATATATGTTTGTGATTTTACTATACACTATACTGCACCCTTTATAAACTGCAAGGTCTATGAAGCTAGTCCCTTTCTGTTCTATGGGTGTCATCTGCTTCTAATCCACTAAGTTTCTACTTTACGCAGTTATGCTGGCTTAGAGTACAATATCTATTGGCGTAATTTGCAATTCAGGCTGCCCGGCAGAGTTACAAATAAACAATGATGATGACGGTGATGGTCTTGGCCGTGATTTGCTTTAGATTACGCACAACATAAAATATTGAGTTTTTTGCACTTTATCTAAAATTACATATTCTATGAGTTTTTAATTGTTATTTCCCCTATTATTTTGTTTTTAATTATGTCACTTTTCAATTCTATTCTTCAACATTTATAACTTAAAAGCTTTTCATTTACATGCTAAAGCTGTTACCATTTTATTAAGATGTGCAAATGTGGTTGTCATGGTGAGCACTGATAATGTTAGGGTTGGAACCTTATATAGTTCTGAACAAATGTCTTTGGAAAATGTAACTATGCTGTGTCAGATGCCTCTGGGAATAAAATATATCATAACACTCTCTTTAATCTTAGCATATCATGGATGATAAATCCACAATGAAAATGATGTTGGTCTATTTTTATATTTTATTTTGAAAAGTATGAAGAACGTGATTGTTCTGACAGCTGCAATTTCTTCTGTTTTCATTTTATTTAATAACCTGTTACTATAAATGTTTGTGAAAGTTTGTCTAACCGTATTGCGCTAGTGATGGTTCTTGCTGTACACTTGATTATATATTGTACTTATAAATAGCAGTCAAACCATGTAACGATCCTATGCCTAATATGGATCAACAATAGTGGAACTGGATATAGTTCAGGGGGCACCTTTTTGGGATCAAAATAGATACCAACCTTATTTTCATCGCTTTCTGGAATATCCGGTTGCACAGTGAACTCTGTCAAATTCTATACCCTGACAAAAGTAGTGTCTTATTTTTTTGCAATTTGTAAACTGTTATTGATTTTTAATCCAATATTAAGTAAAATTGTCTACAGAGTTTAGGGCCTATTTCAAACCTGATCGCAAAGCACCTTGTTTTTCAAAGGCACAAAATGATGTTGCACTGATGGTGGGGCCGATGATACAACCTCTGTACTTCTTTCAGACCTCAAATGCAGGGTCGCATCGGGCATGGGTCTGTCCTGGGACTGACACGGCATTTGCGAACTGAAGCTCCCAGAGTCACCTACCAATAAGCCGGGTCCTGACGTCATTGGGAGGGCGGGTGGAGCAGTGGTCCGTCATCGGGGGGGGGGGGGGGGGGGCGGGGGAGGAGGCAGCACTTGAAGCTGATGCTGCCTATTCCCTATAGTGTGAATGGGACCTGGGGCACTAGACCCAGGTTATCCATTCATGCTGCCCAGGTAAAACCCTACTTTTAACCAGGGATGGATTGCCAGGTTGCTGGGCAGTATGAATTTCAAACAGCAACAACCTGGGTCGGACCCGGGTTATTTGTGCGGAGTGAAAGGGGTGCTAGTTCTTACATCTACTCTTCTATTTCTCCCATCATCCCCTCTGTTTCCCTTCCCCTCATCTTTTATAACCCCACTGTCATTCACTTCTACCCCACCACAGGCCACCTACACTACCAATCAGCCTGCCTCCTCTCTTTGACACCTCACCTCTACTCCATCAGTATGACACTGTACTCCCTCCATACTCCTTACTAGCCCAGGAGTCAGCACCATAACTACATCCTCTATATCCCAGCCTTAAAAATGAATTTGATAATGATGCTAAGGCAACCCTCACATCTCATTCACATCTCCCAACAAACTCATATCCCCTGGCATCCTGTGCCCCGTGGAATGCCACATCTGTTTTTAACAAAATGGTCCTCACTCATGACCTTTTTTATTCTCCCTGCAACTCCTAGCCTTTACTGAAACCCGGATTACCCCTCTGACACTACTTCTGCTATTCTCTCTGCTGGGGGCCTCACATTCTCAAGCACACCCAAACATGGGGATCACCATGGTGGTGGTGTTGGGATCCTTTAATCTTCTAGCTTCTCTTACCAACTCGTACATCCAGAACCCTCCCTTACATTTTCTACATTTAAGGTCCAATCTATACGCCTCTCCCAATTTACTAATTTTTGACTTGTTGTCATTAACCATCCGCTTGGAATTCCCTCCAAATTCCCCGAACACTTTCCTTTCTCACTTCCATTTTTTTGGCATTTCCTCCTTATCTTAGATTTCAACATCCCTTTTTTAAATCCCCAAAAAATGTCACCCCTCAACGCCTTAATCCCACATCTTTGATGTTTTCTCTGAAAACTTCATCCTCTGCCCACTCCCTCCTTCTCCCCCCTCCTCACTCACTGATCTTGGCTTTTTCCACTTATTTCACAACTAAAATGTCTCCATACACTAGTACATTACATCCAACCAGATCATCATTAACCAGCCACCACCTTTCCCTTACTAAGCCTCCTACCAACTCTGGCTTCCTTCTTCCATGTACTTGGTGAGAAATACATAGACTTTATCCATACCTCCCCAATTGACCGAATCCCCTATGACCTTCTCTTCTACCCCTGCCTTCTAAGGTACAGGGGTTCCCAATAGGTAACATTTCCAGGTGCTTTGGTGACTAGCCTTTCTTAGATGAGCAGCTGCTTGGGGAAGGGAAATAGTCAGTCCCCTTCTATATGTAAACTGGAGTATCAATATGCACCTAGGGCAAATAAAGCAGTGCTTATAAATGTTTACCAATAAATGTAAAACAGTGGGATTGTCTATATTAATATTTTTGTAAACATGTATTATAACCCTTTCAGTGCCAAGTGAATTTGTGAAAATAAGTGTGAAAATTGCCAAGCAAACATTGTATTCATCATAAAGACCTGTAATGTTTACCTTTTATAGGAAATATAATTTTTTTTTTTAACATTTTTATTTGAATTTATGTAAAATATGTAAGTGGATATTTTGTGCATCTCTCACAGAGATGTTGGCACTCAAAGAGTTAATGAATAGAATAATTTCTTAAAAGCTTGGAAAAGCTGTGGATAACAGCGAAACGCGTTGAAGTGTGTGGCAACCACAGAATCCAAGTATCCAACTTTTCAGCTTGGTATGAGAACTGAACTGCATTCATGATATTTGCACCAGGTGCATATTGATAACCCTGCCTTCTGCCTGTTTCCATCTGGCCCACCTCCTCAATCTCTCCCTCTCATCAGGCACTGTCCCCTCTACCTTCAAGTATGCACTCATCTTCCCTATTTAAAAAAAAACCCTACCTTGATCCAAACACTCTCTCTAATTACCATCCCATCTCTCTCATCTTTTAAAGAATAATATTAATAATAATAATATATTATGGGTTCCCATATGTAGAAGATTTTGCTTGGAGAAGGGGACCAAACATGCCAGAGATAAGTAGTCCTCCTGTAAAAGACACTATTAATCTTCCTTTTTATTAAATTTTATAAACGCAGCATCCACTGTCCAGGGTTGCCAGGGATAGCCCTGGACTTCAGATTAGTCCTCGGGTGCCCAGGGGGGGTCCCCACATCCCCAGGAATCCCCAGCCTGGTATGACTAGTAGGGGGGTGGGGGCTAATGCTTTTGCCAGAGTAACCCCATTACACACACACACACACACACACACACACACATACACACACAGGCAGGGTGCCAGGGTGACCACACACACAGACATACACACTAGTCTGAACCCAATGCTGGTTGCTGGAAATTTGAGAGACCCCTATGAATTTCTTCCATATTTCTGGAACTAGGACCAGTGCAAGAGCCTTATTTTGAGAAACGACACATAAGCCTACACAGATCTCACTTATCCATGCAGGCCTTGCACCAATCTTGCTAAAAGCAAGTACAGTTATTGGTGTATTAAGATGTGATTTTGTGGTGATTTTGAGGGATTTATCAAAAATGATTTGTAGTACAGATGGAGCTGGGCTCCCTCTTGCTGACGAATCGCCAGACTGTCTCCACTGGCGATCCGCCAGCAGCCCGGCGCTCCATCTGACTGAGACGCGCGTGCGTCTCAGTTTCCGGGCGGCGGGGCGACGGGAACCCTGTCCGTCTCCGCTTCAGGGAGACAGACAGGGTTAGGGGGGGGGTGCGGGGAGGCGGTGGGGACCCCGGTTGACCGCCGACAAGCCGGCGGGGCCACCACGCTGTACCTGCAATGTGTTATAGGGTTGCTGCAAAATATCCTTAGGTGTACTACAAAAACACCTACACGAGAAATAGGCAGATAGAAAAATTGGATATTGGTGCGCAGACCCTACTGCTTAATAACAAATTAGATCTGACCACTCTTTGGTGAATTCACCAAAGAGTGGTCAGATCTAATTTGTTATTAAGCACTATTGATGCTTTAGTTTTGCCTTTCAAAGTATAGTGATGTGGTAATCCCGCCTACTGTTATGTTGGCTCCGCCCATTATTGATTTGTTGCCGCCCACATGAGGCCACTTCGAGAAATATTCCAGGGCCACTTTTAGTCCCCAATCCGCCCCTGATTTGGAGTATGAGGTCTCATGCGATTTCCAGGTGTATTGGTCCTTATTAGACACACAATGCATTTCAGAATTATTACAAGAAAAAAATTCCCGTTAGTTTCATTTGTTGATGTGCAAGACAGAGCCGTCTAGTCACACTTGCCAATCATGACGGTTTTTTGACTGTATGTAGTTCGGTTAGTGTTACGCTGGCATTTCTAGCTATGTTCATCTCAGAGAGATAAGCAAATTTGCTCGTTATTCTCTCATGCACGTCAGGCCTTTCACTCTGCTAATGATTACATTATATTGCATTCTACACGGAAGCTGGTCTGTGAGAGCATTTCCATATTTCAGGTCTTTGAACTCAGCTTTCTTCAGGTAATGAATGATATAACAGGTTGTCCAAAGAAATCCAAATTTCATGTACAATTCAATTTAATGTATCATTAACCAAGAAAAAAGAATGCTTACAGTACTGTACATGCATGAGTTTCAAAGCTTCAATTTTAAAACGTCCTCACTTTTCATAGGAGTAGTTGTGGTGTGTCCCTGTAAATAGCGGAGTGGTAGAAGCACTGCTGACTGCAAGATGGAAGCGGAGGCCGGGTGTGGTATAGGGTTCAGACAGTCGGGATCCCAACAGTCATTAGCCCGAGGTCGGGATCCCGACTGGCCGGACTCAGACAGCATGGTGAGCGCAACAAAGCCCCTTGCAGGCTCGCTGCGCTCACCATGCTGCGGGCACAGTGGCTCGCTACGCTCACCACCTATTCTATTCTCCCTCTATGGGGGTCGTGGACCCCCACAAGGGAGAATAGCTGGTGACCGTCGGGAACCCGTCTGTCGGTGTTTTAACAGTCGGAATCCTGACGTCGGGTAAATGACTGTCGGGACCACGTCCGGCACCCGAGAGGCCACATATAGGACAAATGACAATTTGACTATAAACTGCATAGTGATATTAACAGTGATGTGTAGTGGTGGCTGTGTACAGTGAGACACTTTCACAGCCACCCGCACTGCCCTGTCCCCCCCCTGGCCACCGCTGCCGACACCTGTCCCCGTCCCCCTCCTTCCCCTGGGCCCCAGCCACCTATTGGTGCCTCCAAAACTAATTAAAGATTTACAAATTGCTAAAGTAATATAAAGAAAATACTTATGACACAGAATATGTCATAGGTATGATAATTTAGAATGGGGAAATTGCATTTGTTTACCCAAATAGAATTAGTAAATTTTTTCTCTTTGCTAGAAACAGTATTTTGATTCCAACCGATTTGCAAATGTAAGAAATTACTGCTCAATTGCCTTTGATTGAATTTGTTAATACTTATTAATACATTTCCAGTGTATTTCTAAAAACAATATGCGACCTATTCGTCATCACTTTGTTCCATATGTGGAAATGCTAGTTTCCGTATGTTTCATGTAATAGGCCCATTCTTTATTAGCAGCCTGTTGGGGCCACCCAGTATACTGCTAAATAAAAATGTAATGCTTTATGAGTGTGCCTGGAAGAACAAATGCCATTTTTAGATGGCATTTGTTTCCTTTGCCCATCTACTTCCTATGGGAAAGAGTTCCAGGGATGCAAATGGTGATCCCTCCACTTCACTACACATTACTACATCACACCATCACACATGTGTGCAAGCCAGCGTAGGAGTGGTAAGTATCATTGCTACTTCAGTAGCAGTGTTACTTGTCATAGGGACAGCTTATATTTGGAGCAGCTGTTCCAAAACTGGAGAAATACTGAATTGCTCTGGAAATGATGGGGGAGATGTGCTAAGGCTTGGGGACAGATAAAGTGGAAATAGATCAAGTAACAGCCAATTAGTTCCTAACTTATTACCATGCTACAGGCTGTGTTTGAAAAGTGACAGGAGTTGATTGGCTGGTATTTTATCTCTCTCCAGTTTATCACTAATTCATAGTGCACCTCCACCTAAGTTTCCACCTCAGCAACTTGCGTTGAGTTGCATAATTAATCATAGGGGCCATCTGGGGATGAATAGGCCCCCTAAGTGAATTCATACAGTATATTTTTTTAATCTCTACTCACATGAGTTGACTTAATGTAAAATGCAAGTTAAGCTATCACCAGTAGAGTGTTTATTATTTTTTCTTACAGTAACCCTAAATAAATCAAAGTCTCCATTATTTCCAGCTGCACAACATACTGTACAATTGTTTTCATGATTTAATATCCTCTTGTTCTGCTGTCACTGTGCTCTCTCATTTCACTACCATTTCCAGGGTTTGATGAGGAGAGGAGATTATTAAGATCTATTTGTCCATTCAGGATGTTTAATTACAGTGTTGTATGTTTGTTGTCATTGTTTATACTTTTCTTCTCAAACATTTAAAGTAATATACTGTAGTTAATTTATATATACTAAAGATCGTCTATTAGTGCATCTGTTTACTGGCGTGACTTCAATACTTCAAAGACATCTTTTAATGTGCTCAGCAGGATCTTCAGGGTTCTTAACCCTTTGAGTACCAACATCTCTGTGCAAAATATGCACTCACATTTGTTATATAAATTCAAATAAAAAATTCTGTGTAAACAGGTTCTATAGAAGGTAACATTTCAGGTCATTATGATGAGAAAAAATGTTTTCACACCTATTTTGACAGTCACTTGGCACGCAAAGGGTTAATAACCTGTGTAACTAGCACTAACTCTTATTTATTAGATTACTATTAATAAATAGCCTTTTAGCATCATATCATTGATTCAACATTTACCTTATTATTCCTAAAATATAAGTGTTCTCATGTGTTATACTACTTTATCATGCGGTTTCTCACTAAACAATCTGAGTTATCTGTCGTACTTGAGGCTTAGTGTGATCTCTATGCTCTTCCCACTATCTCTGGCTCCAGATATTACATTGTATTCCCCTGCTACTCTTTAGTGTTTTCTCTGTCACAAAACACTTGTCCCAGCTAACTGTATTTTATATTGTTTTTTAGACTGTGGTGCTTACCTCATTCTGTTCTCATCAGCTGAATGTGTTCCATCACTGACAC
This sequence comes from Crinia signifera, assembly GCF_055691185.1. Taxonomy (NCBI): domain Eukaryota; kingdom Metazoa; phylum Chordata; class Amphibia; order Anura; family Myobatrachidae; genus Crinia; species Crinia signifera. The sequence continues at coordinate 294,995,448 of NC_139218.1, read as the reverse complement.
TTGCTCTAATTTATTTATTTATACTTAATTATCTCTCATGCTCTTTATCTGTGCTGGATTCTCTTTCTGCCTCTTATCTGTACTGCTCACTCTTTCTCTCAATGATTCTGTTTTCTCACTATTACTCTCTTCTCCCCTTTAATCTGCCTATTGCTCAGAACTGTTATTTCCTATTCAGACCTCTCCCAGAATTCCATTACAAATATGTAAAAAAAAAAAAGGTACTTGTGTATTTTGGCGGCGCCCCCGATGTCCGTCTTACGACGAACAGATCGCATCGCATGCCATGCACCCGATGGCATACGATGCGACGCGATTTTGACCCCCTATACGACCAAAAATCGTATAAGCACCCTAAAGGGTGCTTTTGAGCACCCAAATGGGTGCTTACAATGTTAAATGCACCCCCACGCCACCCCCCCACTATAAACGTGAACCCGAAGCCTGGCGAGCGCAGCGAGCCCGCGAGGGGCGGCGGTACGCATCCTACGACCTTTTCATACCCCCACTATCCACGTCGGCGTGGAGTTGAGAATAGAATAGTGTGGCGAGCGCAGCGAGCCACCGAGCCCGAAGCGTGGCGAGCGCAGCGCGCCCCGCGAGGGGACGCGGATACCTTCACAGGTAAACGTGTCCCATCGCGGGCTTCACAGGTATCCGCGTCCCCTCGCAGGGCTCGGTGGCTCGCTGCGCTCGCCACACTATTCTATTCTCAACTCCACGCCGACGTGGATAGTGGGGGTATGAAAAGGTCGTAGGACGCGTACCGCCGCCCCTCGCGGGCTCGCTGCGCTCGCCACGCTTCGGGTTCACGTTTATAGTGGGGGGGTGGTGTGGGGGTGCATTTAACATTGTGAGCACCCATTTGGGTGCTTAACATTGTATAAGCACCCATTACGGTGCTTATACAATGTTTAATCGCATCGCATCGTATGGCATTGTATGCCATGTACAATGGCATACAATTTCAAAATTGTATGCCATCGTGCACTATCGTACGATATCGCGTCGCATCGCATACCATCGTATGCGCTATGGTATGCGATGCGATGGGCGCCGCCAAAATACACAAGTACCAAAAAAAAAAACATCCAGACTTCTTGAGAGCTGATTAACATATCTGTTCAGTGTGGCCTCTAACATTAATGTGGTGAGGTCATGAACGGGGAATTGAGCACTCGTTCATGCCAGTGGTGGGCTGTGGTGGATACAATGGCTGAAAAATTGGATCGGACTTACAGAGAAGCTGACTGGATCTGGGGATACCGGAATGGAACTGGAATTTGGGGATGCTGGAAGGTCTCTGAAGTACTCAATCCTGGGATGATGGATCAGTACAGGAATCTGGGGATATTAGAAAGTCTCTCAGGTACTCATTCTGAAGATACTAAACTAGTATTGGAATATGGGGAAGCCAGAATAACTTTAACTCAAGATGGCGGACTTGGCAATGTAACAGGATCCAGGGACACTGGAACTAACTTAAGGCAACTCAAGATAGCTGACTTGGCAAAGTAACAGGATCTAGGGACACTGAAAATCACTTAAGGTAACTGGTAACCAGGTTGCAGATAATGCACTAATAACGACTGAATCTGGATACCGGATGGCACAATGGAAGGGGCTGGGAACCGCCTGATGGATGATTCGCTGATAGCGGCTAGAATCTGGATAGAGCTGGATAACCCACAAACAGCTACATTAGAGGGACAGCAGGCACTGTGGCTGAACTGGACACAGTGAAGCCAGTAGCAGGTACTTTGGCTGAGCTGGACAGAGTGAAACCAGTAGCAGGTACTGCAGCTGGGCTGAACCGAGTGAAGGGAGTGGCGGCTATTGTGGCTGGGATGGACCCAGTGGAGTGGGCAGTGGGTACTGTGGCTGGACTGGACCCAGTGGAGCAGGTAGTACAGTAGGTACTGTAGATGGTCTGGACCCAGTGGAGCGAGTAGCAGGTACCAACAAAGTATCTAAACAGGTGCCAGGTAACAGGATGTAGTTATGACGTTGCTGAAGGCAACTCCTTAGTTGGAGAGCAGGATATTTATCCCCCCTGCCTTGCATTGATTGTCAGACTAACAGGGTGGTAACTAATCTCAGGATGATTGCAGCCTAGGTGCAGGATAAATGAATCCAGGCAGAATACGCTGAAAGACCATGCAGAAACTGAAGAACAGAAGAACAAACACCCAGGTTCATGACAGGTGATTTGACATTCACAGCCCATGTGTGTACACAACAACATACTCTACACATTTTTAAATGTACATTAATACTGATCCACCTATACCACTTTCACACCAAAATGCTGAGTCACACCTGTTTTTGGACTCGGCTCCAAACTGGGTGTGACCTGGTATTTGACCCCTTTTACACCGGTACCCTCCGGCATAATGCTGGACAGGGGTGACATCGGTGGAAGCAGGTCATGAGCCAGCTCTTGGAGATGACATAATCTCCAAGCACGGGGAAATCCACCAGCTGGGATCCCCGCAACATCATCGACATGCTGAAGGCAAGCCCAGCAACCAGGAAAGCAACTGGGCTGCCCCCAGCCTCCATGGGCCCCCAGTCTCCATCCATGAGGTGAATAGATACCACACACAGGCATTAATTCACCTCCTCACGGCTCCGCTGCTGGTGTGGTGTGCAAAGTTATGCCCTGTATTTAAAAAAAGAGCTAAAAATCAACTTAACTTCCATTAAATTGAAATGAATGCATCAAATACATGACATAACAATAATTGTAAAAGGAATATTCAACTTTTTTGTGGACTTTTTTCTACTCATGGTCATGTCATGGGGCATTCTAATTGAGAAATGCCTCAAAAGGACAAAAAGGGTCAGTTTTCTGCTTCTACCCTGACCCTCTGGCACCCACTCTGGATTTGCTTCTTGGAATTATTTCTATGTTGAATGGACTCTTTTATATATGAAATATGATCAGTGTAGGACTTGTACCATGTATTATTATCCAGATATGCCCTCTTCTTATACAGTACGTGCATTTTTTTTTTTATGAATAAATTGTTCTGAATTTCAAATGAAATTATATATATATATAGTATATAACCAGGTGGACTGACAGCGGCTCCATCTGTATATACAGTTCCAGGAGGGTAAAATTCAAGGATACCCAGATGGGTGGTTTGCCAGACAAAGTACTTCAACTGAAATATATAAATATGAATTTATTGTATACTTAGGTAAATTTATATTATTATTTCAGAAGACGTCCAAACCAGCAATCAAATCAGCAAACTCAAAAGCCCTGCCAACTGCCATGTGTCACGGCTTCTCTTAGTATTGGGGGTTCCTATTGATATATCTAGGTGCATGGTGTGGCACCCCAATAAATTAGCATAAGCTGGAAAGCTTAAAGTGTAAATAAGTATTAAAAGGAAGCCAGAGCTAAGTACAAAAAGTAATTCAAAAGTGATAGATATAATTTAAACATTAAAGGAACAGTGTAAGTGATGATATTATTAGTGAGTAAAAAGTGTTAGAAAGAATGTAACTCATAGTGGCACATCTTAGAGCCACTCAGCCACACCAATCCAGGGGCACTGCACCCCAAACCTATGTTAACCCCAATCTGGGATCTATAATTAACAAATAATTAATTTACACCTAAACTAAGAGCAGCCTACCTAGAGCAACCCCATAGTGCTCCATATAGAATATCAGACCCCGCACTAGCACTAGAGCAACACAACAGTGAAATAACTAAAGTGTTAATAAGTATTAATACAAAACCATTGCTATGTACACAATAGTGGTACAAAAGTGATATATGTAATTAAAATATTATAGGAATAGTGTGTGATTAGATAATTAGTAAGTATTAGTATGTTGGTAAGGTTAAGGTTGAGGGCAGGTTGAGACTTCCTAGAAGTCTATTGGGCTTCAGTCCTAGGAGGCACAGCCAAGCTTGTAAATACAGAGGCCCTGTTTATATTATATGCCTCCTATTGAAGGGAGTGTAGTTGTACCTTCCTAGTACCACTTTGTGCTACTACAAAGCTACCAGATGTGTGCTGAAATTCACTAAAACTGTACACTTTCTATAGCTCTTTTTGACATTCCATGGGGTGGATCCTATTATTTGCGAAAGTTGTCAGGTGTCGTTGCAGCAGGGTTTAAATGCCAGCAATGGCACCCAATTTTACATCCTTTGCAGGCTGCTTTCAGATTGTATTCGCTCAAAATCCCCCTATGAGGCATTGAGCACTTTTGTGCAAAGTGTGGCTGCTGCCACGATAATTCACATCAGAAAAATACTGGCACATAATAGGATTGACTTACAAGTCCAGGCAATGAACATGATCCCTTAGACCTTTTGCCCTTATACCAAAACAGTGTAAATAATTTGTAAAAAACTTTGTAAATATAAAATTTTTAAGAAAAAAGTTTATTTTGTATGGGGCAATACCCAAATATGGGGTCTATCGTATTTTTATTTTTGATGAATTTTCTGATGCAAATCATCGGGACAGCAGTGGCACTTTATGGCAAATGGAATTTGCCCATGGGGCAGTGAGTAAGTGTGAGGGAATTCTGGCTGAAATCAGTCTGTGAAGGGTATGTAATTGGGTGCCATTGCCAGCATTTAAGGGCCGTGGATCAACCCTATAGATTTCATCTCTACGGTATGTGCAGCTTTAGGCTTTCTCTGAATAGCTTCTATCTTGTCAAATAATTAATATTTATGGTATTTACACATATTATGCAGACTAAAAATCTGCTGTATCTAGAGTGATTTTTTATTCACTGTTATCCAGAGACACATAAAACACAGACATTGGATTTCGTCTCAAGGAATTTTTTTGCCCTCTAACAGAAAGTAGGCTGATGGAGCATGCTGAGAATGTTCAAGGTTAATTAAACTGGATACAGGGATGGCATAAGGCTAGTGGGGACACCAGTTCAATGAAAGTGTGGAGGCCCCACCAATACCACTGATTCTTCCCCTTGTTGCTGTCACTTACATGCCCCTTAGGGAAGAGTGTGAGAGATAAAGAGCCTGTCAGGAAATAAGGAGGGGGGAGAAGTGGGGAGAAAGTGCAGAATGAGAGAACGAAGGTATCGTGGAGAAAGGGAGAGAGCAAGATAGAAAATGGTATCAGAGACAGAGAAAGAGTGTCATGGAGAGAGTGAGAAAAGTGAACAGAGAGTGACAGGAAAAGAGAGGGAAAGAAAGAGGGTAGAGTGTGAAAGAGGGTTTTAGGAAGAGAGAGACGAGAGACAAAGAAGAGAGAGAGAATGTTGAGAGAACTAGGGAAAGAGGGGAGGGAGAGACAGGGTGAAAGAAAAAAGAGGAGTAAGAAAGACAGCATGTCTGGGAGAGAGAGGGGGATAGACAGATAAATAGAGCTGGCCACAAAAAGGAGTGTGTCAGGGAGAGAGAGGGGAGAGGCAGTAAAACTGAGAAGGAGCAATTGGGAAGCAGAGATAATGTATCAGGGAGAGAAAGATGGAGAAACAAAGAAAGGGATAGTGGTAGTGAGAGAGAGAGAGAGAAAGAGGTAGCAAAAGAAAATATGTCACACACACACACACACACTCACACACATATATATATATACATATATATATATATATATATATATATATATACGTATATATATATACTGTATATATATATTCTGTATGACACAAACTATGAATGTTTCTTAACAATAGATGCTTGCCAATGTGCTACTGTATACTACAGATGAGCCGCTCTCTCTGTTGCAGCCAGTACGCCAGATATCAGTATTGTGGGCTGGTGATCAGCACACCGGGAGCTGTTCAGATGAGAGTGGCTTCATCTGTAGATTGGGATGCTACTTCCCTTACAACAAGCTCAGTACAGCTCTAACTTCTGCTGGACTTTCTGCTTGTAACCACAAGTTTTCTTGTTGCAGTTTCTCAGCGGTTTCTCCCTTTATATGCTTAATGCTGCTCAATGGTGTCTCCAAGTTATCCCTATAACTGCTTTTTTTGTTTGCTTGGTTTTTCTTTTAATGCCACTGGCCTCTTTACCTACAAAATGGCCTAGTAGGATCCAACTGGCCATGAAATAGCTGCCATGTGTAAAGTATCAATTTAGTATAACTTCGTGTTAGCATATTTTTGTATGTGGTTGGGACATGTGATGTGACACCTCACAACTTTTTAACAGTCCATGAATTTATATTAAAGAAAAAACACAAACATAACCTCTCCAAAACAGAACATTCAAACATAGAAGGTCCAGTAAGTGTTGAAGGGAGGACTCATTTGGAATCAGGGCCGGCTCTACCACTAGGCAGGTTTAGGCAGCTGCCTAGGGCGCCGGGATCTAGAGGGGCGCCACTAAGTCTGCCTATCAAAAATTCAAGGATGTGAGCAGAGGCGTAACTAGATATTCGTAGGCCCCATAGCAAAAGTTTGTAAGGGCCCCCTGTTTAACAACTGATGGTGATAAATGTATGCAAAACATATTAGTTTGACAGCAAAGATGGGCCCCCTTCAGCTCTGGGCCCCATAGCAGCTGCACCCCCTGCACCTATGGTAGTTACGCCCCTGGATGTGAGGATCCTTGTTATACTTAATGCAGGTGGTTGCTGTGGAACCTCTACGACCTCACCTCCATACTTTCTCTTGAGGCATACTTTCCTATTTTGCTGCCCTCTCTTCCTGTACTCTGTTGTGGGTGGCAAAGGGGAGGGTGCTGGGGGCCTTCAGAGAAAGCAGGGGTCTTTCCCCCCTACCTGAGGGGCTGGGAGGACACCTCAATTTTGGCAGGCTGCCATTCCAGAAAGTTAGGCAATTATGCATTAAGGGGTTGGAAAATGGTTATTGGTGGCAGTATGGGGGGGGGGGGCGTAGTTTGAAGTTTTGCCTAGGGTGCTGAGAAGCCTTACACTGGCCCTGTTTGGAATTCATGTGGAGAGACTAGAAGTAATTCTAATTTAATCATGAGGGCAGATTCTAATTAATTGGTAGGTAATGTATTTGATGGTGGGGCTATTTATCTTAATATTGAGATGATGTTGGTGTCTATTAACATAAGTTGCATTGAAAGACCTTAGGGCCTTATTCTAGTTCACTCCTTCTGGCAAATTCCTTCTTAGATGGACAAAACCATGTGCATTGCAGGGGGGCAGATGTAAAATGTCCAGAGAGAATTAGATTTGGGTGAGTTATTTTGTTTCTGTGCAGGGAAAATACTGACTGCTTTATTTTTACACTGCAATATAGATCTCACTTTGAAGTAAAACCCCACCCAAATCTAACTCTCTCTGCACCTGCAGTGCACATGGTTTTGTCCATCTGAGAAGGAATTTGCCTCTAAAGGTGCGTACACACGGGGGCGATTTTGTCCAAAATCGCTGCAAATATGGTCGCTCAGCGACCATATTGCACGCAATGGGAGTGTGCACCGGCGATATATCGCCGGGTGCGCGCTCCCGTTTTTGCCCCTGTGGTGATCGCTGGTCGCAGGAACATGCTCCTGCGACCAGCTGATTACCACTGCCGCGCTCCCCCCGGCAGTTTCTTTTTCATCAGCGACCATCTCTGGTCGCTGATGAACAGGAGAAACTGAGCAATATATTGCTCAGCCATATATTGCTCAGCCATATATGGCTGAGCAATATATCTCCCCCGTGTGTACACAGCATAAGAGTGAACTAGAAAAAGGCCCATGGTTTTGTCCAGATAAGAAGGAATTTGACAGAAGGAGTGAACTAGAATAAGGCCCTTAATTTTTATTGCTGGGGGTTCGGGTCAAATCATTGATATGCAGCTGAATCTGGGGAGGAGGTGCAAGACCCAAATATTCCAGACTCCAATTTAAGACCAGAGTAGCCGCAAGTAGTGATAGCTTAAGGAACAGAGATCAGAACATTCTGTGAATTGTCCTGATTCTGGTGGGACAGTCCTAAATTTAGGTGAATGACAGCTTATTTAGGATATAGGACTGAGTGAAAGGACAGGGAAATAATGTTTAATGGTGCAGTAGTTGAAATGGGTCTTGTTGGATTGTATGCAATACATATGACCACAAGTAATTTCATAATACAAATAACTGATAACATATTACTTTGTTGTTTAACAAAAATAGATATTTTTTAATCTGGCAAAATGTTGCCATATGAGGAACATTTTATTCATCTTCTAGGAGAACAGCCAATTCTGAGCTGCTGAATTAATAGCAGATTGCCCTTCCAATTCCCTCCTTTCTACATAATTGCATGCATAAATCAGTGAGGTACATGGTTTCAATGCAGGACACTTTATCAACGAATTATTTTCTCTGCGATACGTGCTTCTTCCTTTTAGATGAGGTACTCACATCATGACTTGAACATTTATTTACATTTATTATATGTATCTGTCACTTTAGGAATAAGAAATGACTGTGTAAATCCTAAAGAAAACAATAAACCACATTGTATGTTCTGCCTGATGACAGATTCTGAAGCCCTTTAGAGTTTTCTATGTAATATACATGAGTTAATTGGAAAAATTAAGTACTGTAGCATGTTTTTGACTTTCAGCCAACAGCTGCTTAAAAATATGTTTTTTAATCAAGTATGCCAGATACTTTTATTTCTCAGAACAATCTAAGTGATTTTTTTAAAAACAGTTACATTTTGACTCTTTTTATACTGATTCTGACAATTTTTTGTCAGTTTTACAAATCAGGTACATAGGTTGAACTTTTTGGTCCCCATTGTAAAATTTTGAAGGGGGCCCCCATAGTTTGTAGAGACAACTCTCATGTCAATACCCCATTGTAGCAGGCTTGCCTAGTGCTGTCCAGGGGACATGCTAGGGGGTGTGACATCATAGCCCCTCGTGGTAGATAGGGAACACTACTTTGCAGTGCTTGGTTACAGGTAGGGTTGCCAACATTTCTTTTTTTATATTCCAGTATGGCCAGAGAAACTTTGTTTGATTTAGAACTCATGCCCCTTTAATTACTTGCCTAGCATGCCACTAGTCATAAATGCCCACTGTGTGCCTGCTGGCATAGACTCTTCCAGCAGCTGCCATAATCAGAGGGATTTAGAGGCTGCAGATAGGAGTCATGGTAGTCCGATACATCAACAATCGATGTTTGTACTGATGTTTATTAAAAAAGTTGGTGCTTATGTAGTATCTGGGCATCCGATTTTGTGATTGTATGCTTTACCTTAAGGCATACAATCAGATGCGATGCGATTCGATGCGATTTTGCATAGGATTCAATGTTAAGAAGGTCCTGTTCATTTCCCCACTATCCAAGTGGGCATAGAGTTGACTTTATATAGCGTGGCGAGCGCAGCGAGCCACCGAGCCCGAAGCGTGGCGAGCCCCGCGAGGGGACGCATATTTCTTAAAAAGTATTCTGTGTCCCCTCGCGGGGCTCGCTACGCTCGCCACGCTTCGGGCTCCGTGGCTCGCTACGCTCGCCACAGGTTTATATCCAACTCCATGCCCACTTGGATAGTGGGGAAAGGAAAAGGACCCCTTTTTCCCATTGAATTCCATGTTAAAATGGACTCAGACCATTTTAACATTGAATCCTATGGAAAAATCTTGACCATCGCATCGCATACGATTTGGTCGCATGCGATGCGATGCGATCCGATTTCTAAATCGGACGCCCAGATACTACATAAGTACCAAAAAGTTTTTTTTTCTTTTATTACTAAAATGATTTTGGATAAGTTTTGGTACTTGTGTAGTATCACGGCTCCCACGATGGGCATCGTATAGTAAAAAATCGCATCGCATCGCTTCGCATGCAATCGGATCGCATGCGATCGCATGTGATTTTGATCACAAATGCATCCAAATGCATTTAAATTAGTAGGAAACATGTTAAATGCACCCCAAATGACATTTTACACACTGTACCACCCCCACTATCAACGCCAACCCGAAGCGTGGCGAGCGCAGCGGTACGCGTCCTACGACCTTTTCATACCCCCACTATCCACGTCGGCGTGGAGTCGAGAATAGAAAGTGTGGCGAGCGCAGCAAGCCACCGAGCCCGAAGCGCGGTGAGCGGATGCGGACACCTGTGAAGCACGCGAGGGGACGCGGATACCTGGGAAGGTATCCGCGTCCCCTCGTGGGGCTCGCTACGCTCGTCACGCTTCGGGCTCGGTGGCTCGCTGCGCTCGCCACACTTTCTATTCTCGACTCCACGCCGACGTGGATAGTGGGGGTATGAAAAGGTCGTAGGATGCATACCGCCGCCCCTCGTGGGCTCGCTGCGCTCGCCACACTTCGGGTTGGCGTTGATAGTGGGGCTGGTACAGTGTGAAAAATGCCATTTGGGGTGCTTTTCACATGTTTCCTACTAATTTAAATGCATTTGGATGCATTTGTAATCAAAATCGCATGCGATTTTTTTTTTTCAAAAAATGCATCAAAAACGGGAAAATCGCATCGCATCGCATGCCATCTCATGCCACAACATTTGGCATGCGATGGCATGCGATGGGAGCTGTGATACTACACAAGTACCTAAGTTTTAAATAAATGTTCTTAACCTAATTTAATCATTAACCACATTTTTGAGAGTTTTTTGGTAAAAATATTAGCCAGTTAAATGGTAAAATGTCTCAGATCTCCTCATACCCCTTCTTGTGCCATCCCATTGGATCGTCAGATTTTTCAAACCCAGCCTGTACTATGGCAGGTAGGAGCTGATTGGCTGGCTGCTTATTACTCTCCACTTTATCACTTTTTGAAGCTTGATACATCTGGCCCCTAGTGCCTAAGGCAGAAAAACATTTCTGTTTTGAGATCTCCAATAATCCAGTATATCAGTGTATGTATAGAGTATTTTATTTGTAATTTAATAAAGTTAAGCATTAAAATCAATTTAAAGCAGGAGGAGAGGGTGGTTTCTGCGCTGTAGGTTTGTTGTTTTTCCTTGTGCCACTTAATGCCGCTAATAGCTTTCTGCCTCCCCTTGATGTTCTTTGACCTTCAGATAGACTGCCCATGATAGCCCACTCTGGGGAAACTGGTCCAAAATTTATCAGCTAAAGGTGCCCATACACCGGGCACTGGCTACCACAAAGATTTGTCTCAGCCCATTCATCCCTAAAAGGATCTCATGAGATACATTGCATGCAAGAGGACCGCATACAATGTATCATATGCGATCCTGTCCCCCAGGAAGGTCCTGCCCACATTGCATGCAAATTGCATGCAACCAGTTGGTGAGATAAATCTGCATCTTTAGTCTCAGAATACTGCTTAATTGCCAGCCACAATATTTGATTTACCATAGACAATTAAACAGGTTGGCAGCTGGTGCATTACATTTGGGACATGCCGATGAAACAAAAAAAAACATAAAAGAAAATAGGCATAAGGAAAAATATTGTGGAATAGTTCCTCATATATGATAATATGAAGAGCTCTTCAGTTGTTATTAAATGCTTTCAAAATAGCAGATGCTGACACTGAGGGAAAGTGGGAGAGCAGCTCAATCATTCCTGTGCAATTGGCTCCGTGATCTAATTTCTCATTCGAAAAGAGATTCTGTCTGGAAATAATTTTAGCTGGTGGAATGCCTAATAATAAAAGCTGACGGGCTGGTTCAATCTATAATGGAAAAATGTCTTATTACTAAACTTAAATATTGTTGTTGACAGTGGTGTCACTACAGTGGTGCGGCCTCCCCCAGGTATTACCCGCTGAGGGGTGACACCAAAGTATAGACTCCTGCTTAGTGACATGTGCTGGGTGCTGCATTGTAAAATTACATACCGCACCCAGCTCCTGTCACTTTACACAACAGACTCAAAATAGTCTCAAAATATATTATAAACAGAAAGGATTGGTTGGCGCTAACCCAGATGAGAGCGTATTCACATACAAGCTGCAGGTCCTCAAAAGAGGGGGGGGGGGGGGGGCAGACCTCTAATGGATGATATGAACCGTGGGTTTTCTTGAGGCCTGCGCTAGGTATGTGTTTGGAGAAATAAATGCTGGATGTACACTGAGGGTATAAGCAATAAGCAAGTGATGCAGTGCAAAAAATGATGAGCCTATTAGACTCAAGTTCTCAGTGGTGGCGGGCAGCGGGGTATGCTGCACAAGAATGGTGGGATGGTATTGTCTGGAATGGGGGGAAGAAAGTCTTGGTGACACAGGTTTGGTGGTAAGGGGGCTGGCGTCCCGTCCCGCCCGCAGTACACCTCTAACCTGTGTGTGCTGGAATGTCCTGTCTCTTCCTTCGGTCCCACGCCGCAATCACCTCCTGCCGCGGCTCTCGAATAAACCTTAGCCGCACAACCCGCCGGGCTCCACAGATTGTGTCTGGGGTGAAACCTCCGGGTACCGTTATCGCGAGATCCCGGCACCGGCGTCTAAGTCCCTCCACTCTCCGTGAGCTCTACTCCCAGCTGGGAGGAGACTTAAATTAGAAGTAGGTCGGGATGTTGGTTGTGTTCTCCAACGCGTTGTGACCCTCAAAGGGTCTTCTTCAGGGAGTTATGCTGGTGGTATGTCTGGACGTGGTATTTACCCTTATGCTGGTGGGAGGTGCTGAATGTCCGGTGGCCATTTTGATTAAGGGCAAACATCCCTTACCACTCTTCCGTTACTGGTGATTGATGGCCTGCATGTTTTTGGCACATGATAATGTACTGTCATGGGGGGCAAACCTGTTGACATGCAAATATACTAGTTACCCTTTGCTAGGGTGAAAAAAGCTGCGTTTCACTGCGTTTAGGGAATATAGTTGAATTTATATATATAGTCCATCACGTGTATGACCCTTTAGAATTCATTGAATGCCTGCATAAATGGTGCTGCAAATTTGGTAAAATGCTAATCTCAGTCACAGAAATAGATACAAATAAAATAATACAATAAATACCACGCAAAAGGATATACTTTTTTCAAATTTAATTATTCATCAAAATAATATAAAATTTGATTTCTTTGTCCACTATAAGGAGGAGAAGAGAATTACACAGTATTTGTAAAATGTTAACAGCTGGGATATGGTTTAGATTGATAAAATATAGTATATATAGACATGGCCGGCGAGAGGTATGCCGTGCCCCGGTAAAATTGGGGGCGTGGCCTTATTGCGGAAGGCATGGCCACCTCCCACAATTAGGCTAAACCCCCAAATTATTACGGAGGGAGTGTTATTATCACCCCACCCCTTCAGAAGCAGCAGCAGCACACACCTACTGCACGTGCTGTGCTGTTGTCAGCAAAACACATGCTGTACATTTGTGCTGCTGCCTGGGAGGGACAGAGGGGGAGGGGGTCAGACCAGGGCCCCCATCGGTTCCAGGCAATTAGTACCCGTTCCCCCCCCCTCTCGGCAGCCCTGTACATAGAAAATATAATCGCAGAAACACAAATGTATGGACACTTTATTGAGTGTATATAAAATTACAACGGTAGAATTAAGACTGTTGCCCGTAGTATTAGATTCTATTTATCATTTAACTAGCACCTTCTTCAAAATAACAGGTAGAATCTTATTGGTTGCTATGGGCAACATCTCCACTTCTGTAAACACACACCTTAGTATAGACATATATCTTGGTGTCTATGTTGCACCTTTTGGGACTGAAGCTGAGATTTTAGAGTACCTGGTGTGTATTTTCACAGAGCGCACTTCAAAAATGAGCACACACAAGTAAATGCAATAAACAAAATATACTTTCGATTGCTTCTATACTTATGACTGAAGTGGTGTTACTCAGCAGTAATAGACACTCTCATAAATGAGTGTTTCATATTACAGCAGTGGTCAAACTAGATCCCAGTCCAATTGTCTGTAATGGAGTATAAATAATTAGATATTAAGCTGAGATATTTTTATTTTGTTTATCTCATATGATTTAATGATTTAAGCTAAGCAATTTAAATTTGACAAGCATGAAGTACAATAAAAGCCAAACTACAATGAATGCTAAAGGTTAAATAAGCTGGAAGTAAAATAAATAAGCATTTATTCCCGTTTTGTTTTGCATGAATAACAATATATGGTAATTGTAATAGTTATAAAAAAAAGTGGCATTCGTAACTTTTAAAAATAACTTAAAATAAACTGATAAAAGGTAGTAGCCATTGTTCTTTGCTCACATCTCTTCTGCCTTATCAATAGGCTTTTAAATGATAATGAGCTTGGTTCCATCATTGGGATTTTATCTTCTAATTAACCTGACCCTTTCTTCTCTTGCCTTTCATACACCACTTACAATAGAGGAGCTTAGTTACTCTAAATCATTCATCTTTTTCTTTTCATTTCTCTTGTGGAGTATATGAAGTATTTATAGTAGAGCAGTGAGGTCATGTTTGCTATGGTTAATGTTATAGCTGTTTCTAATAGTGCATTTCCCATGGGAAAAAAACACCCGTTTTCATGAAGCTGTTGATGGAATCATAATCAATTTAAAGAATATACTGTATTTGGGGTGAGATCTAATAGGATGAGAGATTCAGAAAGTGAGAGATTTGGTGAGAAATCTAAAGGTTTTTTTTAAAGCGACAATCATTTACACTGCAACATAATGCTGGTTTTGCAGTGTAAATGATTGCCACTAAAAAAACCTGGAGATTTCTTACCAAATCTCTCATCCTCAAACCCTTGTTTTTTTTTTATTTTACTGTATTGACTTTAGTAATTTATGCTGACATATATTTAAGTCCCAGTGCTATGTCAGTTTTCATTATGTGGGCTACATACAGTTCATGGCTGTTCTAGTTATAATTATGTCATAAATTAAACCCATAAAATGACGCATCGAGCCAGCTGCTCTGCTATAAAACATAGGGTGCGTATATTGGGGAAAATGTAAGCTTAATTGGGCAAAGCTTTCTACTATAAATCTTAATATGTGATATACAGATGTAGCCATGCTCATCGATGCATTGTGGCACATATGGCGGAACTAGCGTTTCTGCGACTGAGACTTGTGCACACGCACACCATTGAAGTCTATGGGCAATTATCAGGTACAACTATTTGCAGCCACGCATACCATGCAGCATGCCATTATGCATGTGTCAATGCAACAAAGCTCTAGCTGGCTAAATCTGTAAATTAAACAATGCTCCATTCATGTCTGCTTGTTGTGGAGGATTGGGACCTCTTACTACATAAATATGATATATTTTCTTCAGAATTATGTTTCAGACACAATGAGCAAACAATGTCTGGCTCTGGCTCTGCTTAATGGAGAGAAGGAGGAGAAGGAATTCGATTTAAGTGGGAAATGAGCTGACCACCTCTCCACAACCACTTTAAGCCCTGGTCCTTACCCATATAATGTATGTCCTCATTTAGGTATTTTTGACTCTTTTGCTAGGGGTCTCAATACGCATCAGTGATTTTGAAGCTTATTTTAGGTGGTACATAACAATCAATCTATAATTTGATAAAGTATAGATACAGGGCTCATAACTGCCATGGTTCATGTGCCTGGACTTATCCATCGCAGCAAGAGGTATGATGTACCGTGCTGCAACTATTCGCAGCTAGAGATTACACCATTAAAGTCTAAGGCATGCGTCGGCACATACATCTCGGGATGGATAAGGGTGGTTAAATCTGTATAAAATACAGCTACATACTGATGCTATAAGAAAGATAAATGCTATAAGGTAGATAAATGGCAGTGCTATAGAGATATGTGCCGTTGCTATAACGTAGAGGTACATGCTGATGCTATAGAGATATATGCCAATGCTACAATGTAGTGCTACATGGTGATGCTATAGAGATACAAGCTGGTGCACTAAGTAGAAACACATGCTGATGAATGGTGATGTAAAGATACCTGCTGATGCTATTCTCAGATATTCTAAAAATGTATCCAAAGGTCCATACACACTGGATGATTTTGCAGTATGGTGGTGGGGGAAATCGCTGGGCTGAAAATTACATACACACTGAGCATTGTAGCCCATCGAAGTGATTTTCCCGGGGTGGATGACTTTCCATAGCAGACGCACAACGGGCCCTACACACTTTGTGGCTTTTGAGCTGAAAGCGGCTCAAACAACAAAACTGAGCTGTTTTCAACTCAAAATCGCCTAGTGTGTATGGGCCTTAACTTTAACCACTAAACTAACACATTGGGTAGTATTCAATGCCGGAGGTGTGGAGGTGAACGGTGACATCAGGGCTCGTATTCAACTGACCCCCTACATACGCCGATTCCCCCTCGCTCTGTTTTTGGAGCGAGGGGGAATCGGCGCATGTGGCTGCATTAGCCGCGGGTCTTGCTGTTTGGGGGAATCTTCGCTGTCCTGTGACAGCGAGGATTTCCCCAGAACGTAAAATAGGGTGAGCGGCCGGCGAGGGGGTTAAACAGCAAGAATTGCTGTTTTTCTGCGATCCCCACCATTTAACCCCTTCGCTGGCTGTTCACCCCCGGCATTGAATACTACCCATTGCCTTACATGTAAATAGAGAAACCAACAGCCTTACATGTTTTTGCTACAAAGGACTTTAAATCATCAGTCAGGTTGACCAATATAATAAAAATACAGTATATTATTGTATTAGGCTGTAGTCCCTGCAAACTCTAAATCCAGTAAGCTGCAATGACACAATTACAAGTTATCCAGAGACTATGGCAGTGAGTTATACACACAAATTCAGGCCTGTTTTGTTTTGTGTATGGTGCCCTGTCCTTTCTTTTCAGTCAAATGTCTAATTCATCTCCATTTCCTCTTTCTTCCCATCCCACAAATCCTATTTGCATATTGTACATGTTCTCTGCACTGTGACTGTAAGAGGCATAAAAGGACTCTGTAAGCGCTATACAAATAAAGTGAGATAATGATCCGCTTATATTACTGATCTGTGTATCTTACATTTGTGTAAGCAAAGCAGTATGTTTGTACTATATGGCTGTGTTTATTGCAAATGTCACAGCTGCCAAGAAGATGACAAGTTATAAATAATACCCTAAGCCCCTTGTATGTTACAACATCACACTTATTTTCCAGCTTTCAATGTGGATTGTAAAAATGGATTCAGTATTGAATCCCGGCGGTCGGGATCCCGGCGTTCAGAATCCCGACGTCGGAATCCCGACAGCCGAAATGCCGACAAGGGGGGGACGTGGATCGCCCCCCCTTGCGGGCTCGCTGCGCTCGCCACGCGGCGGGCCCGGTGCCTCGCTACGCTCGGCACACTAATTTATTCTCCCTCCAGGGGTGTCGTGGACACCCACGGAGGGAGAATGTGTCGGCATTTCGGCGGTTGGGATTCCGGCGTCGGGATTCTGAACGCCGGGATCCCGACCGCCGGGATTGTAACTGCATCCCGTAAAAATGAATCAACTAAAAGTCATTTATTGTCCATGTAATAACTAAAGTAACTTGAATAATGGATATATTCACACTGCGGCACACTGCTGCGAGAACAGGACAATCAGCTGATATCCAATGGCATCAGCTGCCGGCCCCCGGAAGGCAGGTGGCTGCCCCCTTTTGGAAGTGGATGCCCAGCTTTTTTTTATGGTACGCCCAGGAACAATGCAACAAATGGGCCTAGCACCAACCCTTGTGGTACTCCACTTAGAAATGGTATTCAAACATAAAATGCACCGTTTACAACCACTCGCTGTTCTCTAATGCAGCCATTTTTTTTACCAATCTCCAAATTTTTAACCCTAGCCCCAATTGCTCCATTTTATTGACCAGCCTCTTATGTGGCCCAGTATCAAAAGCCTTAGCAAAATCCAGGAAGACCATGTGTACAGCATTTTCATGATCTAAGTTCTTGCTGACTTACTCGTAAAAGATTTTTAGGTTTGTTTGTCATGAGCGATTTTTTACAAACCAATGTTGGTTATTACCAATTATACTTTGCATCTCTAAATGTTTTTGGATACCATCTCTTAAATTTCCCTCAAATAATTTCCACTATTGATGTTAAGTTCACAGGTCTAAAATTTGCTGGGTCATCCCTTTTTTGAATGTTGGCACTAATTCTGCTATTTTCCAGTACTTTGCCATCACCCTACATATTATTTTTCAATGCATAATAAGCTTTTACATAAATATTTCAGACTATTGTACATTTCTGTCACCCGTAATAGTTATGAGCACTATAACTGTTTTATCTTGTGTCATTTGTCATCATCTTCGTCTTCCAGGAAAACATGAAATTATAATTTTTACATTACATAATGTATTACAATATACTAGCGGCCAGGCATCTGTTTCCAATTAGTTATATGTTAGCTTAACAACACTGATATCTGCAAACTGTTCTATGACTAATTCCACCTTTTATTTTTTTTTGCATGACAAAAATAGTGAGTCTGTTTGTTAATCATAGAATTAATGTAAACAACCTATTTCTAACATTATAATGCAATATTAAACAATGATGGAAACTAATACTGAAATCATTGTCTGGCTTGGAAACTAGGGTATCAGAAGAGAAGAGCAACAGATATCTTTTTTTAAAATAACTATTATTTCTTGCTTCTACCTTATGAAAAGGTATTCAATATGCATAAGAAATAAACATGAGCATTGTTTAAATATGTAAAACGATATGCATAGGCTGTAAGGCAAAACCCTGCCATATTAGCAGGCTTCCTGGTTTCTAGTATGGCACATATGATTGGTACAGCTGGACCATATGAAATAGTGGACAAATTGAGAAAGATGGAGTGGCTGTGGCTGGGAAAAAAACAACGTTGGGATTGGACCTTTGAGTCAAGTGTTGACAAAACAGAATTTGATTGGCCCATCAACAGGAATAAATGCACTGACAGCTCGGGCAATCTGGTTCAGCCATGAAAAGTTTTTGATCAGTGAAATGCACACATGGGCTATGTGTCTGCTTATCTTGTCCTAATTATTGCATCCTGTAATGTTTAACTAGCTGTAAAATGGAGGGCTTAACCCCTAGTACAGGAGCAGGACCAACCAGTCAGAATAGTGCAGCACAGGAGTACATGTAACCTTCCCAAAAAAATAGCACCAGCAGACCTCAAACAGGCAACTCTGATACAATGTTTCAATAACCCAGTATTATGTAGCTATTATGGCTCTCTAGAGATAATACATTTAAACTATAAATATTATTTATTTATTAACAGTTTCTTATATAGCGCACACATATTCCGCAGAGATTTACAGAGAATATTTGAACATTCACATCAGTCCCTGCCCCAGTGGAGCTTACAATCTATGTTCCCTACCACATGCACACACACAGACATTTTAGGGTTAATTTGTTGGGAGCCAATTAACTTACCAGTATATTTTTGGATTGTGGGAAGAAACCAGAGCACCCGGGGGAAAAACCAACACAAACACAGAGGGGAATATAAAAACTCTGCACAGTTAGAGGTGGAATCGAACCCATGACCTCAGTGCTGTGAGGTAGTAATGCTAACCATTACACCATCCGTACTGCCCTCATATAATACCTACTGTGATCTGTGTTCTTTTAACTGTATTGTGGCAGAAATTTTGAAAGATATTTTGTCATACCAAACAGCGCTGTAAACTCAACTTGTTTGTGTGAACAGGTATGTGCTAGATAGCCTGTTTATAAGCCAATATCAATTATCACTGGAATTGCTGTAGATCCAGCTAAAATATGACATTTATGTGAAGGCATAGCCACAGCTGCAGTATATTGATGAAAACATGGGATCACTTTCTCTAATTTCTCTTCATAGGCAGTATATGTAATTTTCACACAAATTTGTGATTTGGAAAGAAATTGCGATAAGGTGCGATTTCAGACCCTTACTAAATATTGCATTCTATTAAATGTCACCCTACGTCTCCAAACCTTAAAGGCATTCCCTGAAAACTCAACTCTTCAGGCTAGCCTATCACATTCCAGAACCGCTCACTCAACCTTTATAAGCTTTCCTATCCAATTACTGTATATCCGCTCTTTACAGTCCACACATATCCTTCACATATCTTCTCTTAGCTTTTTCTTTCTTCTGACCCTGGTTCCTCATTGCTGTTATGTGATGTCAAGCAGCCCACCTAGAACCCTTGCAATCCGGTGGACAACAATTCAGTAGATAGCACCAGTCCTTATGTATCAATGCCTATTCCCTATAGATTGTAAGCTTGCGAGCAGGGCCCCCCTACCTCTATTACTGTTCATTATTACCCAGTTTTGTTTTATCTGTATGTCCAATTGTAAAGTGCAACATAATTTGCTATGCTATATAAGAAACTGTTAATAAATAAATAAATGACAGCTATTTTTCAGTCTCCATCCATTAAATGCCAATACATTTACAGTTCATTTGTAAGACCCTGCGTCTCAATAACAACTCTGTGCATACACACTGTGGGACTAACGTTCTATAGAATGTTTTTAGCTACTTAGATAAATGCACAGTTGAAAAACACTGAACATTGGATATGGGCAGTGCACAAGACCCAGAATCATGTCCCTTCACTCATGCAGTCCTAAGGGTGTTTTGTAATAACCGTTTGAAATTCACACATGTTATCTCACAACTTCTGTGAGGTCTGAGAAAATAATCAATTGATGCATTTAAAACAAAGCCGAGATTGCCAAAAGGTCATTGATTAATACATTTATCCAATATATAGTATTAGTAAATGAATTTGCTGCAATCAGACATTGCATTTGATCAAGCTATTTGTTTACAGAAACCATACATTCTGAATTAACACAGAATATAAATAACACACTAAACATGATTACAATAAAATTCTACAAATGTCTGCCGTTTGAAAAATAGTTTTACCCAAAGAGCCAATAAACTAATTTAAAATATAATTGCTTGATATTTGTTATAAACCCTTTCAACCATATGACAATTTTATTTTGGAAGGTCCACAAATGTAATTGTATTTAAACATTAATCATACATATTCCAGTATGTCAACATAAATTACATTTGGAATACACAAAGACTGTAAACACCGGTTTATTACTTAAGTTCTAATTAGATTCTGAAACTTATTGTTTCATCAAGGATTGTATATTATGTATGTGATTATTACATTACATTAAGAAGTGTCTCTTAAGAATATAGAAGAAATAGTAAAATGCATAAATGCCTTTATGAATTGGAACAGCTTGATCTCAAGATTACTGTATGCATGTCTGTCAAATTCTGATTATATTATATGATATAACTTTTTCTATTAAGTAGAAAAAGATAAAATAATGAGTGGTAAGAAATTTGATGTACTTTTCAGTTCCTTATTTTCAAGCGTTTAATGTAATTTAAATCTGTTTAAAAAAAAGAAGTTTCTTAAATGTGCTGTCATCTAGGGAATCAATTGCATTAAACATGTATAGTAAGTAAGAGAGTTTTATACTGTGCCTTAATCTTTGAAAATATCCAATTATATCACATGGAAGACCTTTCTGGATAAATTTGGAATAATTTCTGCTGCTCTTTTGCTAATCTCATCTTTCAGGTTCTTAATAAAAAAAACAACTTTCAAGTATTTCCAGTAATCACAGACTTAAAAAATTATATTTTCATTATAATAAATGAATTTACAAAAGCACTTACCTGTTGGTATCCTATATAATGTATAGGCTTACTATTATATAGTGGATGGTAGGGTATGAAATACCACCTGTCAGCACAAGTTGGCTAAAAAAAATGGGAAAAATCATGCCGTGAGAACGCTTGGGGGACTGATTGAATTAGAATAACCCACAGTGTGGGTGTTCTTTAATATTTATGTAACCCTTGGTTACTAAGTATATAGAAATATATATATAGCGTAACTTGTGTACTAGCTGACTTTATAGGTTTTATGTAATTTTATATATCTTAACGGTTTTTGTAATATACTACAATGCTTATTGCCTGTATTCTCTGTTAATGCTACAGTATATGTTTATGGATCCATTCATATATGTAAGGGCTCATGGGAAGTAATTAACCCCTTCACGACATTTGACGTATATATACGTCATGGCCGGGAAGTACTTCCCGACCGTTGACGTATATATACGTCATGGCTTAAAACTGTCACTGCGTCTAGAGACGCAGTGACAGAGGGACGATGTCTGCTGTCCCTGACAGCAGACATGTCCGTGCATGCCCAGGGGGGGCGGCGATGCCGCCCCCCCGTCGGCGATCGCTGTGATTGGCTGTTCATTGTGAACAGCCATTCACAGCGTTTTCTGTGTCACCGGCGAATAACGTTCGCCGGTGACACGGGATCGGAGGTGATTGGTGCTGTAAAGTACAGCACCAATCACCGCGGGGTGTAAGGGTGACACTGGTGTCACCCCACCTCACCCCTCCCGCCCCCAAAGGCCGTGATTGGTTCGTCGGACCGACGGACCAATCACAGCCATGGAGGGGGGTTTAAACTAACGGTGACTGCACTGCAGACGCCATTCCGGTCTGGAATAGCGTGCAGTGCGGTCACCGTGCCCAGCTGCCGCCTATACTGACCAGAACCCATCCAAAATACTTACCTGATCATTGATATTGCTTATGCTTGTGACATCTTGTGACATCCTGTGACATCTTGTGCTGCTGCGATTTATTAGATAGAGAGAGAGTTAGAGAGAGAGAGATAGAGAGAGATAGAGAGAGATAGAGAGGCCTAGTGCTATATTTTGTGCTGCTGCAGTGTGATAGAGCTATAGATAGAGAGATAGAGAGAGATAGAGAGAGATAGAGAGAGAGAGATAGAGAGAGAGATAGTGACAGATTGTGCTATATATTTTTTATATAACTGAAAGAGATAGAGAGAGATAGAGAGAGATAGAGAGGCCTAGTGCTATATTTTGTGCTGCTGCAGTGTGATAGAGCTATAGATAGATAGAGAGAGATAGAGAGAGATAGAGAGAGAGAGATAGAGAGAGAGATAGTGACAGATTGTGCTATATATTTTTTATATAACTGAAAGAGATAGAGAGAGATAGAGAGAGATAGAGAGGCCTAGTGCTATATTTTGTGCTGCTGCAGTGTGATAGAGCTATAGATAGATAGAGAGAGATAGAGAGAGATAGAGAGAGAGAGATAGAGAGATAGAGACAGATTGTGCTATATATTTTTTATATAACTGACTGCTGCCCCCCCTTTTGTGCTGATCAGTATAAATTAACTGATCAGCAACTTTTTGGGGGCGCAGGTTTTTTTTTATATATAGATATACCTGTCAGTGCTGCTGCTGCAGTGTCATAGAGTGATAGATAGTGAGAGATAGAGAGATAGAGAGAGATAGTGACAGAGAGTGATAGAGAGTGCTAAATTTTGTGTCTGCTGCCCCCGCCTTTTGTGCTGATCACTATATCTGAGGTGATCAGCAACTTTTTGGGGGTACAGAGGTTTTTTTTTTTATATATACCTGTCAGTACCACCAAAGGTTGTGCACCTGCTGCCCCTCACTGGTAATCAGTGTCGCATCACTGATCACCTTTTTTTATTTTTTGTGAGTGCTGTGGGGTCTTTTTTACATTTTTTTTTTTACACACACTGTGATTTTGTGTGTGTCCTGTGGCCACTGTGCGCTGATCAGTGACGTACATCACTGATCAGCTTTTTCGGCACAGGGTTGATCTATTTTTTTTTTTTTTTG
This sequence comes from Crinia signifera, assembly GCF_055691185.1. Classification (NCBI taxonomy): domain Eukaryota; kingdom Metazoa; phylum Chordata; class Amphibia; order Anura; family Myobatrachidae; genus Crinia; species Crinia signifera. Next base: position 294,971,916 of record NC_139218.1, on the reverse strand, counting down.
GATCAAATTCCTGTTGCCTTTGAGCGCTGTTCAGTGACGGACGTTACTGACCAACATCTGTGCTCAATTTTTGGCGCAGGACCTTTTTTTTTTTTAACCCCTTCCATTTTTTTTTTTTTAACCCCTTCCATTTTTTTTTTTAACCCCTTCCATTTTTTTTTTTAACCCCTTCCATTTTTTTTTTTTTTAACCCCTTCCATTTTTTTTTTTTTGAACCCTTCAATTTTTTTTTTTTGTATTTTTTTTTTCTGCACTACATACACACTACACACTACATACCCCCCGGGTTGAAATAAAGTTTGTACCCCCCCCCTACACTATACACGTGTTGAAACATTTCACTACCAGTAACACAAAAATATAAATGGCATCCCAAATGTCATCCCAAATGTCGTCCCAGTCATCCAGGAGAATGTATTCGGTGGAGGAGGCATATGCCATGCTTGCCTCTGACTCTGACACAGCCAGTGAGGCAAGCGGGGAATTTGAAGGATTTGTCTTAAGCTCCTCTTCCTCCTCTGATGATGAGGGACCCCCTCAAAGACGCCCCCGTAGAGCAGCTGAGACCCCCCCCCAATAATTGATCTCGTATGGACCCCACCACCAGACAATTTTGAGCCCCAGGTTCCTGAGTTTTTGGCCATCCCAGGAATCCAATTTGATTCAACAGGTCTCGGAGAAATTGACTTTTTCAAATTATTTTTCTCTGATGATTTTATAAATTTAATGGTGGACCAAACTAATTTATATGCCCAGCAGTTTATTGCTCAAAACCCCACGTCATCATTTGCTAGGTGGACCCCTGTAGATGCAGTAGAGATGATGACGTTTTGGGGTCTGGTGTTACATATGGGCATAGTAAAAAAGCCACAAATTAGGCAATATTGGAGTACAGATGTTCTGTACAGCACCCCATTTCACCGTATGGCCATGCCCCGGGCTCGTTTTGAGGCAATCCATAAATTTATACATTACACCGATAATGCACAGTGCCCACCCAGAGATGATCCCACCTTTGACAGGCTATTCAAAGTCAGGCCGGTCATTGATCATTTCAGTGCCAAATTTGCAGAGCTATACATCCCTGATAAATGTATTAGTATCGACGAGTCCCTTATACATTTTAAAGGAAGGGTTAAATTCCGCCAGTACCTTCCCAGTAAGAGGGCAAGGTATGGCATAAAAATGTATAAGCTGTGTGAAAGCACCACAGGGTACACCCACAAGTTTAGGGTATATGAAGGGAAGGATTCAAGAATTGAACCACCAGAATGCCCCCCCTCCCTCGTAGGTGTTAGTGGAAAAATTGTCTGGGATTTAATGCACCCCTTCCTGGATAAGGGTTATCACCTCTATGTGGATAACTTTTACACCAGCATCCCCCTGTTTAAGGCCCTTGGTTCAAGAGGTACAGCAGCTTGCGGTACTGTGCGCAAGAACCAAAGAGGCCTCCCCAAAACGCACATTGCCCAAGTAATGAGAAGGGGTGAAAGCAGGGGAATATGCACCGAAAATATGTTGTTGGTCAAATATAAGGACAAGAGGGATGTCCTTATACTGACAACAATTCATGGAGACAGTACCACCTCCATCCCTGTACGAGGTACCAGTACCCACACCTCAAAACCAAATTGTATCCTAGATTACAATAAGTACATGGGCGGAGTGGATCTTTCAGATCAGGTACTGAAGCCGTACAGTGCCCTGCGGAAAACAAATATCTGGTACAAGAAGCTGGCCGTGTATATCATCCAGATGGCACTGTATAACGCCAGAGGCGGATTGGCCCACCGGGAAACCGGGCTGTTTCCCGGTGGGCCGGACCAGATTTCACGCTGGCTGGGCCGCTTACCTCTGTTAGAAGCGGCCGCAGCCCAGCCTGGTCACAAACGGCAGCATTGCCCAAAACAAATATGGCCGCCGCATATATGCATATATTAAATGCACATATGCGGCGGCCATATTTGTTTTGGGCAATGCTGCACTGTCTGCGGCCGCTGGATGCCGATGGAAGAGCGGCAGCAGCGGTGAGTAATGCCCTACCCCTCACTCCCCTGCCAGCTAGTTTGTCCGCCCGGCGCCCACCCTCCCTGCCGCTCACTCCCGCCCGTCCAAACCCTCCGGCCAGCTCACCCGCCCGCAGCAGCAGGGAACGCAGGCAGAAAAAAAAAACCTCACTTTGTTAAGTGAGTAGTCGTCGCCCACTGCCACTAATGTGTTAATTGTTAAACGTATAATGCGCACAAAATATATATATATATATATATATATACTATATTATATATATATATAGATATATATATATATCTATATATCTAGATATACATACACTATATATAGATATATATTGTGTGAGTATATATACATATATATATAGATAGAGATATATCTCTATCTATATATATATATATATATATATATATATATATATATATATATATAGTGTGTATGTGTGTATATATATATATATATATATATATATATATATATATATATATATATTTATATTGTGTGTGTGTGCGTCTTGGTGCATAAATTGCCATCTGGCAGGGGACTGATACTGGTACTTAGTGTATGTATGTATATATATATATATATATATATATATATATATATATATATATATATAATTTACTTGGGCAAGGTGGCACTCAATCACAATAGTCAATAGAGTAGCGGTGCAAGGTCCAGAGTAAGTTTTGCAGCAACACTTATTCCTGTCAAGGAAAAGAAACCAGCACTCACGTTTTGATGAGAAGAAAAAAATGATGTATTTCAACAGGTCATACAGGTTAACAAGCTGTCTGCCATCCCAACAGCTGTTTCGGCCGGCAGCATGCCAGCCTTCATCAGGGGTAATGTACGAGTGTCCCCACAGGATATATATACACAAGTTTAATTGGCATAAATGGCGCCAATCCCGCCTCTTGCAAGCTCCGTTAAGGAGCTGTCACTCAGCACCTCTTGTCGGGTGCGCGCGGCTGTTTAGAAATCAGCCGGGTAGGTGGGAGGGTTTGGCTAGCGAGGGGAATCCTAACGTGACGTCAGGGGACGCCCGCTGTCAGACGCGCTGGCAACCTCGATCTGTGATCGGAAACACAAGTGAGAAGTGTGTGTGACGGGTTTACGTGATCCGTCTGCACAGTGAAGTGTGGGACTAAGGCAAAGGTGTGTGTGACAGCTCCCTGTCAACAATAGTGCAATAAGAACATGATAATGTTGTACAATCACTGCAATAAGCAAAAGGCAGTGATTGAAAATCATACAGTTTACCCGCATTGATCTCATGGGCACCCGCTAATTTATTACTCATTATTGGTGTTGGAGTTCTCAATGAGAGTATAGACTGTGGCAACATAAAGAGTGTTTGAGGTGCACTGTGGTACCGTACGTGAGATGCTGCACAATAGCGTAGTGGCATATTGTGTGCATCCTCCAGAGTACATAGATGCTCAACCCATAAGTTAAACACATAGTCTGCACCATAATGACAATAATAAATGGGTATACTGCGATACCGTGTGTGGAGTAGAATACATTGTGCTGATAGCCAAAGTATTTACTCAAACAAATAGGATTTATGGCACACAGCGGTGCTGGAGATTTAGGGTACACTCAGGTACCGTGCGTGGTGTTAATACACTTCATGGGTTTAGAGGTGTTAACACAGAAGGGTGTTAATCCCTGTGTTGTCAATATTTAACCGGTCTATATAAAACAGCCCATTTTGAAGTCCTCATTAAGTCCTTCAGGGGCCAAACAGTTCAAGCGGTGGATCCACTGTAGTTCCCTTTGCAGTAGTATTTTATCCCGGTCTCCGCCTCTGTGCAGGGGTGGTATGTGGTCAATAGGTGAGCACTTGAGCTCACTTATTTTGTGATTAAGTTCTTTGTAATGTCTGGCAACCGGCAATAATTTCAGGTCCAAATCACTTGTGCCCGGGGTCAGACACTTTTTTATTGATGACCTGTGTTGACTAATTCTCTCCTTAATCATCCGCGACGTCTTTCCGACGTAGACTAGGTTACAAGGGCAGATCAGGGCATATACAATATACTTGGTATTGCAATCAATTCTGTGTCTGGCCTTGTATATTTTCCCATCTTTGGGATTGGTAAAGCGGTCTCCAATTTTCATAAATGGACAATTAGAGCATCCTGTGCACTTGTAGGTACCATTCTTTTTGGTAAGCCAGTTCTTGTTCATGGTCTTGCTACGTGAGACGTCGGTAACCACCAACATGTCTTTGAGGTTAGGACCTCTTCTGTAGGCAAAGCGAGGAGGAGTTGCGAGTACTGGTCCCACAGTTGGGTCACTGGCAAGTAGGTGCCAATGCTCACGAATTTTGTCTTTAATGTGCTTGGAGGCCACAGTGTAGGTGCTGCAAAAGTTCAGACGATTTGCTTCATCCGGTAAGTGTTCCTTGGGTTGTAGTAAGTCATCCCTTTTTAATAGCAGTGCCTTCTGGTATGCTGTTTTGATGTCATCGGGGTGGTATCCTCGGTCCTTGAAGCGTTGACCCATTTCGGTTAGTGCATGTTGCAGACTCTCTTGTTCAGAGTTAATCCTGCAGACTCTTACCATCTGCGAGTAAGGGAGTCCCCTTTTCAATGCAGCAGGGTGAAAGCTTTCATTCTGTAGCAAAGTATTTTTATCTGTCGCTTTGGTGTAGATTTGTGTGGATAGCTTCAAGTCCTTGAGTTTAACCGTGACATCCAGAAAGTTAATTTGTTTGTCGCTTAGATTCATGGTGAATCGGATGGTTCCGTCAATGGTATTAAGATGATTGAAGAACTGTAGCAGCTTGGTTTCTCCTCCCTTCCATAGTAGGAACAGGTCGTCTATGAACCTTACATAAAAGACGATATATTTTGAAAATTCCTTATTTTGGTAAATGTGTTGCTCCTTGTTAACCTGTATGACCTGTTGAAATACATCATTTTTTTCTTCTCATCAAAACGTGAGTGCTGGTTTCTTTTCCTTGACAGGAATAAGTGTTGCTATATATATATATATATATGCAGAAAGAACAACAGTGAGCGCTATACTGATTCACCAAATTAGACACAGTCCAGTATTAAAAACCTTTCAGAATATTTTTCATGAAGGTTAGGGAAAGCACCAGAGTCCGTTCTAGAACCCGCAGCTGGTTTTTCAATCTCAGGAGGAGAAGATCTCTGGAACCCGCAGAGATAAAGATCTATTGGGAAGTGGAGGAAAAACAGCGCTTCATAGTGCATTAAACGGAGTTTTTTAATTAGGACAATAAAACATCCACGGTACAATTCAGAGTAGCCCCGTACCAAGATTATGCACTCTGTGGGCTGGATACCACACGGTTTGTAAAAAGCACAACACAGGCATAGACTGCTCACATAACCATCGATGGACTCGAATGGACCTCTAACGATGCACCGCCACGCTGGATTGCAGGACGGGGACCAAGAAGCCACAGCCGGAGAACACGTCTGGAAGGCAGGTAACAGGTAACAGGAGCGACGTAAGCCACGCCCTGACGCGTTTCGTCACTAAGACTTCGTCAGAGGGCGTGGCTATTACGTCAGCTCCCTCGATCTTTATAGTACCGGCTCTCAATCAGAGTCACCGCACTCAGAGGGACACTCCCCCTGTGGGCGGCTGTTAGCGGCGCCCATGTCTAAAGATATATTCAAAGTAAAAGACGGCTAATAGCAACACTTCATATCTTGATCACAGGTTATAAGTATTAACCTCAATGATCTTAAAAATCGAATCCATCGATGGTCAGCGATCACAATTCCTTCCTAGTTTACACTAGCGGGCTAACAGTACTATGTACATCGCGGATTCTCTGTAATACATATTAAAACACAGGAATGCAGTCATTTAGCTGCACATATATACACACAAATAGTTATAAAAATACATATCAAAATACATATGAAAATACATATAAAGATAAAAAACAATTGCAAAAAATATATATATTGGCCAACTTCACCTCTGACAGGAGGAATATATTAACCATCATAAACACTGGACTTTTCCTCAAAGCCAGATCAATGACCATTTACAATACAAATTCAGATAAAATTCAATTAATATATGGGGTTATCTCGTAACCCTCATTAAGACCTACGGGTGTGAGTGAGCCCATACGCAAGATCCATGATGTTTCCCTCTTTAACAGGTCTTTATCACGATCTCCACCTCTATTACCTTTTAATACCAGTTCTATCCCTTTGACGGTAAGAGATCTGGGATCACAATTATGATGTTCCTTATAATGTCTTGAGAGGCTATGATTAAGGACACCGTGTTTTATATTTCTAAGGTGTTCTAATATCCTTGTTTTTAGACAGCGCTTAGTCTTGCCTATGTAATTCAACCCACACCCGCAGGTTGCCATATAAACAACATAAGTGGAATTGCAATTGATAAAATGTGCTATCTTAAAAGATGTGCCCTCAATAGTGTGCCCCTTCTTCATATGTGGGCAAATTTTGCAGCTATTACAGGGGAAGCTGCCACGTATAGATAAAAAAGTATCACTAAGCGGTTTTTCATTTAATACTTCTAACTGGCTTCTGGAGACTAATGATTTAATGGTTCTAGCCTTTCTATATACAATACGTGGAGCATCAGGTAAGTGGTTGGTCAGGACAGGATCAAGTTTGAGCACATTCCAATGTTTTCTCAGGATTTTATTAATCTCATTCTCGTATGTGTTATACTGAGTTATAAACATAACATTAGAGGACTCTTTGAAGCTATCAGTTTTTATTTTATCTTCTTTTTTGGTAGAGAGTAGTTGTTTTCTCTCAATACCACGAGCTCTTTTAAGCGCTCCATGTACAAGACCTTTAGGATAACCCCTATCAGTAAATCTTTCGATATATACCTTAGCCTGATTCTCAAAAGTATCGATGTTAGAACAATTTCTTTTCAGGCGTAAGAACTGAGAGAATGGAATGTTCTTTTTCCAGGGTGCATAATGACAGCTGGTATAGTCTAAATAGCTATTAGCATCGACCTTTTTAAAAAAGGTCGATGTTTGTATTTTATTTTTCTCCGGAAATTCCTCAGTACTCAATACAATATCGAGAAATTCAATTCTCGATTTCTGAAAATTGGATGTAAATTTCAAGTTGTACGTATTTACATTTAGTACTTCAACGAACTGATTGAACGACTCCTGGTCACCACTCCATATAATTATGATATCGTCTATGTATCTTTTGATTAAGACGATATTTTGCATTAAATCATCCTTCAATATATTGGTCTCCCAGTCAGCCATGTAAATATTAGCAAGGCTTGGGGCACATATCGTCCCCATCGCCGTCCCGCATGTCTGCAGGTGCCACTCCCCCAAAAAATCAAAATAATTATATTTAAGAACAAATTGAAGGCATTCACAAATAAAATCAATTTTCAATGGTGACATTAGAACATCGCTCTGTAAGGTAAGCTTTACCGCCTGTATCCCTTTATCATGGGGGATACAGGTGTATAAAGCCTGTACGTCAATGGTGGCAAAACAATAATCAGCCCTCCACTCGATAGTGTCTAATATCTGTAACAAGTGGGTTGAATCTCTGATATACGTTTTTATTTCCGGTACATATTTCTTTATAAAAACATCTACATACTCGGAGATCCTTGAGGATAAAGATCCAATCCCGGCAACAATTGGACGTCCCGGTGGGGAGGTAACACTTTTATGTACCTTTGGGAGGTAATAAAAAGTAGCCAGGTTTGGGCTTGTGTTATGCATATATCTAAATTCATCCAGATTGATGATTTTATTGGATAGACCTCTTTTTAATATATCTGCTAGTATGTCAGTATATTCATTTGTTGGATCACCAGACAATTTCTTATAAGAGTCAGCATCGGATAACAACCTGTGGGTTTCTGCTACATAATCTTTTCTATTTAGCAGCACCACGCCTCCGCCTTTGTCGGCGCTTTTTATTACGATGGATTTATCGTCACTAAGGCTTTTCAAAGCCTGTGATTCACTATAATCAAGGTTATACCGTTTATTTTCATTAGGTTTTAATTTATTAAGATCTGTTTTTACTAGCTCAGAAAAGAGGTCTATGTAAGGTCCTCTGGACTCCAAAGGATAAAAAGTAGACTTTAATTTAAGATTAGACCCCTGAGAAAGTTCAGAACTGTCCACTTGGTTCTGATATGCGGGTTTCTTTAAAAAATGGCGCTTTAAGGTCAATTTTCTAGTGAATAAATTGAGATCAATCTGCAGATCTACTTTATTTGGTCCCTGTGCCGGGGCAAAAGCCAAGCCTTTTTTCAAGACTCGAATTTCTACTGCTGTAAGTGTCCTGTCAGACAAATTAAAGATGCCGTCAACATTTTGATTATTAGGGTCGGCGATTTTTTTAACAGAGCCATTTGTCAACATATCATTTATTGTACAAATCTGATTTTTGGTTCTCTGCGAGGGATTTCCTTTCCCTCGAGTTCCCCTAGCCGTCTTTTTAACCGCAGTGGTGTTCTGTTCGGTGTCGATAAAGAGGGATTTTCTCCCTGGCGTATCTCTAAAAAACTCTGTGACTCCAGTCTAGGTTGAAGAGGCTCATATCTGTTAGTGTGTGACCAACCTTTAGTTTGTTTTTGAGTGAAAACAGGTTTGTCCCAATACCTTTTGGGATTTTGGCCTCTAACTGGTACTTTTTGCCATCTAAACTCTTGTCGATCTTTGGGTTGCCTCTGCTGTATCTGAGGTTTGGGGGAATAATATACCTCCTCATTATGTTCTGGCATTCTAGAGTTAGAATAAGATCTTTTTCTAATATTTTTATTTATATTTCTATTTCTATTCCCAGTTTCAACCTGTCTGGGTACATATTTCTCCGGGTTTTTAGTGATCTGCCAGGACCTAACTTGATTTAATTCATAGTCTTTTCTGTCTCTGGCATATTTTTTCTGTTTTGTCTCTATTATTTTGTTTTCAATAGCTGACACTTTTTTATCAATTTCTACTTTAGCTGTAGATAAATCATCTTTGCTGTAATTACTTTCCAATATAGGGTTAAGCAATACTATATTTTTTTCAATCTCGCTGAATGATTTTTTCTTTTCACTAATTAACAGCTGTATTAACTCAATAGAACATGCATCTAAAATTCGGTTCCATTCTTTAATAAACCTTTCATTTTCTTTTCCTACTGTGGGATTTTTAATTATTCTTAAGCCACGGGGTATTCTACCACAAGTGATGTAACTATCTAGGCTTTTTATATCCCACCAGGTTTTTGCTTCCTTGATGAGTAAACGTTCTAAGTCCAGTAAAGAGCCACTTCTAATTTCTGAGTTAAATACTTCAGCTGGACCGTTTGTCTGCTCATCAAAGATCCTTTGACATTCTTGTGAACGTCTATTACCCAGTTCACTATTTCTAAACATTTTTTGAACAAGGTATATAACTTTATATATAGATGAAACCAAGCAGCTACACAGTTGAAAGGATTCAAAATGGAAACACAATTGCAGAAAGAACAACAGTGAGCGCTATACTGATTCACCAAATTAGACACAGTCCAGTATTAAAAACCTTTCAGAATATTTTTCATGAAGGTTAGGGAAAGCACCAGAGTCCGTTCTAGAACCCGCAGCTGGTTTTTCAATCTCAGGAGGAGAAGATCTCTGGAACCCGCAGAGATAAAGATCTATTGGGAAGTGGAGGAAAAACAGCGCTTCATAGTGCATTAAACGGAGTTTTTTAATTAGGACAATAAAACATCCACGGTACAATTCAGAGTAGCCCCGTACCAAGATTATGCACTCTGTGGGCTGGATACCACACGGTTTGTAAAAAGCACAACACAGGCATAGACTGCTCACATAACCATCGATGGACTCGAATGGACCTCTAACGATGCACCGCCACGCTGGATTGCAGGACGGGGACCAAGAAGCCACAGCCGGAGAACACGTCTGGAAGGCAGGTAACAGGTAACAGGAGCGACGTAAGCCACGCCCTGACGCGTTTCGTCACTAAGACTTCGTCAGAGGGCGTGGCTATTACGTCAGCTCCCTCGATCTTTATAGTACCGGCTCTCAATCAGAGTCACCGCACTCAGAGGGACACTCCCCCTGTGGGCGGCTGTTAGCGGCGCCCATGTCTAAAGATATATTCAAAGTAAAAGACGGCTAATAGCAACACTTCATATCTTGATCACAGGTTATAAGTATTAACCTCAATGATCTTAAAAATCGAATCCATCGATGGTCAGCGATCACAATTCCTTCCTAGTTTACACTAGCGGGCTAACAGTACTATGTACATCGCGGATTCTCTGTAATACATATTAAAACACAGGAATGCAGTCATTTAGCTGCACATATATACACACAAATAGTTATAAAAATACATATCAAAATACATATGAAAATACATATAAAGATAAAAAACAATTGCAAAAAATATATATATTGGCCAACTTCACCTCTGACAGGAGGAATATATTAACCATCATAAACACTGGACTTTTCCTCAAAGCCAGATCAATGACCATTTACAATACAAATTCAGATAAAATTCAATTAATATATGGGGTTATCTCGTAACCCTCATTAAGACCTACGGGTGTGAGTGAGCCCATACGCAAGATCCATGATGTTTCCCTCTTTAACAGGTCTTTATCACGATCTCCACCTCTATTACCTTTTAATACCAGTTCTATCCCTTTGACGGTAAGAGATCTGGGATCACAATTATGATGTTCCTTATAATGTCTTGAGAGGCTATGATTAAGGACACCGTGTTTTATATTTCTAAGGTGTTCTAATATCCTTGTTTTTAGACAGCGCTTAGTCTTGCCTATGTAATTCAACCCACACCCGCAGGTTGCCATATAAACAACATAAGTGGAATTGCAATTGATAAAATGTGCTATCTTAAAAGATGTGCCCTGGAATGTGCTCAAACTTGATCCTGTCCTGACCAACCACTTACCTGATGCTCCACGTATTGTATATAGAAAGGCTAGAACCATTAAATCATTAGTCTCCAGAAGCCAGTTAGAAGTATTAAATGAAAAACCACTTAGTGATACTTTTTTATCTATACGTGGCAGCTTCCCCTGTAATAGCTGCAAAATTTGCCCACATATGAAGAAGGGGCACACTATTGAGGGCACATCTTTTAAGATAGCACATTTTATCAATTGCAATTCCACTTATGTTGTTTATATGGCAACCTGCGGGTGTGGGTTGAATTACATAGGCAAGACTAAGCGCTGTCTAAAAACAAGGATATTAGAACACCTTAGAAATATAAAACACGGTGTCCTTAATCATAGCCTCTCAAGACATTATAAGGAACATCATAATTGTGATCCCAGATCTCTTACCGTCAAAGGGATAGAACTGGTATTAAAAGGTAATAGAGGTGGAGATCGTGATAAAGACCTGTTAAAGAGGGAAACATCATGGATCTTGCGTATGGGCTCACTCACACCCGTAGGTCTTAATGAGGGTTACGAGATAACCCCATATATTAATTGAATTTTATCTGAATTTGTATTGTAAATGGTCATTGATCTGGCTTTGAGGAAAAGTCCAGTGTTTATGATGGTTAATATATTCCTCCTGTCAGAGGTGAAGTTGGCCAATATATATATTTTTTGCAATTGTTTTTTATCTTTATATGTATTTTCATATGTATTTTGATATGTATTTTTATAACTATTTGTGTGTATATATGTGCAGCTAAATGACTGCATTCCTGTGTTTTAATATGTATTACAGAGAATCCGCGATGTACATAGTACTGTTAGCCCGCTAGTGTAAACTAGGAAGGAATTGTGATCGCTGACCATCGATGGATTTGATTTTTAAGATCATTGAGGTTAATACTTATAACCTGTGATCAAGATATGAAGTGTTGCTATTAGCCGTCTTTTACTTTGAATATATCTTTAGACATGGGCGCCGCTAACAGCCGCCCACAGGGGGAGTGTCCCTCTGAGTGCGGTGACTCTGATTGAGAGCCGGTACTATAAAGATCGAGGGAGCTGACGTAATAGCCACGCCCTCTGACGAAGTCTTAGTGACGAAACGCGTCAGGGCGTGGCTTACGTCGCTCCTGTTACCTGTTACCTGCCTTCCAGACGTGTTCTCCGGCTGTGGCTTCTTGGTCCCCGTCCTGCAATCCAGCGTGGCGGTGCATCGTTAGAGGTCCATTCGAGTCCATCGATGGTTATGTGAGCAGTCTATGCCTGTGTTGTGCTTTTTACAAACCGTGTGGTATCCAGCCCACAGAGTGCATAATCTTGGTACGGGGCTACTCTGAATTGTACCGTGGATGTTTTATTGTCCTAATTAAAAAACTCCGTTTAATGCACTATGAAGCGCTGTTTTTCCTCCACTTCCCAATATATATATATATATATATATATATATATATATATATATATATATATATACATACATATACATACACACACACACTATATATATATATATATATATATATATATATATATATATATATATATATATACACACACACACACTAAGTACCAGAACCAGTCCCCTGCCAGACGGCAATTTATGCACCAAGACGCATTTACTCTATGGTTTCCTTCCCAGACCTCTTACTCGAATTACCTTTTAAGTATTTTCTAAGGACGCTTTCGACAGTCCAGTCGTCAGCGCTTAGTCTTAATCACTCATGCTTGTCACCCAGTTAAAGTTTTAACCCTACGGGTCATCCCCCTTTCAGTGATATCCGACGCCTCTGCCACACTGGCATCGCGGCTCACCAGTTATGTCACACATAATGCAATGTTTTATTTATTTACTTACTCCGGATGCCCTCCGACGAAAGGGGATGAGGCCTCAGCGATGTATATTCAGGACAATAAGCGGCACTCAGAAACTAGGTAGCGGTGAAGAAGTGAGGATGTTTAATCCATGTGCAAATAGGACAATGTTTCGGGGCTCGAGCTGCTTATTGTCCTGCATATATATATATATATATATATATACGCCAGAAATGTATGTGTTGCCGCCATAACATAATTTGGATAACAATTCATGCAATGCGATTTTTCATTGTAAAGACCCGATTTTTAATTGTATAGTCAGCCATGGGTGATTTCATACCCCCACTATCCAACTACGCATGGAGTTGATTTTATATAGTGTGGCGAGCGCACGCGGATTACTTTACATGTATTCTTCGGTGGCTCGCTGCGCTCGCCACACTATATATAATCAACTCCATGCGTAGTTGGATAGTGGGGGTATGAAAACATCCATGGGTGACTATACAATTAAAAATCGGGTCTTTACAATGAAAAATCGCATTGCATGAATTGTATGCCACTATATTGCATGCAATGCGATGCAATACAATGAAAAAATCGGGCGCCCAGATATTACACAAGTACAGAGTTACCAGCCATGCCCCCACAGCGGCGAAAATGGGGCGTGACCAAGTTGAAAAAGGCCACACCCCCACAAAACTAGGCCACACCCCCTAAAAATTTGTGCACGCCTCCGGCGCGCAAAAGGTGTCCCCACCCCCCCCGGGCTGCCTCATATGATTTCCCGGGCTGCTTTTAATTCTCAATCCGCCCCTGTATAACGCTTACGTGCTATTCCGTTCTACCGGCCAGAGGGGGACATTTATGCACTTTCAAGAGGAAGTCATAAAGAGCCTAACATTTGGGAATCAGCAGGCAGAGGGCCCCAGTACTTCTAGTACTGGCCCCCGTATTGTACCAGGGCAGCATTTTCCCAACGAAATCCCCTCCACTGCAAGAAAGGGCAGGACACAAAAAAGGTGCAAAGTTTGCTATAAAAAGGGAATAAGAAAGGAAACTATTTTCCACTGTGAAACTTGCCCCGACAAACCCGGCCTATGTATAAAGGAGTGTTTCAAAATATACCACACATCTATGGATTATTAGGTTCATCATTTCACCGTGCTTCGGGGGTCTTGCTAATGCCACATAGCACCCACCATTCATTCCACCAGAATCTGAGCTGCAAAAACCAAAAATCACTCCTTCCCTTCTGAGTCCTGCCATGCACCCAACTGGTATTTTTTGGTCACATGTGAGGCATTGCCGTACTCTGGAGAAATGGGGGCACAGATTTTGGGGTGCTTTGTCTCCTTCATTCCTTGTGAAAATGAAAAATTTTGAGCCAGAAGTACATTTTTGTGTAAAAAAATGTATTTTTTTCATTTTCACTGCCCAGTTGTACCAAAATTGATGAAACCCCTGGGGGTTTGAAATGTACACTATACCCCTAGATGAATTCCCTGAGGGGTGTAGTTTGCAAAATGGGGTCACTTGTGGGGGGGTTCCACTGTATTGGTAATGCAACATAGCACCCACCATTCATTCCACCAAAATCTGTGCTGCAAAATCCAAAAATCACTCCTTCCCTTCTGAGTCCTGCCATGCACCCAACTGGTATTTTTTGGTCACATGTGAGGCATTGCCGTACTCTGGAGAAATGGGGGCACAGATTTTGGGGTGCTTTGTCTCCTTCATTCCTTGTGAAAATGAAAAATTTTGAGCCAGAAGTACATTTTTGTGTAAAAAAATGTATTTTTTTCATTTTCACTGCCCAGTTGTACCAAAATTGATGAAACCCCTGGGAGTTTGAAATGTACACTATACCCCTAGATGAATTCCCTGAGGGGTGTAGTTTGCAAAATGGGGTCACTTGTGGGGGGGTTCCACTGTATTGGTAATGCAACATAGCACCCACCATTCATTCCACCAAAATCTGTGCTGCAAAATCCAAAAATCACTCCTTCCCTTCTGAGTCCTGCCATGCACCCAACTGGTATTTTTTGGTCACATGTGAGGCATTGCCGTACTCTGGAGAAATTGGGGCACAGATTTTGGGGTGCTTTGTCTCCTTCATTCCTTGTGAAAATGAAAAATTTTGAGCCAGAAGTACATTTTTGTGTAAAAAAATGTATTTTTTTCATTTTCACTGCCCAGTTGTACCAAAATTGATGAAACCCCTGGGGGTTTGAAATGTACACTATACCCCTAGATGAATTACCTGAGGGGTGTAGTTTGCAAAATGGGGTCACTTGTGGGGGGGTTCCACTGTATTGGTGCTTGGGGGGTCTTGCTAATGCGACATAGCACCCACCAAAATTCCACCAGAATCTGAGCTGCAAAATCCAAAAATCACTCCTTCCCTTCTAAGTCCTGCCATGCACCCAACTGGTATTTTTTGGTCACATGTGAGGCATTGCCGTACTCGGGAGAAATTGGGGCACAGATTTTGGGGTGCTTTGTCTCCTTCATTCCTTGTGAAAATGAAAAATTTTGAGCCAGAACTGCATGTTTGTGTAAAAAAATTTAATTTTCCATTTTCACATCCCAGTTGTACCAAAATTGGTGAAACCCCTGGGGGTTTGAAATGTACACTATACCCCTAGATGAATTCCCTGAGGGGTGTACTTTGCAAAATGGGGTGACTTGTGGGGGGGTTCCACTGTATTGGTGCTTTGGGAGTCTTGCTAATGCAACATAGCACCCACCATTCATTCCACCAAAATCTTTGCTGCAAAATCCAAAAATCACTCCTTCCCTTCTGAGTCCTGCCATGCACCCAACTGGTATTTTTTGGTCACATGTGAGGCATTGCCGTACTCGGGAGAAATTGGAGCACAGATTTTGGGGTGCTTTGTCTCCTTCATTCCTTGTGAAAATGAAAAATTTTGAGCCAGAACTGCATGTTTGTGTAAAAAAATGTAATTTTCCATTTTCACATCCCAGTTATACCAAAATTGGTGAAACCCCTGGGGGTTTGAAATGTACACTATACCCCTAGATGAATTCCCTGAGGGGTGTAGTTTGCAAAATGGGGTCACTTGTGGGGGGGTTCCACTGTATTGGTGCTTGGGGGGTCTTGCTAATGCGACATAGCACCCACCAAAATTCCACCAGAATCTGAGCTGCAAAATCCAAAAATCACTCCTTCCCTTCTGAGTCCTGCCATGCACCCAACTGGTATTTTTTGGTCACATGTGAGGCATTGCCGTACTCGGGAGAAATTGGGGCACAGATTTTGGGGTGCTTTGTCTCCTTCATTCCTTGTGAAAATGAAAAATTTTGAGCCAGAAGTACATTTTTGTGTAAAAAAATGTATTTTTTTCATTTTCACTGCCCAGTTGTACCAAAATTGATGAAACCCCTGGGGGTTTGAAATGTACACTATACCCCTAGATGAATTCCCTGAGGGGTGTAGTTTGCAAAATGGGGTCACTTGTGGGGGGGTTCCACTGTATTGGTGCTTGGGGGGTCTTGCTAATGCGACATAGCACCCACCAAAATTCCACCAGAATCTGAGCTGCAAAATCCAAAAATCACTCCTTCCCTTCTAAGTCCTGCCATGCACCCAACTGGTATTTTTTGGTCACATGTGAGGCATTGCCGTACTCGGGAGAAATTGGGGCACAGATTTTGGGGTGCTTTGTCTCCTTCATTCCTTGTGAAAATGAAAAATTTTGAGCCAGAACTGCATGTTTGTGTAAAAAAATTTAATTTTCCATTTTCACATCCCAGTTGTACCAAAATTGGTGAAACCCCTGGGGGTTTGAAATGTACACTATACCCCTAGATGAATTCCCTGAGGGGTGTACTTTGCAAAATGGGGTGACTTGTGGGGGGGTTCCACTGTATTGGTGCTTTGGGAGTCTTGCTAATGCAACATAGCACCCACCATTCATTCCACCAAAATCTTTGCTGCAAAATCCAAAAATCACTCCTTCCCTTCTGAGTCCTGCCATGCACCCAACTGGTATTTTTTGGTCACATGTGAGGCATTGCCGTACTCGGGAGAAATTGGGGCACAGATTTTGGGGTGCTTTGTCTCCTTCATTCCTTGTGAAAATGAAAAATTTTGAGCCAGAACTGCATGTTTGTGTAAAAAAATGTAATTTTCCATTTTCACATCCCAGTTGTACCAAAATTGGTGAAACCCCTGGGGGTTTGAAATGTACACTATACCCCTAGATGAATTCCCTGAGGGGTGTACTTTGCAAAATGGGGTGACTTGTGGGGGGGTTCCACTGTATTGGTGCTTTGGGAGTCTTGCTAATGCAACATAGCACCCACCATTCATTCCACCAAAATCTTTGCTGCAAAATCCAAAAATCACTCCTTCCCTTCTGAGTCCTGCCATGCACCCAACTGGTATTTTTTGGTCACATGTGAGGCATTGCCGTACTAGGGAGAAATTGGGGCACAGATTTTGGGGTGCTTTGTCTCCTTCATTCCTTGTGAAAATGAAAAATTTTGAGCCAGAACTGCATGTTTGTGTAAAAAAATGTAATTTTCCATTTTCACATCCCAGTTGTACCAAAATTGGTGAAACCCCTGGGGGTTTGAAATGTACACTATACCCCTAGATGAATTCCCTGAGGGGTGTACTTTGCAAAATGGGGTGACTTGTGGGGGGGTTCCACTGTATTGGTGCTTTGGGAGTCTTGCTAATGCAACATAGCACCCACCATTCATTCCACCAAAATCTTTGCTGCAAAATCCAAAAATCACTCCTTCCCTTCTGAGTCCTGCCATGCACCCAACTGGTATTTTTTGGTCACATGTGAGGCATTGCCGTACTCGGGAGAAATTGGGGCACAGATTTTGGGGTGCTTTGTCTCCTTCATTCCTTGTGAAAATGAAAAATTTTGAGCCAGAACTGCATGTTTGTGTAAAAAAATGTAATTTTCCATTTTCACATCCCAGTTGTACCAAAATTGGTGAAACCCCTGGGGGTTTGAAATGTACACTATACCCCTAGATGAATTCCCTGAGGGGTGTACTTTGCAAAATGGGGTGACTTGTGGGGGGGTTCCACTGTATTGGTGCTTTGGGAGTCTTGCTAATGCAACATAGCACCCACCATTCATTCCACCAAAATCTTTGCTGCAAAATCCAAAAATCACTCCTTCCCTTCTGAGTCCTGCCATGCACCCAACTGGTATTTTTTGGTCACATGTGAGGCATTGCCGTACTCGGGAGAAATTGGGGCACAGATTTTGGGGTGCTTTGTCTCCTTCATTCCTTGTGAAAATGAAAAATTTTGAGCCAGAACTGCATGTTTGTGTAAAAAAATGTAATTTTCCATTTTCACATCCCAGTTATACCAAAATTGGTGAAACCCCTGGGGGTTTGAAATGTACACTATACCCCTAGATGAATTCCCTGAGGGGTGTAGTTTGCAAAATGGGGTCACTTGTGGGGGGGTTCCACTGTATTGGTGCTTGGGGGGTCTTGCTAATGCGACATAGCACCCACCAAAATTCCACCAGAATCTGAGCTGCAAAATCCAAAAATCACTCCTTCCCTTCTGAGTCCTGCCATGCACCCAACTGGTATTTTTTGGTCACATGTGAGGCATTGCCGTACTCGGGAGAAATTGGGGCACAGATTTTGGGGTGCTTTGTCTCCTTCATTCCTTGTGAAAATGAAAAATTTTGAGCCAGAACTGCATGTTTGTGTAAAAAAATGTAATTTTCCATTTTCACATCCCAGTTGTACCAAAATTGGTGAAACCCCTGGGGGTTTGAAATGTACACTATACCCCTAGATGAATTCCCTGAGGGGTGTAGATTGCAAAATGGGGTGACTTGTGGGGGAGGTTCCTAACTTTTAGCACTTATGGTGCCTAGAAACCTACATGGTGCCTAAAAAAAAATCTCATAAAAAGGAGGCTCCAAAATCAAGTAGGTGCTCCTTCTATTATGAAGCCTGTGGTTTGGTCAACGTGCACACTAGGGCCACATATAGGATATTTTTGAAAACAAAAGAATTGGGGGAATCATTTTTTAGTCACATTTCTCTAGTAAAATCTACTGTATTCGTTAGAAAAATGTATTAAAATTGAAACTCTGCAAAAAAAAAGAAATTTTGAAATTTCACCTACACTTTGTTTTAATTCCTGTGAAACACCTAAAGGGTTAACAAACTTCCAAAATGCTGTTTTGAATACTGTGAGGGGTGCAGTTTTTGAAATGGCATCATTTATGGGGGTGTCTCACATACAAGTCCCTCAAAGTCACATCAGAACTGAACTGGTCCCTAAAAAAATCAGTGTTTGAAATTTTCATGAAAATTTGAGAATTTGCTATTCATATTGTAAGCCTCCTAGTGTCCAAAAAAATTAAAAGGAAGTTGAAATAATGATGGAAACATAAAGTAGACATATGGTCTATGTTAGTTATTAACTATTTTGAGTGGTATGATTATTTGTCTCACAAGCAGAAAATTTAACATTTTGCAAATTGCTAAATTTTCCATTTTTTCACGATATTTTGGTATTTTTCACAAAAAAACACAGACTGTATCGACGAAAATTTACCACTAACTTGAAGTACAATGTGTCACGAGAAAACAATCTCAAAATCACTGGGATAAGTAAAAGCAAAAAAAAGTTATCCCCACTTAAGTGAGACATGTCAGATTTGAAAAAAAGGGCTCTGTCATGAAGGCACAAACTGGCTCTGTCATGAAGGGGTTAAGAGGATATAACAGCCCAGAATGTTGTAGTGTTCATACAGCTGGGACTAATAAAGCTTTGTATCCCCTTGGAAACAGAGCAGCCAGCTTCCATGAGGAGAGAGTCTGAGGTAACTGTCAGCAAGGCTCGAGCCCACTCCATCGGCTCCAGAGTTCCCACAAATAGTAGGTGCTGGAATGTAAATGGATTGAGTCCCATCAGTATTACTTGTGCAGGAGAGGAAAGGACACTAATCACAACAGGAAGCCTGTCCCCATTTCCACAGCAGCCCCAGAACTGCAGATCATCCAGTACAAGTAGGGTTACCACCTCAACCCTTTAATTCCGAACAAATATTAATTACACAGATTCTGTGGCTGGCTGACTTCAAGACTCCATTTCAACTGGTTTTTTTTTTTTAAACAGCCACAGAACCAGTGTAATTAATATGTGTCCAGAATTAAAGGGATGATGTGGTAACCCTAAGTACAAGTCCAGCTAGTGACTCAATCTATGTAAATAAGACAGCAGGGAGTGACTGGAGGGGATCACAAGGAGGTAAAGGAACAGACCGAGGGTGCTGGAAAATGTGAGTTTGATGAGTTCAATGACAGACTTTGTGTACAAAGGAGGAAGTATATGTATATACAGCAGGGACGTGCAGTCAGGGGAGGCAGGGGAGGCAGAGCCTCCCCTGTCACAATGATGAAAATAATAAAAAGAAGATATTTATATATCTTCTTTTACTATTTTCATCATTTCTACCTCTCCGGCTGCCTCCCACTGCTGCATGTGAGAGTGGGAGGCAGCGGGAGAGGTGCCTCCCGCTGTTAACATTAAAACACCGGGCAGCGGGGGGCGGTTAGGGGTGGGCAGGGGGCAGGGCGCAGCAATAGGCTGTAAAAGCCCATTGAAAATGAATGGGGAAGCGGCACTTATACTGATGCCGCAATGACAGCGGCACCAGTATAAACGCACGCCCCCAGATGTGATTGGGCCAGCAGATCCAGTGCTGGATCCGCTGTCCAATCACACATGCAGCAGTGCGGGCAGCAGGGAGTTCGGCCGGCGCCTGCAGGGAGAAAGCAGAAGATGTCACTCACCCGCCGCCGAGAGGACTGGCCGCCGCCACCGCCGAGGACAGGTGAGTCTGCCGGGTGGTGGGAGGGGGGGGGGCTGCCTTTATTGTCGGAGGGCAGAAATCCCGGCTCCCCCTCGGCCGTTGTACGAGAGGAGCTGCCGCCGACGGTAGGATGCTGCGAGGTCCGATGTATCCAGCAGCCGGGGAACCGGGGAAAGAGCAGTAGGAGCCGGCCTTCTGCGTGGAGCACACACTCATCAACGTGGAGGAGAGAGCAGCAGCGGGCGGGAGCTGCAGTCATGGACCCGCTGCTTATTGCTGCTGCCGAGCCGGGGACGGAGTGAGAGAGCCGGAGCTGCTGGAGGGCAAGAGCCGGGTGAGCGCCGGATGAGCAGGGGGATACAGGGGGAGAGCCGGGTGAGCAGGAGGGGATACTGAGGGAGAGCCGGGTGAGCAGGGGGGATACTGTGGGACATCCGGGTGAGCAGAGGGGACACTGTGGGTGAGCAGGGGGGATATATGGGAAGGTTCGGGTGGGGATACAGGGAGAGAGACGAGTAAGCAGAGGGGGATATAGGAGAGCTGGGGGGGGGGGGTCGTGAGACCAGTGGGAAAGCATAGTGAGCAGGGGGGATACAGGGGAAGACCCTGATGAGCAAGGGGGTTATAGGGGCAGAGCTTGGTGAGCAAGGGGGATACAGGGGGAGAGCTGGCTGAGTAGATGGGGGATGCTGGGGGAGCAGACAGGGGATAAACGGGGAGAGTCAGCAGGGGGATACAAGAGGGAAGGAGCCGGGTGTGTAGGGGGATATAGTACAGGGAGAAGGGGTATTTTGGGTGAGCAGGGTGGTGGGGGGTATGGTACAGGGTGAGCAGGGGTGTACCAGGTCAGCAGAGGGGGAGAGAAATGTACTGGGTGAGCAGGGAGGGGTGTTACAGTGCAGGGTGAGCAGAGGGGGGAAGGAATGTACTGGGTGAGCATGGAGGGGTGTTACAGTGCAGGGTGAGCAGGGGTGTACTGGGTGAGCAGAGGGGGAAAGGAATGTACTGGGTGAGCAGGGAGGGGTGTTACAGTGCAGGGTAAGCAGGGGTGTACTGGGTGAGCAGAGGGGGGAAAGGAATGTACTGGGTGAGCATGGAGGGTGCACGGTGAGCAGGGGTGTACTGGGTGAGTAGAGGGGGAGAGGAATGTACTGGGTGAGCAGGGAGGGGTGTTACAGCGCAGGGTGAGCAGGGGTGTACCGGGTGAGTAGAGGGGGAAAGGAATGTACTGGGTGAGCAGGGATACAGGATCTGAAGTTGAGCAGGGGGGATACAGAGTGATCAGCCAGATGTAGTGTAGTAGGGGGATACAAGGTTCTTGGGGTCAGAAGGGGGGGGGGGGTGCACAAGTATATGAACTAAGGTTGAGTAATACTTGACCAGGGTCTTAATGGGATCTAATTAATGAGAGAGGTGTACAAGGGGAGAGGGGAGAGGGGGAGGGGGGGGGGGGGGGTGGTGGTGAGGTCAGTGCCTCCCCAGGCAATGACCTCACCGCACGTCACTGATATACAGGTAGCATCCCAATGTTATACAAAGAACCAGTTACTGACCGGAGTACTTAATGATAGTGTTTGTACATAAGAGTTATTAAAGGAACAATGCAAAGTATGACAGGCATAAGATGTAGGAGCACAGCAAGAGCAACCTTCAGGAGACCATTCCATTATTAATGGCCACAGCTTCTCAATGACAGAATTTGTCCCCTCTGTGTGAGTTTTGGTAAGCAGAACAGAACTTCGTTCTAAGTGAACACTGGTGGAAGTATTCTAACAGTGAAATTCACTAGTGCCACTGATTCTAGTGCTACTGAAATAGTTACAGCACTACCAACAAGTAACAGGAACCGGACCAGGTTAGAGAATATATATTCCTTAATTATATTTAATCTGCAGTTGCAATTTTATGCAGTACCTTGATCGCCTGAGGAGCCGAGCACCTATCTGTACAGCGAACTGTAGTGATGTGTGATATAATACTGTTACACCAGTTCTAAGATCAGCAGAACTCACCAAAGATATACCTACTTCTTAGTGGAGACCAGATGGGCTGTTTCTTAGTTTAAGAGTCTTCCTTAAACTGCCTTAGGTAGTACAGCCTGTAACATTAAGCGCTTTATTACTACATAACAGCAGAGATGATACATCTTTGAAAGCATTGCTGAGAAAATAGGATACTTTCACTGCTAAACTCCACTATCATCAAGTGTACCACCGTTTATGGCCTAATCAATGCATGGACTAACAAGGGTAATTTGGGATAGGTGTGAGTCACTGTGGCAGTGGCGTAAGTTCGTTCCAGTTGCCCGGAGGCAAGATATATATTGGTGCCCCCCCCCCCCCACATACACACACAACCCTATGTAACCTTATATAAAATATATTTTTGTTAAGATAGATAGATAGATAGATAAACACACACACACACACACACATATATATATATATATATATATATATATATATATATATTTCAGAACTCAGCCACAGAGGCAAAATCTTTGGCTTTTGAATAACTTATTTAAACTTGCAGGGGAAGGAGAGGTGCCCCCTTGGGAGCAGGAGCCCGGTGGCAGATGACTCCATTGCCTCTCAGAGTTCTGCCTCTACTGTGCTGAACCTTTAAAGCTTTAAAGTGTATTGTTGCCATATTCAATTTGTGATTACTTTTCTTATAAAAGGTTGGTGTGGTAAACTTATTTATTTTATTCTTTATTTAGCTAAGAAATTAGATTAGGTAAGCTTCTGAAGGTGACAGTCTTTCGAACTTATATATATTTATTTATATATATATATATATATATATATATATAATCTTGATTTTGTTATCGTGAATTACATCACTTTGAAATGTTTTTTCTGGTTAGGTGATATGACAATATCTTTTTAACCAAACAAAGTGAATCAGAGCAATAAAACAAAGCTTTAACATAGTCTGAATACATTTCTTCAGATATACTGTGTATAAAAGTGATTGTATAAATGTCTTAAATGCTGTCAGGCTACCTGTTAGAAATATTGGATATGTATTGCTAAACTGGTAACCCTATTTGTTCTTCCAATGTGTTTTCCCAAGTAGGCCCATGAATATTTACCGATGCTTGGGTGGAGGCACTGACATTTGATAAAGTACATCCTTCAACAGGAGACCAAGGGTGGGTACCTTTTAAACATCAAGGTAATTGGTAACCTAGAGTCTCTCTATGGGTAACAAGACTTTTTGCCTTTCTAGTGAAAACAAACTTATGGATGATTCTCAGAGGATGTAATCTCATCATGCACCTAGGGGAGATGTAAAAATCCATTGAGAGTGATCAAATTAATCAAAAAGAAAGTATCAGCCAATCACTTGCTAACTGTCATTTTTCAAACATAGCTTGCAACTTGACAGTTAGGAGCTAATTGGCTGGTACTTTCTTTTTCTCCACTTTATAACTCTTCAGAACTTAGTACATGTCATTAGTAAGGGTCCCTATTCTGAACAACGGTTTACCAGGGAATTCCAGACTTTGAACTAAATTTAGTACATTTCAACACATAAATCCTACCATCAATTCTTTCAAATCCTTATTTTAAAGACCTGACTCATTTATTTATTAACAGTTAGCTTAATTTGTATTCTTTTGAACATCATACTGCGATGAAGCTATTTTAAAATATTTGGATTTCAGTAAATCTATATAACACTGCAGCTTTGTTATTTAGCTTCTCACTCTCCATTGCTAATGATTCCTACGATGGTGTAAAGAAAACTTTCACAGATAAAATTCTAGATTTGAAATGTTAACTCCTTCGCTGCTTAGCCAATTTTGACAATACTTGGTTGTTTACATTCCAATAAATATCAAAATGAGTAGGAATAATGTAGCAACGCAACAATGCATACCATCTGGAAAATTAGACGACAGTATCAGATTAATTAAGTTGATCCCTGTGTTTTCTGATGTCAGGTTGGGGAAGACCTGGCAATACGACCACCTGCACCTCTGTTCTTCTTTATGCATTCCTTAAAATAGGGATTATTTGGTACTTGTGAGTTATCCGGGCTGCCGATTTTGTCCTTAACTTAAGGACACCCGACCGACGCGATGCCCGCGATTTAGCCGAAATCGGGGGCATCGCGTCGGTCGTGGCCGTTATAAGGAGCCGCGACGCGATGCCCGCGATTTCCCATAGACAGTAATGTTAAAAGACACGATGGACACGATTTCCGACACGATTTCCCATAGACAGTAATGTTAAAAGACGCGATGGACCCGATTTCCCATAGACAACAATGTTAAAATAAAATGACAATGTGAAATTGGCCAATATGGGCATTTCACATTGTATATGTTTTAAAAAAAAATGTTTCATGGCCCCCCACCACCATTAACGCCACCCCGCTATTGACGCCAACCCGAAGCGTGGCGAGCGCAGCGAGCCCGCGAGGGGCGGCGGTACGCGTCCTTCGACCTTTTCATACCCCTACTATCCACTAGGGCGTGGAGTGAGAATAGAATAGTGTGGCGAGCGCAGCGAGCCACCGAGCCCGAAGCGTGGCGAGCGCAGCGAGCCCCGCGAGGGGACGCGGATACCTTCACAGGTATCCGCATGCCCTTGCGGGCTTCACAGGTGTCCGCGTCCCCTCGCGGGGCTCGCTGCGCTCGCCACGCTTCGGGCTCGGTGGCTCGCTGCGCTCGCCACACTATTCTATTCTCACTCCACGCCCTAGTGGATAGTAGGGGTATGAAAAGGTCGGAGGACGCGTACCGCCGCCCCTCGCGGGCTCGCTGCGCTCGCCACGCTTCGGGTTGGCGTCAATAGCGGGGTGGCGTTAACGGTGGTGGGGGGCCATGAAACATTTTTTTTTAAAACATATCCAATGTGAAATGCCCATATTGGCCAATTTTCCATTGTCATTTTATTTTAACATTGTTGTCTATGGGAAATCGGGTCCATCGCGTCTTTTAACATTACTGTCTATGGGAAATCGTGTCGGAAATCGTGTCCATCGTGTCTTTTAACATTACTGTCTATGGGAAATCGCGGGCATCGCGTCGCGGCTCCTTATAACGGCCACGACCGACGCGATGCCCACGATTTCGGGCGCGATGAAAAAATCGGCAGCCCGGATAACTCACAAGTACCGATTATTTTCCTCTAATCACCAGACAATAACTAATAAGGGGTCATTGTGTATGTTTAGTGCCCTCTCTCTTCCTCTGGCTATACTTATGTTTCTGTTGTGCCAGAGTCAAGAGTCAAGATTTCATCATGTCAGTGTCAGATCTAGCGGGTTTTGGGGTCAAATGCTGACTGCACATCAGTGCTGATCTGAGTTAACTGTCCACTCCAGGCTTCACTGACATATCTGTCCATCCATTCTATCCACTCCAATCTTGCTGTGCTGGGTCATCTGTCCATCCTCCACTGCATTGCTGTTAAACTGAGCTATCTGTTTGTCCAATCCAGATTCCTTAGTATAACATTGGCCATACTAGACATACTGTACAAGCAGTTAGATTGTTTATTATTGTTTCATTGTATAGAAACTTCAAAGTTACATTTATTGTCTATGTGTGTGTCACACTGGTATAACCGTAAGTGTCATGCTGGTATTGAGCATTTACCCTTGGTACAACTGCAAGCCAGTGCTCCTTATAGGGCAGCGTTAATTTATATCAGTATTGTTATGAGCTGTTCTCTCCCTTGTTCCCCCATTTTTTTTGTCAATTGTATTTTTATTGTATTGTAATTTCTGTACTGTTATCTGGTTGGGGAGAAAAACTACTGTAGATCAAGTAAAAAATCAGTAGCACACCAAGAACATAAAAAACCTTAAAACAAACCTAAAAAAATGTTTTTTGAAGAAGTAACATGAAATGCTTTATATCCAATGCAAGAAGCTTGGCAGGCAAAATTGTGGAACTGGAAACCATGGCCACAAGGGATGACAATAGTATAATTGGGATAACAGAGATATGCTGCAAGTAGTCACACAACTGATATAAGAATGGAGGGATATACCCTTTCAAAAAAGACAGGGAAAAAAGAAGGGGGGTGTGCCTTTATCTAAGAACAAACCTCACACCACGTGGGAAGGAAATTAGCTTGGGGAAAGAGGAGGATAATACTGAGGCTGTGTGGGCAAAGATAACTGATAATACCAAAAAAATCAAATACACTTTTAATAGGGTTATGTTACAGACCACATAAAATTATGATGACCAATTCAAAAATAAAAATTGGCGAATATATATCTTCCCCTATTCAAATTAGCACAGGTACGCCACAAGGGTGCGTCTTGAGTCCACTTTTATTTTCCCTTTTTACTTATGACTGTTATCCACAGGTGGATACTAATCTTATTATAAAGTTTGCGGACGATACTACTGTGGTAGGCCTGATTAATGACGGAGATGAGAGTGCCTATAGAGAGGAAGTTGATGTTTTAGTTAGGTGGAGTACTAAAAATTATTTATTATTAAACCTGACTAAGACAAAAGAAATTATTATTGATTTTAGGCGAGGTAGGAAGATGGAATTGATGTCTCTCCAGATCAATAATTTGGTAGAAGAGAGGGTTACAGATTTTAAACTATTGGGAGTAACTATCTCTCAAAACCTTACTTGGTCTGCCAATACTGATTTGATGGTTAAGAAGGTTCACCAACGTCTTTTTTTTTGAGGAAGCTCAAAGTGGCTGGGTTTTCTCAATTAAATCTGATTAGGTTCTATAGAGGAGTTATTTAAAGTATTATCTCATACTGCATTGTGGTATGGCTTGGTAACAGCACAAAAAAAGACCTGATTAAACTGGACAGGGTGATTCATTCTGCCGCGGCTATTATAGGCTGTGAGCTGCCCTCTACTGAAGAGATCTTTGTTAAGAACTGCCGGCGCAAAAAAGATAGTATTATGCTTGATCCCCACCATCCTTATTATCATATGTTCTCATTTTTACCATCAATGAAAAGGTTAAGGCTTCCTAAGCTACGAACTACACGTATGAAAAACAGTTTCTTTCCTTTAGCAATTATTGATTTTAACCAAGATCGTTAATTGTTGTCTTTCTATGTTTCGTACTGTAATTTCGTTGTTGTTCAATTTTTATTGTGATGACAATGACAATAAAAACTGTTATTATTATTATTAAAAAGTCAGCAGATCCGGGGCATTGTATACATCAACATACAGGACCTTCTCATATATTGAATTTTAGTAAAGTGAACTTTGATTTATTCAGGGAATCTTTAAAAGAAATTGAGGGGGGAAATGCAGAGGATATGTGGGAAACCCTTAAACATTCACTAGAAACGCTAACGACTAAATTTATACCAAAAGTCAATAAGATTAAAATCAATAGGAAAAAGCCACCATGGTTGGACAAAATAGTAGGGACAGCAATAAACAATAAGGCAAGAGCATTTAAAATTTACAAGACTAATGGGAATGATGAGGAGTTCATTAAGTTCAAAGGATTAAATACATTTTTTAAAGCGGTAATCAAAGTAGCTAAAAGGGAAAATGAAAAGTGCATAGCCACGGAGAGCAAAACCAATCCCAAGAAGTTCTTTAATACATAAATAACAAAAGAATAATAAAAGTGAACATAGGCCCCTTAACCCACATCAATGGAAATTTGCTTTACTGAGGATAAGGACAAGGACAAAGCAGAACTCTTAAATACATTTTTCTCATCTTTGTTTACTAGGGAGGAGCCCACAGTGGTACTCTCAGGTACAACAAAAAGTATGAGCCAACTTGACCTTAGTATTGAATTTTCTATAGATGAGATAAAAAGAGGCTCTACAAAATCAAAACAAACAAATCCCCAGGTTCCGGACGGGATTCATCCTAAAGTTCTATGGAATTATGGGAGAAAATAGCAAGCCCTCCGCATTACATTTTTGTGAACTCATTTTCTGGTAAGGTGCCTAAGGACTGGAGAACAGCAGAGGTTGTACCATTATTCAAAAAGGAAAAGGCATGACCCAGCATTAGTGCAATTCTGGACCCTGCAATGCAAAAAATACATCATAGCACTGGAAAAAGTCCAAAGAAGAGCAACAAAGCTAATAAAAGGGTTGTAGAAATTAAGCTATGGAGACTGATTGGACAAATTGGGATTGTTTACGCTAGACATTTATATCCGGACTAATATAATGAACTATCAGGTGCCCTTTTTACTTTGAGGAAGGATCCTAGAACACGTGGGCATCAGTTTAAAGGAGAGAAGTTTTTGTACCCTTAGAAGAAAACACATCTATTGGGCAAATACATCAAGGGGTACAAACAACAAACATAATCTGTATATAATTAAATCAGATTTCAGTTTATATAAGGGATGTAGCAAATAGATCATGCACTCTAACCAAAGGTTGAACTTGATGGACGCACGTCTTTATTCAGTCTTATCTACAATGTAACTATGGGCCTTATTTTGGTTCATTCTTTCTGACAAAATCCTTCTTAGATGGACAAAACCATGTGCACTGCAGGGGGGCAGATGTAACATGTGCAGAGAGAATTAGATTTGGGTGAGTAATTTTGTTTCTGTGCAGGGAAAATACTGACTGCTTTATTTTTACACTGCAATATAGATCTCACTTTGAAGTAAAACCCCACCCAAATCTAATTCTCTCTGCACAAGTAACACCTGCCCCACCTGCAGTGAACATGGTTTTGCCCATCTAAGAAGGATTTTGTCAGAAAGAATGAACCAAAATAAGGCCCTATGTGACAATCGTACTTGACTTTGAGAGCTCAAGCTTTTGAATTGTGATTTGACACTATCTATTTGCTAAGATGGGATGTTGCTATGTGCAACCAATGATATACTGTCTATTACCTTCTATAAGAATATCCTGATTTGTTGCCCTTAGCAACCGACCATCTTCAATAGAACTCCCATCTTAGCAAATAAACCCCTAAAATAATGGAATGCCACCACACTGATCTCATAATGCAAATTGCAATCCTCTATTTTATTTCTATAATAAACAAGTAAATTGCATTTAAAATAGTTGAACAGATAAAAATGCAATTTAATATTAAAAGAAAATGAACAGATTGGTAGACATTAAAATCATGAATTGCTGCCTGTTGCACACATTTGACTTTTAACAATTGTCGCTATATTTGACTAATCACAAAGCTGAGCTCTGTATGACTGACTAGCTTTAGGACAAGAAATGCTGAGCTTGTTCATGTGCTAGCTAGTTTAAATACAGATTGTCAAGACAGTTTGTAAATGCCAAGGATCTGACCTTTCATTGCTCTTTTAAGTAAACCCAACTTGTGAAAACGCAATACTGTTCTAAAGAATTTTTGTCCTTAATATATCTCTAGTGTAGATCGGTCATTTTATTAACATTATTTATAAGTTACTAGAACTTATCATCTAAAAAGAAAACAAGTGGAATCTTGTAAAATACAAAATGTTTTGAGCAATAGACGAGTCATATGTTAATATATTACAAGTCTACTGAATATGCCCTTCAGACATAAAGTGCTTTGGAAACAATTTGTAAACTGTGTTCTGGTAAATGTAGGGGTCAGAAAATTCAATTGGTTCCTGAGCCTTCAGGGCAGCCTCGGGCTATCATTGACAGCATGGGTCATATGAGTGCAGAGCAGAAATTGCAGGCCACTTACTGTAGCAGCTGTATGTACAAACATGGATGGGCAGGTGGTGGTTAACTCTTTGTAGGTTATGAAACAGCCAAAAACATAGGAAGGGAATTCCAAAGCAAAGGTGCAAAAAAACTGTTCTAATAATACCAGGGTATAAGTGCTATTGAGTTTGTGATATGAATGATATAGGTAACCATTAGCATGGCAAGAAAGAAAGGTTAACTCGTTAATGGAAAGCCAATGTTGTTCAACCACCTTTTATAATCACTTAATAATTAAAACCTTAACAAAAAAAAACAGTTTGCATTAAAATTTATCCCATTTCATTTTGACAGTTGAGTTACTAAAATTGTTACTTAGTATAATGGTAAACAAATAATGAAACAAAATAAGACAATGATAGTTTACCAATCAAGACAATAATGGCCTAAATCACATAATTTGTGGGTAGAGCACTACAAACTTATATACCACATTCACATAAACATATCCACTCTTTCCACCAAAGCAAGGCAAGATGCTTCAGCACTGCCACCATTCTCTAAAATTAAACTACAAGAAAAACTGAAACAAAAAAAACCTTCAACAAACCTATTAATTTCTTGTCAGATGACCAACTCCATTCTTACTACTAGAAATGTAAAACTCCTGATCCCCATTGTATTGAGACGGACAAGCTCCCATCCTCACAACTGCTATATCTATAATCACACTTCATCTCTCCATCATGAGCAAAAAAGATCACCACCACTGAAAAACAAGAAACAATAGCCCAGTTGCTGTAACTCCTTCCTTACAAGTGTGATACCTTATTCTCCATGTTAAACAAACATTTTCTTAAAACCAGGTACAACTAGGGTATTGCAGAGTGTGCCACAATGCACAGTCCTGCAGGGTAGTGGGCACTGTTGACAGCACTTGTCAATAATCTGTTAAATAATTATTTTCACTTTGCTTCCCTCATCTTTGAGGCCTGGCATCTCCTAATCATCCCTGTCTCCTTCATCACTAATACCTATACAACATTCATGTACTTAAATTGAGAGCTTTGTTCTTCAGTCATGCTGTCCTTTACTACATTTCAAGATGCTGACATATACTTGATTCATACCCATCGCCTGTGGCATTGCAACCAGACACTCTATCAGTTATCGATTGTATCTGCCCTTGCATAGAAAACTAGAGAATTCTAACTATTTAAAGCCCAACTTGTACTTTGTAATACAATTAGCAGCTTAGCAGCTGAGCATATTGTGGAGTGTATGACTGCACATGATTGGATGTGTGATTACACACCACATAGGTCTACTCAATTGCAATGCAGATTATTATTTTTTTGAAAAAAAAGCTTTATATACGTAGAAATCGTATTGTTTTTATGCAGACTCAAATAGCTCAATGAGTAAAGTGTATTACTGGTATGCATCAGGTTATGGGTTCAATTGGGTATGGCAGTATATTGAAATGTGTTACTCAATTTTGGGTAAGGTAACATGAAAAAGTGCATAAATGTGTATGTTCAAATACATTTTCTTGCAGTGTTTTTTAAATGTGTGTATATGATACAGATAAAATACGGGAAAGGGCATCATATTATAACCTTTCTATATGATCAGTTCTGTCATGCCCCTTACCTGTGGAGTATAGAAAATCAGAATATGATCTACATTTTCACTTTATGATCTGTGTAATTGTATCCAGGTGAAATATCGTACTGTACATTTATGATAGTCACATTAAGAGTCATGGCTAAACCAATTCTTATGCTGGGCACACATTTTATCTGGCAGTTATTGTGGCCAGATACCTTTATATATCATATAGTGTATATGGCCACGATTACTTGGTTCTTTCACCTATTCGTCCCCTGTGAAGGAACAGGGGAAATGACCATTGGTTGGCTGCAGCAGTGCAAACATTAACTGATGTGGCGGACTTATAAGTCCAAAATGATTGCATCGGACGGACATGCCGGACGATTATCCATGTCTTATCAATCGATATTTTGTGTTTTGTTGTGCATATTTGCGGTACTGTTTTCTGGGTGATCCAGCCCATATCAGAGGGATTGCCAAGATAATTGTATAATGTATTACCTGAATTAGCCACAAGAATGATTCATGAGACATATGAAATTACATCAGGCATTCCCAACCACGGTCCTCAAGGCACACCACCAGTGCAGGTTTTAGTTATATCCAGGCTTGAGCACAGGAGACTTAATTAGTACCTGAGTAATTCTGATGAAACCATCTGTGCTGAAGCCTGGATATCACTAAAACCGGCACTGTTGGTGTGCCTTGAGGACCGTGGTTGGGAATGCCTGCTCTAGGTAAACAGTCAATAGGTCGACAACAAAAAAACAACATTCACTAGGTCGACACACACAAAATGTTGACATACAGTATGTCAGCATGGCCAAAATGTCAACACAAGCAAACGGTTGACATGGGTTGAAATGTGAGACATGGAAAAGTCAACCTGATTTTAATTTATGTGTTTGTGTCAATGTCGACACCTGTTGACATGGATCCCCAATTAGTGTAATGTGCACCTTCGTATGGCTCACTTTGCTCACCATGTTTCATCATTTACCATTCCCATTCGTAGTCCATGGCGATGGTAAAGTATGAAAAAGTCCAAAGAAGGGAAAAAATTGTGAAAACCTTTTATTGACCTTTTCATGTGTTGACCATTGTCATGTCGATCGTCAACTTATGTCGACTTTTTTGTCAATGCCAAATTATTGCATTTTTAACTTCTGACACTGTCGATCTAATGCATGTCAACCTTTTGTCTGTCACTGTACACCAGACATGTCCAACGTTGGCCCTCCAGATGTTTTGAAACTACACATCCCAGCATGCTTTGCCACAGTTTTGCTGTTAGAGAATGCTAAAACTATTGCAAAGCATGCTGGGTTGTGTAGTTTCACAACATCTGGAGGGCCAACGTTGGACACGCCTGCTGTAGACCTTTCAACCACTTCTCTCAGAAAGCTAAACATCACCTGAAGCTTACACATCTCATTATGCTACAGAAAGGTGTTGGAGCATAAAAACTCCTTGGACAGAAGCAACAATTTATCATCCTCAAGTGTGTCCTGATGACCTCAAAACATAAGGAGCGCAGCAGTCACCAATGGGTGTAAGTTAGGGTGCCTGTGCTCTAAATCTAACAGAATTGATTTGGAATTATCTATATTAAATTCTACACTTTAGAAGTGAAGAGAAGAGAGAGCTCAGCCAATCAGGCGGCTGCCCAATGTTTTAAAGCAAAACAACATCTTTCTCGCACATGGACAAACACAGAAGGTAGCAGACTAGCTTTCGAAGCTTTAGCTTCAAGCGGGCTTACTAGTATATCATATGTTCTACTTGTATTTTCTGTACCTTAGATCATGGTTGTACTGTACTGTGCTTTTGGTAAGACTTGTGACACATAATTCTTCAATAAAAAATATTTTGGAGATTTCTTTAATATAAGTAAAGATATGGCAAGAGGATACATTTTACTTTAACACATTTATCTAATACTAGATGCTGCCATTATTTCTATGGCTTTAAGTTTTTTTATGCAATCATAAATTCATGAAATTAGAAATTTTTAGTGCTGTGCTGGCAGTTTATGCAACCAACAACCAACAAATAATAAATTTAAGTTTAGGAATATCTTATTCTAGATGTACTAGCTGACACATTGATTTAAAACCAGTGATATCATTCAGACAAAACTCTTAATTTCCCATGGGTTCAGATATTACTTGAGTAAAAGCAGAACGTAAGGAGATTTATCAATATACTAACTTAGAGAAAAAGTTAAAGTTACATCCAAAAGAAGAGCTTGGAGGCAGAAAATGTCTTATTGTCAGTAAAATCTTTAAGCTCTTTAAACTTGGATCCAGTCCTAATTCAAATGAAATCTACAAATTCTGATTTATATGGATGCTAATTGAAACATTTTAAATAGAATTCAAGCTTAAAATCTGTATTAAAAGGACATTGACTGTGTGAAAACAACTTTGCAGGCTCTTAAGAACCAATTTTTTTTTTATTCCTATGTTTTCATAACTTAAAGTCTTAAGCCCGGTACACACTCGGGAAGATATATTGCTCAGCCATATATTGCTGAGCAATATATGGCTGAGCAATATATTGCTCAGTTTCTCCTTTTCATCAGTGACCAGAGATGGTCGCTGATGAAAAAGAAACTGCTGGGGGAGCCCGGCAGTGGTAATCAGCTGGTCGCAGGAGCATGTTCCTGCGACCAGCGATCACTACAGAGGTAAAAACGGGAGCGCGCACCCGGCGATATATCGCCAGTGCACACTCCCATCATGGGCAATATGGTCGCTTAGCGATCATATTTCCCGCGATATTATACAAAATCGCCCCCGTGTGTACACACCTTTACTGCAGAAAATTGTGTATAATTAATGATGACATGTGCATAGCACATACAAAAAGTTGAATATTTGCGCTGTCAGGTTTTTTGTGTGTTTTAATATTAGCATTAACATAAGTGAACATGTGCGTTCTTATTAGCCTTAAAAAATATATTGTATCCATTCCTGATATGTTTAGCAGCATTAAACCTAAAAAATATATCAGGAAGTACTGTATGCCAATTCTAAAGACTATGATGACATTAAAAACATTGCTTTTAAGTGTCACCTCCATTTACATATGTTCAGTGATACAAATGTTGGTATAATATACTATGGTGGTGATTCTGGTTGGTTTGCAAAAGCAAACTCTTTCTTTAATGGAAAAAACCATGCACATTGCAGGTGGGAATAATGTAACATGCGCAGATAGAGTTACATTTGAGTTATTTTGTTTCTGTGCAGAGTAAACACTGGTTGCTTTATAGTCACACTGCAATGAAAATTTCAGTTTGAACCCCCACCCCCCGCGCCCCAAATATAACTCTCTGGAAAGTAACACCAGCCCCACCTGCAGTACACATCATTAAAGAAGAAGTTCGCTTTTGCAAAACAACCAGCATCACCCCTATATCAAATACTAGTGTGCAAATACTAGGGGCTGGGGCTAGGTGAAAACAAAAAAGTTTCACTGGACCTGTGTGTTTGTGTCCAAAAATATTCAAAAACATTAGCGAAACATTATTAAAACTGCCATTTTTGCAAGGCCAATTGGATACCCCCTTTGACTGAGTCCAGACTATACAATAACAACACACACTCAAGGTTCTGAACTAGAAAGCAGTTAACTGAATAATTCTATAATCAATATAACTAATTCAATCAGCATTTCACGTTTTCAGAGCCTAATTTCCTAAAACTTTTCATACTGCAAACTATTCTGACATGTCTTGATATAATATAACTGAAATACTAATAGAAAAAGTACTTGTTGAAAGTGGAGTGCACTAAAGCGCAGGCTCACTAATACTACTCAAAGGCTAAAAGGTGTAGATAATTATACAACTTGTAAAGTTTACTATGGAAATGCAGTAGATTACAGTGACAGTCCAAGCCCAGAAGACACAGAAAGAACCATAGGTACCATTGGCTTAGATGTAGTACAACATGTGCACTTTCTAATACATGGGACAGTATCAGCTAAAGACATGTAGACAGTCCTGCAGGCAGTGTATCAGGATGGAGGTCTCATAAGAATAATACATTTAGGATGTGTATTGTACAACACCCAAGTTATGTGAATGCAGCAGTACAGTATGAGTGACTATATAGACCAGACATGTTCAAACTAGGACCCTCCAGCTGTTGTGAAACTACACATCCCAGCATGCCTTGCCATAGATTTAGCATTCCCTAATAGCAAAACTGTGGCAAGGCATGATGGGACTTATAGTTTCACAACAGCTGGAGGGCCATAGTTTGGACATGCCTGATATAGACACAATTATGTCTGTTTCTCAGCAACTGCTTGTTGGAGTACAAGTAGGTAATAGAGAGATTACAGGACTAGCAACAGAGTTTGATATCTTAGTTGTGGCACTGGAAGCAAACACAGCAATTCTAACCAAATACACAGTTACTATGGATCAGGGGTTGAGACTATTACATTACATTTAAAAAAGGAAAACCTTCTGAAAATTCAAGTTCAAGTGCTACAATTGTCACATTATACTGTAGGTCACAAAGCAACTAACTACAAACAAACAAAATGCTAATGAAACCAAGAAAGGCAACAGAAAGGCTTGGGCTGCCCTGAATGACAGAAAAGATTGCTGATATATTGATTCAGGCACAACAAAGCAGTTCAGCCTTATTCCAAGATGGTTATCAAGAATTTTACCAAGCATGGGTATGGGCCACCTTGTTTAGACTGTATAAGATTGCTTAGTGTGACATTATGGTAGACAAAAGACTTCTGCTTAAATCATATGAGAGTGATGGCTAATACTTGCATATACAGCTGTCCCAATATACATGCATGTACATGATGAGCTGTATGAAACCCCACCCTGCACATCACCAGTGTACCTGTAACAGTGAGCCAAACTGTACCTGCTCTCTATCAATAAATCAACACCATTGGGCTGTTTATAGTTATAATAAGTCATCCATCTGTGTGTGCCTATATAAATCTTTAAGATCAAGTCTTTTATACACATTGATGTCTTTCAACATTCCCAAGCTTCATCCCACAGTTCAATAAAAACAATGACTTGCTGGCAGGTTAATTGGTTCTTGTCAAATGGATCCATAGATTATGTCTGTGGTAGAGAAATGAAAATGTAATCTGCACTGTTGCAGTGATTGTTATGATTGATTTCATATTCTCTGTAGAGTACTGTGTAATAGGATTCATTGGTATAAAACTGATGATAATAATAATAATAATAATAATAATAGTAGTAGTAGTAGTAGTAATCTAGCATTGCTGTTTTTGCTGAGG
Source organism: Crinia signifera (assembly GCF_055691185.1). Taxonomy (NCBI): domain Eukaryota; kingdom Metazoa; phylum Chordata; class Amphibia; order Anura; family Myobatrachidae; genus Crinia; species Crinia signifera. The sequence goes on along the minus strand of NC_139218.1, from coordinate 294,934,798 downwards.
TTTATGATGATACATATTGGACCTTACTCTGGTTCAATCGCAGGCAAGGGGGCCGATGTTTGATGCATACTCAGCTGCATTTCTGCACATTATTATTATATTATTATTATAATTTAATTTATAAGGCGCCACAAGTGTTTCGCAGCGCCGTACAAAGGAACAATACAGGGAGACAAAGCTTGGCATAACATTGAATAAATAACAAAAATACAGGACAAATAAAGAGCGCCACAGTTCAATACACATTACAGCTTGGATATAAGTAGTGAGGACTCAATCAACATACAACTAGAGGCTTGATGCCAATGATGGAGATGAGTATGCGGATGAAGATGGTCACTGTGTGTTTGAGTATAGGAGAGCTGTGAGTGACATGTGAAGAGAAGTGGGCTTTGACAACAGGAGGGAAGAGGGCCCTACTCGGAGGAGCTTACAATCTAGTAGGAAGGGGAGACAGACAGATTACAAGAGGTGCAAGCAAGTGGATGGTGGTTAGATAGCAGGATGTAAACAGGCAAGAGGTCGGAGAACCATCTGGTTTATGCAGTGGAAGGGTACGCTTTGATGAATAGGTGAGTTTTCAGTGCCCGTTGGAAGCTTTGCAAGGTCGGGAGAGTCTAATGGAGTGAGGGAGTGCGTTCCACTGAAGGGGTGCAGCACGGGCAAAGTCCTGTACTCTAGCATGGGAAGCAGTGATCAGGGTGGAGGAGAGACGACAGTCGTAGGCTGACCGTAGAGGGTTTATGAATGGAGATGAGGTTAGAGATATATGGAGCAATGGAATTAGAGATGGCCCTGTATGTGAGTGTGAGGTGTTTGAAGAGGATTCTGTAGGGGAATGGAAGCCAGTGCAGATTTTGTTGAAGGGGAGTGGCAGAATTAGAGCGGTGGGAGAGGAAGATAAGCCTGGCTGCAGCATTGAGGACAGATTGGAGAGGTGCCAGTTGGGATTGAGCGAGGCCGTTGAGGAGAACATTGCAGTAGTCGAGCCGTGAGATGACCAATGAGTGCATGATCAGCTTAGTTGCACTCTGTGAGAGATGTGCATACACTGGCTACAGCCTGCATGCGGTCACAGTGAACAGACTGTTTGCTGGGTGCACACACCCAGGGCTGTGGCTGGGGGGGTGTGGGGCAGTGTTTCATGGGCATTCCCATGTAAATGCTGTGCATTCCCATGGTAGTTGGAGCGTGACGTCGGTGCCGGTGGTGGGCTGCTGACATCACTTGATGTCAGCTGTCAAGCCGCTTCCTCCCATGGGTGCACACAAATCTAAGTGACCTTAGAGTCAGTTAGATTTGCGTGCACATTCCACATCATTCGATGGTCGACTTCACATAAATTTTATAAATACATTGAAGTTTTTTTGATTCTGAGAGGGACAATTATTATTTAATTTTGCCTATGGTCACATTGTACTACCATCAATGCTGACAAGACGTTATGCGCTTAATAAAAAATTATAAGTGTGATCCACGCCCTGAGTGAGCTACAGTTTGCCTCCTTGCAGACAAACCCCCAGTTATACAGGTCAGGGATGTGTCTGAGCCTGTGTCTTAGTATGCAGTTGCAAAAGCTGTAATGGTTTACTTGCAGCAGACATTCTGAGCAGCCAAGGAAGTCGGATGGTGCGTCTTTCTACATAAACAGTGGAACACAAATGCCATCAGTGAGCATCGCGTCTCTGTACAAATCCCTCAGCAGCTTCATTAGCTTATTTTGGATCCATCAACTGCGTCCAACTCTGACCATCATGGTAATATGGTGCACAAGTCAGCCAGACAATGATTCCAGCACATTTACTTACTTTCCTTTATTTTATTCTTACATTAATCATGTGTACTTTGACATTAAGGTTATGGTTAATAAAAATTATGTTTTATACCTTAAATGAGGCATTAGCTAATATTTAATACTGACTATTCCTAGATTCTTGATGGAGTATTAAATAGTTTTCTAAATACTAATGGAATACATTGTCTCGTGGGCTTGTGCACCCTATTACCAACTTTAGGATTAAAATTAGGAACGGCACACAATCTGGTCCGTGTTATGGAGTACAATGGGTCTCTCAGTAAAAAAAGCTTTGTTCACAAACGCCATAGTCATAAAGAAATACCACACGTGCCAAAGGCAAAGGTGAAAGTGTCATTTCTGTAATCAGAAGTGGCGCATTAGTTTGCCTCAAGAAGGCTAAAGACCTTGGCCATATAGGCGTACATGCTATGACAGCCAACCATCACACATCAAAAACCATAGCTTCAGAAATTATGTTAATTTTGTACTATCTGCATCATATGTTTGGTTTGTTCCAACAGAGATGCAAGTAACTAATAACTAGTTTCATTTCTCAAACAATGTTGTACCCATTTTATATGGCAAAACTAAATAACTACTACACGTGTCCTCATACACTGTGGCTTTGGTCACTCCAAATAGCCTATCTAGGTGCAACTCTACCCTAATGTACATCTCATTCAAATAAAACAAACAGCTGGGAGCAACAACATGACATGGCCATATTACACTGATCAATTTAACATGATACATTTGTCGATCTGTGTGCATCAGAGTCTAACTCTGTATAAAAAGGGCTCCACTGCAAGTGGTTGCCACTTTTTCTCATGCCAAGTTCCGTTGTGCTTATTCTTTGGTCATGTATATGTGTAAAACCAATTCCTATGTTATGTAGCAGCACATTGTGTCTATGAGCATATGTCCACTGATTTGGCAATGCAAATTTGAAAGGAAAGTATGGTACACTACTTCTCTTGAAGGGAGAAATGTACAAAGATGGGAGTTCTATTCTACATGGGATGTTGTTATGGGCAACCAATCAGAATCTACTTTTTATTTATGAAGCACCGTCTAGAAAAATACATAGAATCTGATTGGTTACCCATGGCAACATCCCATCTGAAATAGAACTCTAATCTTAGTAAATTTCCCCCAGAGTGTCTTACTTGTGCAAGTGTTTCATACCATATACAGATGGGGCAGCGCCATCTCTATAGCGAGAAGGGGACGCGCGCGCGCCCCCTTCCGACGGAGCTTCCAGCGCTTCCCCCGGGTCACCGCGGGCTTGTCGGTGGTCTCCCGGAGTCCCCGCCGCCTGCCCACACCCCCCCCCTAACCCTGTCCGTCTCCCTGAAGCGGAGACGGACAGGGTTCCCGTCGCCCTGCCGATGGAGATTGAGATGCGCGTGCGCGTGAGACACACGTGCGTCTCAGTCAGATGGTGAGGCAGGCTGCTGGCGGATCACCAGCGGTGACGTTCTGGCGATTCGCCAGCAAAGAAGAGGCCTGCCCCATCTGTAGCACATTTTACACTTTCCAACTTTTGCACATTCCCTGATGTCATCACTTTTCATTTTTAATCTTTGGATATACTTGTTAAATTAGCTATGGTGGGGATACAGAAATTCAGAAGAATTTATGGTACATTATGAAACTTTAAAAAGTTTGAATATATACAATGCGGAACAATTTCTTATTGCTGATGGATTTAGAAATCCACATTGTACTATTATTATATCCAGTAATGGAGCAAGTGCTTTTAATATATTCCACCCTAGAGTATGAGCAATTACCAAAGGTGGTATTTGACTAAGCTTCTCATGAATTAATATTTGGTACATATTTTTTTCTTACTAAAATATCTAAAAAAGAAAATGGTGACATTAGAATGAAAATAATTAGATTCTTCACCTGTCAACTATAAATGAAAACTTGAGGTAGAGAAATTCACATGAGAGAGGTCAGGCCTTGAAATGAGACGCCGTGTTCAATTTAATATACACTGTGATGGCATTATAATTAACATGTGCTTTTCCTTCCATTCAAAGAGACTCACAACTCATACATACAGTCCATTCCATTTTATTTTACTTCTAATTGGAATATAGAAGTAATGGCTGAATAAGGACAGTCACGATGACTATGGCAAAGGTATGATGCTAATTGGTTCATCTCAGAGCTGTTAAAGTTGTGCAATTTTCTTAAAACGACTTGTTGAATCCACATTATGTTTCCTGAAATATCTCTATAATCTTCTTCATATTCCAATAATATAATTCACTATCAATTGTGACCCCTTTAAATTCCATTTTTTTATTTTGTTTTGAAAGGTTAGTACGTGTATAATTAGAACTTCAGACAAGTAAATATGATTTAACAAGCTTACAACACGTGCATTTTGCAATGGATTCAGAGAAATACATAATTAATAGGGGTATATTTATTCAAGCTTCTAAAAATGAAAAGAGCTGATGGTGCCCTTAGCAACCAATGAGATTAGGCCTATCATTTTCTAGGATGCAATAAAATTGTCCAAGTTTAAATATGCTGATGATTGCTTGGTTACAGATTAAGTTTTCCTAGTCAAAACAGAAAATGACTACAAATCCTGTTTTCTGGAAACATTTTTGTATGAGGCAAACACTCCCGTACATGGCCATGTGAAATCTGTATTGTGAAATGTGGATGGATATAAATGAAATCGAGATTTCAATTGTAGAAGCTGTCATATGTTAAACTGCGTCCCCATCATATAACTATGCCTAAAACCATCTGTGCCCAGGAAGAAGAGTACCAGATGCTCGAAACGCATTGGAAGAAACTGACACCATCTTGTACCAGTGGACCTACCCAGTGCTAAGCTATTTGGAGCCAGGCAGGGTGCACTTCTGGACTGCATCTCTGCTTATTACCACCTTGCTGGCTCCAAATACCCTTAGGGGTAAGAATCAACCTATGTTTTATATTCATGTTTTTTACTTCATTGTTTAATAAATTTCCCTATGATTTTATCTTTGGCGCCTGGTGAATTTGTCACACCCACCAATTCTACATAAACCTACAAAGGTCTGAGGGAGACCTAAGTGACAAACCTCATGCAGCCTCCATAAGAAGGAGCGCAGGACAACATTACTCCAAATGTCATATTAATATGCATAAAACCAAGCTGACCCTTGAGTGGTAAGGATTCAAGGAAGAAGTAGTGTAGTTTAGATTGTGTGGGTGATTTGAATTTCAGGGGGTTTCTTAGTGCTGTATTGTGAGTTTAAGCAGTCTTGTCTAAAAGATGTATTGTGTATTACTGGAGCAATGAAAATAGATGATCATACAGAAAACAAGTGCTTAAAATTACTTCCCTGAAAATGGTAGTATACAGAAGGTTATGAATGGACCCTCTTGACAATGTTCCAACATGGTGAACATGAAAAACTGTAATAAAACAAAGACCAACGTGTAGTCAATTCTACAACATTAAATTGTTAGAAGTCCCCAAGTGTTCTTGGGGAGGAAATCATGTGTTGATTAGTAGACCTTCACCACTATGAGTCAGTTGATAAAAGATGACAGCAAGGGAATTCCGGTGGGCGTGTCTCAACTACCCCCCCCTCCCCGCGACACACGGTACCTGCAGGGATAAGCAGCACCGGCAAACGTCCTGTGCAAGAACCAGCTTCCATCCCCAATCACAGCACCAGAGTCCAGCTCTGCAAGGCAGGTGCATGGGACGCGGCTGCCATCTTCCCCATGCGGCCCAGCACACCATCTCCCCTGGAAGCCTTATGACTTGGAGAACCGGAATCTCAGGAATAACCTGCGGTTCCTGGGAATTCCAGAATCAATCATTGGCCAAACCCTTTTACATTACCTACAATCTGACGTAACCCATGCTCTAGGCCTCACAGGCTTGGGGACAGTGGTGATTGAGAGGGCACATAGGCTGGGCCCAGAGCGCGCCCTACGCCAGTCATCGCAACATTTTTAAATTATCGTGACAAGGAGGCAGTGTTACAGGCCTATCGTAGAGCAGGCTCGGTATCAGTAGATGGCTGAAAGATCTTGGTCTTCCAGGACTTCTCGGCAGTGGTCTCCCAAAAACATAGAGAATTCTTCCCTATCTGTAAAACCTCTTTGACCGTCGTTAACAATTTACCATATTATTTCCAGCAAAACTCAAGGTAACTGTTAATGGTACAACACACTTCTTTGAAGACCCACATCTTGCTAGCTCTTCATTAGCCCTGTCCAAACTATCCCCCCCCCCCGCTCTCCACCGGGGGCACACTGGGAGTGACTACATATTTTAATTTTTTTATTTAAACAATGAAAGAGAGATACATCAAACTGCATTGTGTTTGAGACCCCTCGAAACTACTCATTTTTTCTTTGTTAAGAATAATTGTATTTCCTCTTGATTATGTTCATATTGTTCTTGCTTTTCCTGTTTGCAGGAAATAACCGTAATACCTGTGCACTTGTTGCCACAGGTCTTTTGTTTACAATGTTGGAAAATTTTGAAAACTGGAAAGATTGGAGCAGTAATGACTGTAATAACATGCTTCTTAAAACCAATTTACTGTGTTTTGTTACCAAGGTTGGACATGGCTGGATGGGGAAAATGCCATCTGGCGGGGGACTCCCTGGGAGCTGGGCTGGGGACTCCCCTGAAATACTTTTTAAGATCTCAACGGCTTATTTAATTAAGCGAGGTATTGGTTAATGTCTCACCCACATCCTAACACACTCACAAATATAAAACATGATAAACTACATGTTGTTTCATGGAACGTACATGGCCTGAATTCTCTGAAGAAGTGCAAGAAGGTGTCCACACATTAAAGTCTCTCCTCAGTTATAATTTTTATACAGGAGACACATTGGGCCTTATCTCAGCACATGTCACTGAGGGATAGATGGATTAAGGAGTGTATTTCGGCCCCTTATGTCTATAAAAAAAACGGGGAGTGGCAATCCTCTTTCATAAACGACTACAGTACACTATAACCAACAACTTAAAAGACAAAGAGGGTAGATTCCTACTGATAGACCTACTTATACAAGATACGCCATACACGCTGTTGAATTTATATGCCCCTCAAACACCTAATTTTTCTTTCTTCCAAGACATCTCTAATTTACTACTACTGTACAACGCACTACACATAATCTTATTATAGGAGGTGATTTCAATAGCATTGCTGACGCCTTCTTAGATAGATCAACCCAACCAACATCTTTGCCTCCTTGTGGAGGTAAGGGAATTCATCTCCTGCAACATTTACATAACCTTCATGATGTCTGGAGAATTTTTAATCCAAATTATAGAACATACACATATCACTCTAACGTTTATCATTCCTTTTCCAGAATAGACTACATCATGCTCTCCCATTCATTATTTTCTAAGGTAGTGTCGACTAATGTCCACGACATTTTAATCTTAGACCATGCCTCTATTTCAATCCACCTCTGGAAAACTGCTCCGGAAACCACAATACAAATCTGGAGATTTCTTTCTGCACTACACAATTCCGAACACTTCACTCAATTTCTTTGTAATAAATGGCAAGAGTTCACAGACGATAACTTGGAACATTGGGAGGACCCAGCCCTATTTTGGGCCACGTCCAAAGCGGTTCTCCAGGGACACATACTCGCTTACCAATCTAGGAAGCATAAAGAACATAGAGAAAAATATAATTCATTGCACCATTCGGTCTCAGAGGCTTTTCAATCATATGTGACACACCCCTCTGACTCCACATTCCTCGACTACAAGCAGAAATGCCAACTTATGGAAAGCTTTCATTGGCTGATGCCAAGCAACAGGTTGGCTTCATGGCCAATCGCTGTTATAGATGGGGCAACAAGGCAGGCCGCCTTTTGGCTAACATGACCAGGGAATACAAAGCTAAAGCCCATATTAAAACTATTACAGACCCTAAACATTCACAAGAGGTACACAAGACAAAGTCAATGCTTTCCAATTTTTGCTCTTACTTCAACATGTTATATACACCCCCCCCCCCCCCCATCACTGCGGATGACCATCTGCATGATCATCTGTTGGAGGAAGCCAAATTACCTAGACTCACGCCTGAACAGCGAACGTTTCTCAATAAAGACATCGAGGAGACTGAGGTCTCCTTGGTGATCTCACATCTTCCTAATGGGAAATCACCGGGCCCTGACAGTTTTAAAGGGGAATATTTCAAAATATTAAAACCTCATATTGTCCCCTTTCTAACCCACCTGTTTAGGAAAATCCACAGGGTTCAAATCCTGTTCCCAAACTTAACAGAATCTCACACTATCCTGCTCCCGAAACCAGATAAAGATCTGGAGTTGATGTCCTATTACAGACCGATCACCTTAATGAACCAAGACCTAAAAATCCTGTCAAAAATAATGGCTAATCATCTCCAATTAATACTACGTTCATTACTCACTTCACATCAGGTTCACACATAATAGATTTGAAAGGGTTACGAGCAGTCCTAGCAGCAGTAATAATGGCTACTCGGTCCACCAACACTCCTCCCTCAATGCTTTTAAGCCTTGATGCTAAAAAAGCATTTGATATTGTTTCCTGGAAACCTCTACAAAAATCTTTTGAGATAAGAGCGTTCGGAAATTAATTTGTCCAATTTTTCCGATACTTGTATGCTACTCCTAGTACCTCATTGATCATTAACGGTGAACAAAGTTCTCCTATTGGGATTGCTTGAGGAACAAGGCAGGGTTGCCCCCTCTCCCCACTTCTTTTTAATATTGCACTTGACCCCCTTTTACGCCTTCTCCAATCCTGGCCTATTTTTCGTGGAATTAAGATGGGCTCTAGAGAAACTAAAATTGTGGCATTTGTCGATGACTTACTCTTATATATCACTGATCCCAAATCTATGCTTCTGCCCATCTTACAAAAGATAGGGGAGTATGGAGGGGCGTGGCTTGGCGAACAACCCGACCGGTCACGCTTTACAGCAGCTCCGGCCCGACTGACTCCAGTACCCCTGTTTTCCCTACTCCCAGTCCCGACAGAGCTAACCCTCCTCTCCCCATCCTACCCTCCCAGTGCCCGGACCGCTTCCGACCCCGCCGCGGAGCCGGGGAGTGCTTCTAAGCGCTCCCGCGGGTTGCGGCCTAGTCGGGAAGCCGGAGCCGGGACATCGATTGCCGGGCAGAGACGCCGCAGAGTGCGGCGAGGCGCTCGCACCCCCGTGAACCCGCCGAGAAGAAGGGAGCCGTGGAGATCTCTCCGGCGGTGACCCCTCCACAGCACCACCGCCTCACCTGAATCTGCTCCTGCCGCCCGCCGCTGACTGACTCCCGGAGCCGCGACCACAGCCGGGAACAGCGCGAGTGACACCCGCCGCCTCAGATACCAAAGTGAGTGACACCTGCCGCCTCAGGCACCAGCCGCACACCGCCCTGCCTGTGAGCCCCCTCCTGGGACACCCACACAAACTCCCCCAGCGTACTCATCCCTAATTGCGGCCATACATACTGCAGCACCTCTCAGGCGCCATCTTGGATGAGCTGCTGCCGGAGATATTAACCCTGCACTCCCCAGCATTAATCCTGTGCCCTCAACCCCAACTCCACAGGCGACCCCCCCCCTCTGCTGGATCATACCTGCTGGATAAGGGGTCTGCTACATCTGGGTATACCCCATTGGACCCAGCTCTGCTGATAGCACCCCTTACAGCACCCCTACTGGCCTTAATCAGAATCCCTACCACCCAACTTCAAGGCCTCGCTCACCCTGCCTTAAGGGACAGCTTCACCCAAATTAATCTGCCGGCTTGCCCCTCACAAGCTTGCTAATGTGACTTTAGATCTGCCACAACCCCCACTCACCAATGCATTGAATCTAGTGGCACCTATGGTCGAGTGAACTATACAATACCCCCAAGTACCATTGTCTAAGCCTTTCTTCGGCCTCTACAGCGAGTGCAACCCCCCTCACCATGCCGTCTAAAAGAGGCAAGGACCCTCTACCATCCAAGATCTCTCTTTCCTCCAAGAAGCCCCCCCAGCCCTCCTCGGCTCACCCCTCTCCCCCAAAACACAACCCACCCCCCCAGGGGACGCCGGAAGCACTAGTCCCCCACATTGGGGTAGCGGGGATAGATGTGGAATCGGACGAACCTGTGACACTGAAATCTCTCTGTCAGGTCTTCTCTGCATTCCAAGCAGAAATGTCCAAAGATCTTAAATCCGCTATCCGGGAAGTCAAAACCGAACTAACCGCCATCGGGGACAGAACAGACCACCTGGAGTGCAAAATGGAAGAACTTGTCATGTCCCACAATGACCTTATAACCTCCTTCGACCATCAACAGCGCGACATCGACAACTTTAAGTCTAAGCTAGCGGACTTGGAGGACAGGTCTAGACGTAACAACCTAAAAATCAGAGGCATCCCCGACTCGGTAGCAAACTCCGAGCTGGAGGACTACGCCTGCACCCTGTTCCGCAAACTCCTACCCACTACAGACCCGAAGGACCTTCTGATTGACCGTATTCACCGCCTCCCCAGACCCAAAACGGTCCCTGCTGACCTGCCAAAAGATACCCTCCTCCGGGTCCACTTCTTTACAGTGAAAGAAAGAATCCTGAGGGCGGCCCGGGAATCAAAAATCACCGACACCCTGGGTGGTCTCCAAATCTTCCAGGATTTCTCCCCTGCATCCATCGCCGCCAGAAGAGCCTTTGCCCCTATCACCACTGCACTCCGCACCAATGACATCCGGTACCGCTGGGGGTTCCCAGTCAAGCTTCTCATCTTCTATGACGACTCTACCTACACCATATCCTCCCTGGATGCAGGAGTCAAACTCCTAATGGACTGGGACATTACGGTCACGAGCCCCCAAGATCCGAAACGCGCCCGGACCCTGCAACAGGAATGGGCCGAAACTTGAAGTCATCACACAGCCCCTGCAGCCTAGACGCTACGGCCCTGTGAACTGTGCCACATCTGTTCTTGCCTCCCCCCTCCACCGGGAGGGGGCTCACACGTTAAGTATTGTTTGTATTGTTTATTTAGCCAGGCAAGTCCTGAGGCACTTGGTGCCCCATGTTAGCTTTAAATGTTATTCTCCTCTCGAGGATAGAGTTAGTTACATTACAAGTTTAGCTACATGTGATATGTTTATTGTGTTTCACACCCTTAGACACTAGATTCGCTGTCTCCCCTTTTACTCTTTACACATCAGCTGGTGAGTGGGGGGCTTCATATTCATACTTAGACCCCTACGTCAGCCTCGCCACCCCCCCAACCTCTTCTATACTACTGCATTAACCCTTCTCTCTCCCCTGCAGTAGTCATGCAGGTCCTATATACTGGACCTTTTTGGTTTTGCTTTCCCTTCACCTCTCTCTCTCTCTTTCTTGTACCTGTTTGCCCCTTCCCGCCCCAAACCCCCCCCCCCCCAGGACTTCAGAGTCGCAGCTACCCTGAATATGCATTACATTGCTCATACGTTGGGACGCTTACACTCCCTATCTTACCTAATCACGCCTGAGAATGCCCCGCCTCCTCTCACTGAATGTTAAGGGGTTGAACTCCCCTAACAAACGTAGGCTAGCCCTTTCTGATTTCCACAAACGCAGGGCAGATGTAGTTGCCATACAGGAAACACACTTTTCCTCCTCCAATCCCCCCGTATTCAAGGACCCGAACTATCCCACAACATATTATGCCAATGGCCCAGCCAAACGCAACGGAGTGGCTATTCTGTTCAGCAAACACACCACCTTTACCCTCCAGTCCCAGACCGTTGATAAAGCTGGTAGATACCTAATCCTAACTGGCCTTCTGGAAGATAAATTGACAACCATAGTCTGTCTGTACGCCCCTAATTCTAACCAAATCTCCTTTCTACGTAAACTATTTCTGCTCATTCGGAAAATCTGTAAGGGCTCCTTGGTGATACTTGGAGACTTTAACCTAACGATAGACCCCAAAATGGACAAATCCCACCAACCTGCTTCTCGCCCCCCACAACAGTCTACCACACCCACACCCTTCCGGAACCTACTCATGGAGTTCGACCTCTACGACATCTGGAGAACCACGTACCCTACCGGCCGTGAGTATACCTTTTACTCCCCGGTGCACAACACTTACTCTAGAATTGATTACATTCTATGCGATAAATGGTCCTTACAACACACTAAAGGGGTGGACATACTACCCATCACGTGGTCTGATCATGCTCCTGTCACATGGCACTGGAAACTAAAATTATCTACAACCCCCCCCAGACCATGGCGTCTATTCCCACACCTTCTAAAAGACCCTATCGCCAAGGCCACCATCCTAGAATCTATCCAGACGTATACTGAGCACAACTCTCCCCAAGATACCAACATAATTAACTACTGGTGCGCCCTTAAGGCGGTTACAAGAGGAGCGGCTATTCAGGCAGGCGCTAACCTCAAACGTAGAACCCTCAAAGCACAGCAAGATCTAGAATCCAAATTAGTAGCACTCGAGTCCCTTAACAAAGCGACACCCTCCAGGCCCTTGAAGAAGGAGATATCGGAAGTGCGCTCCCAACTCCAAAAACTCCTCTTGTCCCGCACCCAAACCGCCTTAAATAGGCTGCGCCAAAAATTCTACCTCCTAAGTAATAGATCTGGCAGAATGCTCGCTCGCAAACTACGGGCCCAACAAGCCCGCAATAGGATTAAACACATAATCACCCCCAACAAGGATAAACTTATGAACCACAAAGACATAGCCAACCAATTTGCGCGTTATTATTCCCAGCTCTATAACCTCTCCTCGGACCCCTCTACACCTCAACCCTCTAAAGAAACAATTTCCTCTTTCTTGGACAAGATCAAAATCCCCTCCCTCACCCCAGAACAACTAGACTCTCTCAATGCCCCATGGTCTCAGGCTGAGGTTCTATCGACCATTAAATCCCTCCCCCGTAACAAAGCCCCTGGCCCTGATGGGTTCACTTCCGACTTTTATTGCACTTTTGGAAACCTCTTGACCCCACACTTAACAGACCTTTTTACTGAACTATCCACAAACGGCTCCTCCCCCCCTGAATTGTTAGAAGCACGCATAGTGACTATTCCGAAAGCGGGGAAAGACCCGTCTTCTTGCCAAAACTACCGCCCCATTGCGCTGCTTAACTGCGACATCAAACTTTTTGCCAAACTAATAGCCCAACGCATTAATAGGCTCCTCCCGTTGCTGATACACCCGGATCAAACAGGTTTTGTCCCAGGACGCCAGGCCTCGGATAATACCAGAAGGGTATTCAACTTAATTGATTCCCTTTCGGGAGAGCAAGACCTTCTCCTCCTCTCCCTCGACGCTGAGAAAGCGTTCGACAGACTGAATTGGCATTATATGCAGGAGGTGCTGTCGCGCTTTGGCTTTAGAGGCCGGATCCTCACCTCAATCCTAACACTCTATAGCACGCCCTCTGCCCGGGTGTTCAGCAACGGTTTCCTTTCCGACCCTTTTAAGATCACAAATGGAACTAGACAGGGCTGCCCCTTATCCCCCCTGATCTTTGTCCTTTCAATAGAACCCCTCGCCATAACTATTAGAGATGATCCCA
>NC_139218.1:294238912-294316412 GCF_055691185.1 Crinia signifera | reverse complement strand
AAAATTAAAAGGAAGTTGAAATAATGATGGAAATATAAAGTAGACATATGGTCTATGTTAGTTATTAACTATTTTGAGTGGTATGATTATTTGTCTCACAAGCAGAAAATTTAACATTTTGCAAATCGCTAAATTTTCCATTTTTTCACGACATTTTGGTATTTTTCACAAAAAAACACAGACTGTATCGACCCAAATTTACCACTAATTTGAAGTACAATGTGTCACGAAAAAACAATCTCAAAATCACTGGGATAAGTAAAAGCAAAAAAAAGTTATCCCCACTTAAGTGAGAGATGTCAGATTTGAAAAAAATGGCTCTGTCAGGAACGCCAAAACTAGCTCTGTCAGGAAGGGGTTAAGATTTATGGCTGGTTGGAACAAAAACATGGTTATGGATGAGTGACAGTTTGTCAGTTTTCCAGCATTTCCAAGCAAATGGTCAACTGCCATTTGCTCCCATCCATAACCATGTTTTTGTTCCAACCAGCCAGATCTGAAGATAAATCTGCGTGTGTATGGCCACCTTAACTGCTTCACCCATTCCTAGTTAAAAATCCTGGTACTTGTGAGTTATCCGGGCGCCCGATTTTTTGATTGTATGCCTTAAGTTAAGGCATACAATCAGATGCGATGCGATGCGATATCGCATCGCATCGCATCGCATGCGACCATCGGATGCGATGACCCGATTTTTCCATAGGAATCAATGTTAAAATGATTCCTATGGAAAAAGGGGTCCTTTTCATACCCCTACTATCCAAGTGGGCATGGAGTTGGATATAAACCTGTGGCGAGCGTAGCGAGCCACCGAGCCCGAAGCGTGGCGAGCGAAGCGAGCCCCGCGAGGGGACGGTATTCCGTGTCCCTTCGCGGGGCTCGCTACGCTCGCCACGCTTCGGGCTCGGTGGCTCGCTACGCTCGCCACAGGTTTATATCCAACTCCATGCCCACTTGGATAGTAGGGGTATGAAAAGGACCCCTTTTTCCCACTGAATTCCATGTTAAAATGGACTCAGTCCATTTTAACATTGATTCCTATGGAAAAATCGGGTCATCGCATCGCATCGCATCCGATGGTCGCATGCGATGCGATGTCCCGATCCGACTTTGAAATCGGGCGCCCGGATAACTCACAAGTACCAAAATCCTTTAATGGAAAATGGACTGCATTAATTTCAGAAATAAAGCCAAACTTTTGATAAAGGATTGATTTAGTTTATTTATTTGGCTCTGAACAGGGAAAATAAAATGTCCTGATGGAGGTTTATAAATTAGAGAAATACTTGGATGGAGGAACTATCAAAAGACACACCATTGCTAAAATCACTGCTACCATTAGTCTGACTGTTTAACGTAGGGATCAAATGCAAGGATTGTTATCTTTTGGATTCTAATCATGTATTTCTCAGAAATCACATAGAATAACATAGTAAGTTCTACGATATTCACAAACAAATTGGAGAGAATTACTTGCCTGGGGGAAGCTACCAGACAAATGACATGCTTACTCACACCACACAGACCTGAGCAGATGAGTCATGGTGGCCAAATCGGAAATTGAAGGATGGGAGAAAGTACAATCTGGAAGAATGCAGCTAAAGTTAATGGATTGGAGAAGGAAGAAACATGAGGACTGAAACCAAGTAAGAAAACCAGTTGCATATTATACAGGTAAATGGTGCACCAAGCCAATCCGTTCCAAACTATGAGGGTTTAAAATAAGACCGTTGGGAGCAGATTTATCATACGTGACAAGTTTTATCATTTTATTCTTTACAAAGCTTGGAAATGTACTAATAACTTTACACAATGGCAAAAATGGAAAAAATGGTGGTGGCCTCTTCTCTTTGATGTATTCCCCACGTCCAGTCACCTATCCACTCCTGTTTATTCCATCTCTGGAACATTTAGAGAATAAAATGTCCCTAGACACTACCAAAACACTTGTCCACTCCCTGTGCACACTACTCTCATGTCTTGTTTTGTATCAATGTTCTGTATGGAACAGCAGAGCTTTGCGGCACCCTATACATATATATGCCAACAATAACAAATTAAAACATGAAAAAGTAAACTTATTTTTTGAGCCATATGAAGGGAGCGATTACCATTTAAAGCAAAATGAAACCTCGGGACACTTCCAGGGGTGCCTTGTATAGGTGATCCAGGACCAATTCCAATTTTTTTTATTGTTGATTTAATATGCAAATCACAAGATGGCAGCCACCAATATTGTCCCTCACCACATAACAGAATGTTAGGATTACATATAAATACAATTTAACATTTTTTCAAAACTTCTGGCCTAGGAGGTGTCGTGAAAAAAATTCTGATAATATAGGGCACCACGATTCAAAAGAAGTTTAGGAACCACTGCTGTAGGGAGTACTCCATTTATAATGTAGCATTCTTGTTTTATATACATATAGAACCTAGAGATTGTGAACCTTATTCTGGTTGACTCGCAAGGCTGCAAATTTTGCAAAAAAAATCTGGAAAAAAGGAAAAGATGTATTTATTCTTTGCAGAAACGGCTGCTATTTTGCCATTTTTCAACAAAATAGCAGCAATGAATATCCCTTTAAAATAGGTAAGATCCTGCAACCTATAAAGAGCCATGAAAGGGGATCTTTTAACCTGGGGGGGTATCCAAAGAGTTGCAAAAACATAAGAATGAGAATAACAGAAGTTGTTAGGATTGTCAAAGCAAAAAAAAAAAAAAGCTATCAGGGGGACCTGAAAAACCAAGTACAAATTTGTTCTCATAATGGGCAAAACCATGTGCACTGCAGGTGGGGCAGATGTAACATGTATAGAGAGAGTTAGATTTGGGTGAGTTATTTTTTTTCTGTGCAGGGTAAATACTGTCTGCATTATTTTTACACTGCAATTTAGATTTCAGTTTTTACACACCCCACCCAAATTTAACTCTTTCTGCCCCACCTGCAGTGCACATGGTTTTGCCCATTTTAAGATCAAAGTTGTACTGTGATCAGATCTGAATAAGGGCCAAGGTTTCAGTGCAATGTGTGTCTTCGCCCGCAGCCCTGATTTCACACAAATAGGGGGCTGCTTCAAGGACTTTGTTGTATCGCCTACATGAGGAAGTATACAATAAGACACAGCTCACCCCACTTTTTGGGGCTAACTGGATAGCCCGGGCAATAAAATTACCCATTGTAAATTGTTGCGGGTAATTGGAAAGGTCTCTTTTCTGGAAATAACACGAGATCCTTTATAAGCATCTGGTTCCCATGTGATATTGTGGCTCGGAGAACTGCTGATCGGGAATCATGCTTTGCGTGCCTGATGCGCTCTAAGAAAAATAAGGGTTAATTGAAAAGCCCCATTGAATCAATTAGCTGTGGTAAATTAACATTGCTAATGGAGTTCCCCTATAATTCTTCCAAATGTACAAAATTTGCCTCCTGATAGGAGGTATTGCTATACAGGTTGAGTATCCCTTATCCAAAATGATCGGGACCAGAAGATTTTTGGGAAAACAGATTATTCTGTATTTTGGAATATTTTTATATTTAAATGAGGTATCTTGAGTTACCTTGCATTTATGTTGTATGAGTACATTAACCACATGAAACACACAAATATATTTTATTTGTGCATTAAACAAAGTTTGTGTACAATCTCAGACACTGAATTTTAATGCTAAGCAATCATTTTCTTGCATATATTTAGTGCCAGTTACATATCATTTCCCCAGTAGTGCCATTATTTGGGCAAAAATCTGCAAAGTGCAAAATAATGGATTACAAGATGTGAGACAGGTATAGGGCATGTTGTATTGATGGGACATCAATGGGACATATTTTAACACTACAGGTAGGAGCTTAAAGATGTATTTATTTTGTTAAAGTGAACTTAAATTATACTAAAATCTATATATATTTTTTTATATATATTTTTTAACTTTTTTGTAATTAACTTGTTAATTGTATACATTAGCCATCTGAAGCATTTTAAAACAATTACCGTATATACTTGAGTATAAGTCGACCCGAATATAAGCGAGGCACCTAATTTTACAACAAAAAAAACTGGGAAAACTTATTGACTCAAGTGGGACCATCACTCGAGTATAAGCCGAGGGGGGCTTTTTCAGCATAAAAAATGTTCTGAAATAGTAGGTTTATACTCGAGTATATATGGTATACCGTTACCCCCGTTATTTAATTTTATTACAGTACAGGCTGCTCCCTACTTTTCAAAATGTCAGCAAGTTTTTTGAGGGAAACACACAACAATATTTTCTACCAATTTTCCCAAATTACATAGCGCAGCAACAGGGGGCACATATACAGTGGTCATAAGAAATTGTTTGCAACAGCCGTTTTATTTATGTGACTATTTGAATATACCCCTATACCGTGAGAATTCAATGAGCTAGCTAAACATGCAATTTTGCAGTCTTTACATGTAATATAATCACCGTGCAAAGATCCTAATGCTTTGAATAGGTCTTGAAGCATTGGTGAAAATTTTGCTTAGGCAAATCATACCATTGGTTACCAAACTGTATGCCTAGGCACCCTAGGTGCCTCAGGACCTATTCAAATTATTTATGGTCAAATGTAATAGACCAAACCAGTGCTGGTGGCTGCCAATAATAAAATATGTACAAACCAAAGCAAATCCTGTCCCTTAGCACATAACTGGACGGCCTAAGGCTACTGGGGAAAACAAATTCTGATCCTCTACAGCAGTGATTCTCAACCTCGGTCTTCAAGTACCCCCAAAAGTGCACGTTTTCCAAGTCACCTGGCAGGTGCACTCATTACTCACTAACACATTGTAAAAGATCACAGGTGCAGCTAATTATTTCACCTGTGATTCTGTGTGAAGACCTGGAAAACGTGCACTGTTGGGGGTCCTTGAAGACTGAGGTTGAGAGCCACTGCTCAGAAAATTGTCCCTTGTTTATCAAGAATGGTACAGAAATTTACAGCAAAAATTATTGTATCGCATCTAGTTAAAAACACATGGTGCTTTAGCACATCGCATGCATTTTGAACTAGATACAATGCGATCTAGTTTAGAACGCACTGTGCGCATCACATCGTGTATGGGCAACTTAATGCAGGAATTGGGCTCTGCTGCCCTCCAGCAAAACTAAACTATAAATAAGAGATACTGTACAGTAAGGACAGCTATCTTTAACAATGATAAGCGAGTTAAGCCCTCTAAAGAAATATGGTGGATGCAAAGAAGGCCTCCCAACATAATTCATACTAGTATTCTGAAGATTTAAAGTGTCCATACCCTAAAGTGATTTGGGCTCCTTTCATCAGATTCCAAATGGCTAGTCCGATAAATCAGATAAAGAGTTTCAAATCGCATGCGATTCCCCTCTGATTCCAATCCTACGCACGGTCCTGTTCGCATCGAATTGGTGCCGGAAATCACAACGGCTGCACTAAGTATTTGTCAGATCCCGCAGCCTTTCCTGGGATCGCATAAGATCCTGCCGCCTGGAAAGCTGACAAGGTGTTCAAGGGGGATCCTATGGGCAGAAGTCACCTGGTGTATGGGCACCTTTACTGGGAGTCATTTATTGAGGCAAACCAATTAGTGCTGGACCACTAAGATATTCCTTTTCCTACAGGAGTTATCCAGAGTATTTTGAGACCCCCTTTTCTCATCTTCTCTTCGGTTTTCTACACTGTACAGCACCCTTACTCTGGTAGTAGTGTAGTCATAATTTCTTGACCTCATTTTTGTTTTATTTATGTTTAAATAGGGATTTAATTAAAAGTCATCAATTTATCTGAAGTAATTTGTAATATATTAAATGTAAATATCATGTACAAATTCTGTTTATTCCAATGTCTGTCCAGCATCACCAAGTGGCCCAGACCAATACTGGGCTACAATGTAGTGCAGTTCTGGATGATCTACTTTGGACTGGCTGATTAGTTGTCAGTTTGTTTGGACTGGTCCATGACGTGCCTACTTAAAATACAGAGACACTTCATTTTAGATACAGCAAAATAGGGCATTGCTTTTAGTAGCTGTAGCACTGGAATAGGAGTGAAATGATACATCATGTGAGAGGAACGGATGATTATGGAGGGTAGAAAAGTAGGTATCTAGGCTATCTAGGTAATAAAACCTCTGGCTTTTGTTAATCTTCCTGTGTGATTGTAAGTACTTGTATATCTTTTTTTATTTATATTAAATTAATATTCTTCTGTACTGTGCTTTTCCAGTTGTTTCACAGATTCACACACACACACAACCCTTAGCCTCAGGAAAAACATAAGTTACCCTCAGTGGCCAGTCGATAACTATTAGAGGTAGAGGGTTAATGATGTATAGTGTTCATTCTAGCACCAGCTATATTTGAAAAGCCATGCAGTTCCTCTTCCCTGCCTGGGGTGTCGCTGTCTGCTGTAGAGGTTCTAGCACAGTGTGGTCTGTATATCAGCACTGATATGCAAACCAGACCTGTGCTAGAAACACCACAGCAGACAGCGACACCCCAGGCAGGGAAGATGAACTGCATGGGTTTTCAAATATAGCGGGTGCTAGAATGAACACTAGATGTATATTATCTTCAGAGAGACATTGTATCACCTTCCTTATTTTAAATCGGCTATTCCTTTAGTGGAGTACCTGGATTGTTGTTACATTCAGCTAATTGGCACCCTGGAGTTGCAGGTACACTTTAGAATCACTCATATACTGTATATGTGATCAAAAACCATTTCTTAATTTTCCTCCACTTATTACAATACATAAACAAAAGCTAGTAAAAAGAAAATATGATTCATACTTTAAATTTGGTAGGGACAATCTTAAAACATCAATAAACATTTTTTTTTTCAGCATGAACCATTGTGCGCTAAAGGGGAATTATATTGTGTTTCCAGCAACCGCCACTAGATGATGATCAACAGAGCAATTCAATTGTTGCTCTGTTTGGTCATGATGAGCAGTGAGGAGACACATTTCAGTCCACGGCCTCTGGGTGGCAAATTGAAATGTGTGGATAGTTTACTTGGGTTTAGCAGCTTTGCGCAGCTCGAGCATTATAAAACAACTGAATTGCCCCTTAATGTTTTTATGTTTATTGCTCACTGAATAATGCCAAAATTTGCAGATTAGACACTTACAAAAAAGTTGAAGTTAAATGAAATATCTCAGTGCTGAAATGAACACTTTCAAAATTATTTAATAATGGGTCACTGTCAAAATGCTTTAACATTCTTGTGGGCAGCGCGGGTGGTGTAATGGTTAGCATTACTGCCTCACAGCACTGAGGTCATGGGTTGGATTCCCACCATGGCCCTAACTGTGCGGAGTTTGTATATTCTTCTCCATAATCGCGTTGGGTTTATTTCGGCTGCACAGGTTTCCTCTCACAGTTCGAAAAATCTGCTGGTAGGTTAATTGGCTACCAACAAAATTAACCCTAGAATGTCTGTGTGCACGAACATGTGGTAGGGAATATAGATTGTAAGCTGGCACAATGACTGATGTGAATGTTCAAAATATTCTCTGGATAGCTCTGCGTAATATGTGTTCGCTATATAAATAACGTAATAAATAAATGTAATAAATACAAATGTAAAACTCTCAAAGAAAGAGTTAAATCAGAAGTGATGCCAGTGTCCTGAAATAGACCTATGATGTAATTGTGCAGTATGTGTAATGCTCGGAGACTACATGAACATTATTGATGGTCAGTATAAAGAAAATTCAATTATCCCTCTCCAACTGCTTTGCCTGGATATACAAAATGATAACAGAGCATGGATTTCACCTAGACAATACAGAAGCCACTCTTTCACATATTACATCTCATATCAATATATTATCCCTTAAATGTATTTTACCACTTAGGCCATATTAAAACTAGACGGACAATAACAATACATTACTCAATTACTGCCCACTTGTCTAATCAAATGTTCATCCCATATTATCAATTAAAAGGTGCCAGTTAATTCAGGTTTAGGTTACATCTTAGCGCAACCTGCAGTTTCTTGTGTATAAGCCGTGTAAATGTTTAAACTTGAGTCCACACAGTAAAAACATTTGTATTAAAATTGATTTGGAGGGCACTGCTCTTTGGTCCATTGTCTTTATATCAACCGTGATGAAACCACATGCAAAACAGTCCCTGCTTACAGAGCAGTGAAACAATGTGGCGCTTACCCCCTGTGGGAGCTGATGTTAAGTGGCACTGCTTTAGCCGTAGTCCCAGATTACTTAATGCAAATAAAAGCCCTTGACCTCGTGTACATCTGAATGGTCAAGGACTGAGTTGCACACTTTTGTACCTTCTAGATCATGGGTCCTCAAACTGCGGCCCTCTAGATGTTGTTAAACTACAATTCCCAGCATGCCTTGCCACAGTTTTAACACTCCCTTATAGGAAAACTGTGGCAAGGCATGCTGGGATTTGTAGTTTCACCACATCTGGAGGGCCGCAGTTTGAGGACCCATGTTCTAGATTCAGCAATCTAATTTGTGCATCTTTATAGGAAACCATTGGTCGCACCATCAAAACCTCTTCACAAGCACCACACTAGCTGCAGAGTATGGCCTCCAGTTGTAGTAATAAAGCACATAAGATTGCAACCAGTAACCCAAAACACCCATGAGAAAGTGGTTTGCCTTCCAGTCATTGCCCAGGAATGCCCAATACATTTCTGAGACCAGAACAATGCAGCTAAAATAAAACAAAATTACCTACACCGAAGTGAATTACAGATCAAATAAAAAATGTTGTGAGGGCATCTAACAACTTCCACCCTCACTGAACATCACATCCTGTAATCAAAACTGAAGGGGATCTAGTCTCTACCCTTTGGGAAGCAAGTCTGTCAGTTGGCAACAGAGGTGGGGGAAGGGGAACACAGTTACTTCCTGTAGAGACATGAATGCATGAAAAGGCAACCAACAGAAGAACTGTTGGGACTGAGGAAGGAAGTACAGCCGTATGACTGAGCCCCAATTACATAGCCCAGCAAGGCATGTCATGGCAACATCTCTGTGATGCAAATTAATTCTTTTTGGAATGCAATATGCTTTTGATTATATAAACAATGATCACTGACCATTCAGATCCACAAATGTGAAAGCCTGCCTAGCATTTGTCTCTGACTACATTAATACACATTGAAATTGCAACATTCTGCAATCAGTGGACAAACACTGCAACATTTATGCTCACTCTCCTCACATGCTGTGTTCCCAGTGCTTTAGGGGTTAATGCATGTAACAATGCGAGTGATCCCTAAATCATCATTTTATTTCAGGTTTACAGTTATTTGCCCACCAGGAACTCACAAGACATGAAGCAGTAATTTAAAGGCAACTAAAATATATAACAAGTTGCAAATGCTTAAAGGACATTTTAAAGGGTGTTTAAAGCTACTGTACATGTTGCTGGCTTACACTCAAATGTAAGGCATATCTTCACACATTTGACAGTGATAAATATTTTACTCAGATTTTTATTAGTTTTGCAATAATAAATTTGCCACAAGATAACACATTTTTACATAGTGGTGGTGGGGGGGGGGCAATTCAATTGTTTTAGAGAAGTTTGACATCACCGGTTTAAAGGATTAGACCTATTTAGATGGACAGGGCACTCATTCAATTGTTTGCTGTGGCCGTGACTACAGCATACTAAATGCCTGTGATAAGCCTGGCAAAGCAGCTTTACCACTTCTAAAGAGCCATACACATGGGTTACACTGCCTCGGTGCTGAGCAAGGTGCTTGAGCACAGATCGCTCAGCACATATCGTGGCACACAAGTGGTGTACACACGATGTATGCTGAGCTGTGGTTTGCTAGGCAAAACACCACAATCTAGAAGGACAGTGCACGCACCGTCTATCTTGCACATAGCTATCGCTATGGGGCATACACACGGAGCGATCTGTTCTTCATTTCTAAGCAATCTATTCAGATCACTTAGAAATGATCGCTAGTCAGATCACTTACAAATGGGTATGCTGGCATGCTGCAGTTATGGTGGGTCAACCAGCCCCAAAGCCCTACCTGAAACAGACAGGAGCTAATTCTGTTGATTCTTTCAAACAACTAAATCACTCCAGCTAAAAGCAAAAAATATTTTGTGATAATGTACATGGCTTGGCCTGCTATAGATCACCAGGAACTAAATATTTGGTCTGGGTAGTCCCTAAAACATGGAAATATGCAGTGAGTAACTTCTGAATGCACTTCTGTAAAACAGAAAGCGAAACTACTCTCATATCCATTACTTTTAGTAACGGGTTAATACAATCCAATTTTGTGAGCAAATTGGAGAGATAACTTTGCTTGCCTTTTGAGACAGAGGGGTAAAAATTGGCCCATGTGTGAACATTTAGCTCTCAAAATAAATTGGTGTGCAGGAGCCAGTGTACTGCTGGATACACACACTATAAGATGGTCTGTTCAATCTTTTTTGTTGGAGCGAACATCTGTCAATGTGTGCGAGCAAATGACATTCAATCATTTACTCCAAAAGCCAAAAACTAGTCAAAAATGGTAATCCATTTGATCAAACGTCCATTTTTGTTTTGGAGTAAATGGTCAATTGCCATTTGCTCCTTTACATTACAACCAGAAATATTGGACAGATTAAGGAGTGTATCCAGCTTTAACAGTCTTTCAATACAGATACAATGGCCTTCATTTAGGATGTAAAATGGTAATTCTGAGTGTCTGAGGATCATTCAGATGGCCACTGCTCTTGCAAGTGATTCATCATTTGATGCAGCAGCAGATCACAGAAGCCAGCAGGAGGCATCTATTAACACAAGACCTCTCCTGCAGCATTAGCATGACCAAAGGTGCACCTTTTATGGTCAATATATGCACCTCTCAATTTCCCCATTGAAGTCAGATCAATTTGTAGTCAACATGGGTTAAGTTTAGGTGGGAACCACTGGCGTATCTATAATGGGTGCAAGGTGTGTAGTGCCCACACTGCACCCATTTACATACAAAACTCTTCGTAGGGCCTAGTGCTAGCTGTGTAGTGGCAGAAAATCCCTGGAAAAATGGCAGCCACGGCCATTTTCTAGCAATTTGCCCACGTCAAGGAATTTGGAACAAGCGCCATGTTTGCGGAGACCTGCGCATGTGCTGTAGACTATGGTACAATGCCAGTCTACTCTACATTTACTGGACGACAACTTAAAAAAAAACATGAATATGTGTTTAATGCTGTCCACTGCCTCATGAATTCAAATCTTCAGTTTGATTCTCACCAGAGGCACCGCAAGAGGAGGGGGCCCATGTGCAGTTTATGTTTGGTCCCCCTTCTCTCTTGCGGTGTCTCTGGTAAGAAACAAACTGAAAACATGAGGCAATGGACAGCATTAAACACATATTCATTTTTTTTTTTTTTTTTTTTTTTTTTTAAGTGATCGTCCAGTAAACAGGATATTAAAAAGTACAAACCTAAAATAAAAACTGATAAAAGTTTGACTGCTCCATTTTTAAGAAGTACCTTATAACTGGCATTTCTCTCGACGTAAGTATCTGGGTTATCACAGTCCACAAATTTCTTCCATCTCTTTCAAAACTCAGCTTTTCGTCTGCATCTTCATATCCATTAAGGCTGACGTTGCCTCCTGGAGAAAGCTATTTATCTCATTGATCGCAGTAAAGCCATAAAAAGGAATGTACTTCCCCATTATGTCTATTTATTCCAAACCCCACATATCACTAGTCCCTCCCCTAATGCCAACTTCATGCAGACTTTATTTCCTCATTTGTGTGGGCAGGCAGAAGGGAGAGCAATACTCTGGCCTCTATTCTTCAGTGCCCCTATGCTGGGTGTGGGCTAGGGATTCCTAATTTTAAAAAATATCATCCACACCTGTGTGAATATTGAGTAGTCTCACCTCTGGTAACCCCTCTTTTGTACTGAGATAATGGGCAGTATCCAATGCCGGTTTTTGCAGCGAGGAAGGCTTGTTTTTTGGGAGGATCGCCAAAAACAAACCATCCTCGCCATCTAACCCCCTCGCCCTATTCTGTGTTTTGGGGAAATCCTTGCAGTCAGAGGACGGTGGAAATGGCAAGTGAAGGGGCGGGGGGGGGGGGGATGTGTGAAGTGGAATACTGACCCACGATCTATGACTGTAAGCTATCGGCAATGCTCGCCGTCATAGCTCGCCCAAAGGCATTGAATATACCCCATTATCTATTCCAAAGCCCATTGTGGCAATGGTCCCTGCCCCCTTTTCCTTCTGGTCTCACCCATCTAAATCCTCCCCTGGTATTCAGTACATCAATATTATTACCTCTAGTCCAGAGGCCTTGCGGCATTTCCATATAACTCTAACCTTGTTCCAACTGCTCTTTTCTCCCTATGGGGGGATATTTAATTAGCCCACACAGGTATATTTAGTTGTCCATACTTGAGGCAGATGAAGCAATTTTACTAGCCCCATAAGTCCCATTTTTTGTGTGAAACCAATAGTCAGAGAACTTATGCCAGACCCTGTGTGTTCATATGGAAAAAGATAAAAAGGAGAATTCCTGCGCAAAGAAATAGGGTATAATTAAAATGCCCAAATATGACCATCAAGCAAAAATCGCTATGATACCATATGTTGTTTGTGATAAAATTTAACAGGGACAATGGAATATCCCCCTACTGTATGCCTCCATGAGCAGCACTGGGAGAGGGATCTGTAGATACAGAGGATTGGTCAGGCTCAGGCATATCATCCAGTACTGCAAAGTTCTCCACCTGTGCCGGCATCAAGGAAAATGCTCATCATATATTTCGTCTTAGTGCCCACTTGATTGCATAACATTTTTTTCCTAATACATCTACCCATTTTGGGGATGGGGGGGCTCTCTGGCAGTGTCCTTCTTATTTTTGCCTTCTTCCACATTTGGTGGGTCTGTCCTTTCCTGCAGGGATTTTGGGTTTAGTTTGACATGTAAATAGTCAACACATGAAAGGGCCAACACTTTTTTTGAGATGTAAGTTTATAGATTGTAGCACATAGACCCCGAATTAGTGTACCGCTTCGTTTGCCATGCTTCGGACCAGGTGCCACACTTTGTCATCCACGTGGACTACGACTGGTAAAGTATGGAAAAAAAAAAAAACACGCACATGTTGACCATTTCATATGTCAACAATTTCAATGTCAAACTTTTGATTTTGTTGACATCCTGTCCCAAAATCCAGATCCCATGTTGTGTAAATCCCCTAGAGATATAGAAGAGGGGGCTGCCATTAATACACAACCCTCTCTGAGAGGAGAAACTCCCTTTTCAGGCATGCGCAAGGTTTCATCCAGAAAGCCCTAATAAAACACTAGAATGAACATAAATAAGATATCATGACTATGCATAAAACATGTAGCTGTCATTTGTATTTTACTTCATTACCATGCAATGTTTTGATTAAACACATTTTGCATGGTACTATCAGTGAGTAGAAGCTAACGGGACCAACATGTCATTGTGGAAAGGTAACACATCCAAAGCTGGCAGGGCGAATAAGGGGGCAATTTTATTACAAACACAAACCGAATTCTTCAGTCAAATAACATTTGGAATGGATTCAGTTCCTCATTGCAACCCCGTCCCATGTACTGTTACATCACCTCAGATCCTCTATCACACCTTCGCAATTATACATTGTAATCTTTCTCACAAAAGCTGCACAAAAACAAACGTGCAGACACAGCAGAAAGCTGCTAACATGACTAGACATACTGCTTTATATGCCATCCAGCCACACCCATAGTAGGGCCCATAACAAAGCAAGAGAGATGTTGTCACACACCAGAAGCAGGACTTGTCAGGCTCCTTTTCACCAGAGAAATGCTCTGCATTGAAATAAAGCTAAATCTGTCTACATGATGCCAGTAAGGTTACAACATTTGTGTTTCTCAGCCCCCTTATGGTGTCTGTAAAATGATAGGGATAGCAAGAAATAGGAAGATGATCCCATAGTCAGGCTTATGACACTATCTGCTATTTCTCACTACAGTAAACTAGCAATTTCAAACTGCTTTCTACATCTTTGAAAAAGTGTATTCTATAAATGCAAACATAAAAACCACAATTCCATTTATTTTAACTATAGAGTCAACCTAAAACAGTGCACAAGGTACACGGGATTCACAAAACTAATTTATTAAGATACTATTGATCAATTTTAAAATTGTAGGTGCAATTAAAAATGCGCAAAGTGCATGGTTTGGGTGCCACAACCACTGCTGTAGAGAGGTTTATTATTATTATTTATTACCAGTTATTTATATAGCGCACACATATTCTGCAGCACTTTACAGAGTATAATTGAACAGTCACATCAGTCCCTGCCCCAGCAGAGCTTACAATCTATATTCCTTACCACATGTACACCCACACACAGACATTCTAGGGTTAATTTTGTTGGAAGCCGGAATACTCAGAGGAAACCCATGCAAGCACAGAGAGACTATACAAACTACGCACAGATAGGGACATGGTGGGAATCTAGCCCATGACCTCAGCACCGTGGAGGCAGTAATGCTAACCATTACACCGTCCGTGCTGCCCATTCTTTGTACAGCTAAACCCGATGCTTTTGGGGACGTCAATAATGATGGGTGCCTTTCCATATAGCTAGGGACACACACACACACACACACACACACACACATTGAATCGCCCCTGTAGACTTGAATGTTTTGTAATAACTTGTCACTTGCTGTATGGACTTGCAAGGCCAGGCAATCCAAAAGTGACACTAGAGCGGTCAGGGTGACAAAATTAGTGATCGAAATGTGGACAGAAAATAAAACAGCTAAAGCTGGGTACACATTAGATAATGTGTCCTCCTGCCGATGGGGTTACCGATGTTACAATACATCAGTCATAACATACACAATGAACGATATATGACACAATCTAGCAATATATCATTTAGTGGCCACATCCAGGAGCATGATGTCATTCGGGATAACATCTGAACCGCATGAACACGCTCACTAGGAGATGGCCGACACGCCGTAGTGATCAATAGTCCATACACACTGTATGAGGTGTACGATATATTATCTAGTGCACAGGTGATGAATTAACAGCTTTTTAGTCATACATCGTCCGTTAAGCGCCCAGGCCACTTAGTCAGCCCAGGGCTAGTGTTGTTCTATTCCCACTGCAGGGACAATGCTAGCCCTGCTGCTGGCTCTGGGCTGAGCACGAGATCTTGCGATAATATCACATGCCTAGAAAGCGGCTGGGGAGAGGTTTTTTTTGTTAATACGCATGCACAGCACTGCGAGGCGCCAATAAGGAGAGCCGTGGATGCAGGACATAACGGCTCTGCTTATCAGCTGCAGAGGGGATCATACAGGGCTGTTATATGGGAGCTGTTATTTTTAAAATGTTAAGGGCACATTAATACATCTGCCCCTCAGTCCTTAGCACCCCACACAGTTCATGTTTTCCAGGACACCTGCCGATTTTTTAAAATGTGACATTGGTGACAGTTCTGCTGCCAGGTGGCCTGGAAAATGGGGACTTATGTAGGGTACACAGCAGAACGAAGTGTATGTAAATTGGGCATGTTTTGGGCCATTTCTGTAGGCAGCATCTGGAAACGACCATTCAGCTAGGTACAGGTCGAGATCGGATCTGATTCAGATCATGTGCAGGTCGTCAGCTTGAGCACATTGTGAGCTCCAACAGATCATGAGCCGATCGTACGATTGTCTTACGGCTGGGGTAGCCAACCCTAGTCCTCGAGAGCTACCAACAGTGCATGTTTTGCAGGTCTCCTCACAGAAACACAAGTGAGCTAATTAGCTCCATCTGTGTATCTTTTAAAATGTGTCAGTGACTAATGAGTGCAGCTGTGCAGCAGCTAGGTTGTCTGGAAAATGTGAACTGTTGGTAGCTCTTGAGGGCTAGGGTTGGCTACCACTGTCTTACGGCTTGCATCACTCTGTGTGTGTACCAGGCATTAGGGGTTATTGAGGACCAAATTTGGGAACCACTGGTCTAGTGTGTACCCAGCTTAAGGGGGCAATTCAGTGTGTGGACCTCTGCTGCAAGGACTGACATATGGCTGACTGGAAAACCCCGAACTGTTTTGAAAGGTAAGGTACACAGCAGGTAATATGAAGCTCGATAAGAGTAAAGAATGGATGACCCCTGCTACATTTTACATTATTGTACACAGTTTAAGGTCACTGGAAAAAATATTTCTCTTCCATAGAGCATAAGTATTTGTGTTTTTTTCCCCTCTACCTTTCAGCAATAAAATAAAATTTGCTGAATTTTAAGTACTACATTTTTTGCAGCTCATTGCCTTATTACACAAATAAGCTGCAAGTATACATACATAATCCATGGCAAAATTGTACAACTAGAAAAAAGATAAATATACTCTAGTATTACTTATTCTGTTATCCTTTAAACCAGTATTGCCAGTAGACTGAACCATATACTGTTTAAGTTTGGGTAAAAGCAGTCATTGCATAATATTAAATTGAAAACTAGCAATGTTGTGACCCCACTAAGTGACCAATCCTGTTCACTCTATAGGGATGAGACCGCATCCGCTCCAATCGCAGCCTCCTCCCCCGCCCACCGGTGATGCGCCAGTGAGTGACCATCAAATTATATTTTTTCTCAGTGTGGCGGCATGCAAGCAGATGTGTAAGCGTATACATCCGCTGGCATTGAGTCACGGGGATACAGTCGGCAGGGTGTCTTGTTTTCGGCAGGGAGGCATTTACCTGTACCTCTTGGTACACACTTCATGATTAATCTGGAGAACATGAAAGGCCGAATCTACACACCAGTGATTTATCATTCTAATCCATGCGATTACCTGTCTAACAAATCACATGTTTTTAAATGAACTATCAGCAGATGACTGGAAAAATGTCATCATTTTGGGAGATATGCCATGCAGCAGAACTGGCTCTGAAAAAATAGGACCCGGGTGCAGTTTACACACTCAGATTATCTAACAATTCAACAGTAAATCAGATAATTGTCACCATAAAGGTGTACACACACAGTGCCGAATGAGCTTCTGTTTTTGACTATATAGTCAAATCCAGTAGAAAAAGCACATATCACACGAGGGTATACAGCTTGCTATACCACTGCATGCCCCCGAGGGATCGGAATCGTAAGAAAAAATACACTGTGCGGGCAGCACAATTTTCACTATATTTTGTACAATCTAGTGTTTTAGTATAGTAAAAATGCTAGGCTATGTATACACAGGGCCAATTGCGCTATCATGCTATTAATTTTGACTATATAGTCAAAAATCGCATAGTACAGCGCTATGCAGCACCCAATCCCATTTTGATCCAACCCCCATGCCACCCCTTCCTGCCAGTAGATGCCAGCATCACAATGGGTCCCGGCTGCCACCATTAGCATGTGTACACACCTTTACATAGACAAAATCTCACATTCAAATTGCACAGTATGTATAGTCAATATTTGTGGATTTTAGGCTCTGTGAAATGGCTTAAGCTGTGTACACACGGAGCGATTTTGGCTATGTGCTATTTGACTTTGAGATGTCCTGCGATTTTGGCTATGTGC
Source organism: Crinia signifera (assembly GCF_055691185.1). Lineage (NCBI taxonomy): Eukaryota > Metazoa > Chordata > Amphibia > Anura > Myobatrachidae > Crinia > Crinia signifera. Next base: position 294,298,836 of record NC_139218.1, on the reverse strand, counting down.
AATTTGGCCTATGGCCAAATAAATTACAAGCGGCAGAGACAAAATTGCCTTGCCAGTCTATTTATCCATGCAATACAGACCGCACAGGGCCATGCATCGGTATCGTAAGCGGGTTAAACACTGAGCTTTTGACTAACTTTTCAGACAATTTTGACTGTGTGTAAACACCTTCAGCCCGAATTGTACATAGCCCAAATCTCATCATGTGTATGCACCTTTATAGCAAAGTATATACCAAGCTTCACAGCTCTCTCTTTAGGGGTGGCAATGTTTAGGAAGCATTGGCTTGCTTCTCAATTAAAAGTAAACCTGATCACAGGGTGCATTTTGATAGCAAATGGACAAAACCATCTACAATGCATGTGGAGCGTATGTAAAATGTGCAGAGTTAGATTTGAACACACGCCACCCAAATCTAATTTCCAGTGTGAAAATAAAGCAGTCAGTATTTACCCTGCACGGAAACAAAATAACTCACCCAAATGTAACTCTCTCTGCACGTTACATCAGGACACCTGCAGATATTCAAATTTCTATTAGATTTTGCATATAGAATATCTGCAGGTCCCTGTACGGGAGGCAGATGGACAGCTGACATCAGCTGCCTGCCCCTGCATCACCAGCAAATTCCATGGGAACACCCAGCATTTTCATGGGAACACCCTCGAAACGCTGGGCGTTCCCATTGGTGTGACCACAGCCCGCCAGCCCACCCGCACTGCTGTGTACGAGCGGCCGGCGAATAATCAAGTAGCCGTGCCCACTCGCACAAAGCGGCTGCACATGTGCAAGGGACCGATCTAAAGGTGCCCCTACACTGCCTGCGATGTCTCGTAGAAGTGTACGGACACCCGACAGCCTGCGAGCTGTGACAACCTTGCCGTTGTGATGGAATGCATGCGTCCCTGCTTCCCACCCGCCTCGCCGCCTGGAGGGAGGTCCCAGAACGGGTGGTCTGACGGCCTGCCGGTCCGACCACCTGGTCGGGTCCGATGCGCATGGGACAGCGCATCGGACTGACGGCATGTCAGGGAGGGCCGATTCGGTCTGATTTAACAGGCCGATTGGTATCAATCGGCCAAAATCAGTCCAAATCGCCTCAGTGTATTGGCACCGTAACTAGAATAAGGGCCTTATTCAGATCTGAGCTCAGTACAAATTTGTTTGGAAAATGGGCAAAACCATGTGCACTGCAGGTGGGGCAGATGTAACATGTGCAGAGAGTTCAATTTGGGTGGGGTGTGCTGAAACTGAAATCTAAATTGCAGTGTAAAAATAATGCAGCCAGTATTTATCCTGCACAAAAACAAAATAACTCCCCTATCTAAATCTAAAGCCCCGTACACACGGGGGAGATATATTGCTCAGTTTCTCCTGTTCATCAGCGACCAGAGATGGTCGCTGATGAAAAAGAAACTGCCGGGGGGAGCGCAGCAGTGGTAATCAGCTGGTCGCAGGAGCATGTTCCTGCGACCAGCGATCACTACAGGGGTAAAACCGGGAGCGCGCACTCGGCCATATATCGCCGGTGAACACTCCCATCGTGGGCAATATGGTCGCTTAGCGACCATATTTCCAGCGATATTACACAAAATCGTCCCCGTGTGTACGCACCTTAACTCTCTCTATGCATGTTACATTTGCCCCACCTGCAGTGCACATGGTTTTGCCCATTTTCCGAACAAATTTGTACTGAGCTCAGATCTAAATAAGGCCCATAGTTTCAATGTCATAGGGTGCCATGACCCCTAATCTCAGTATGAGTTAACATTTCTACAGAAAATATTCTGCCTCCATTTGGCTATGTGTAATATCTTACTTCACCATATTCCTCATACACATAGCATTTTGCAGTCCTTCAAGAATAAAAATAGAATTGCCACTGCAATTTTGATATTTAAAAAAAAGATTTGTATGAATATTTGTTTTTAGCACGGAATTGATAACTTATTATTTTAAAGACACCAATGTGAATTTATATCAGATTAAAGTAAATGTGCAATAAACAACTTCTCAAGCCGTCACCTAAAAAGCCACCTGAGCATGGCCACCTCACTGGGTTTAACTTGTACTCTAAATCCACCTCACCTGCCACACCTACAGTATGTCTCCACTGCCATCAAGTTCCCCATCACTATCTATAGCAGGCATGTCCAACGTTGCGCCCTCCATATGTTGTGAAACTACACATCCCAACATGCTTTTGCTTTGCAATAGTTTTAGCATTCTCTAATAGCAAAACTGTGGCAAAGCATGCTGGGATGTGTAGTTTCACAACATCTGGAGGGCCAACGTTGGACATGCCTGATCTATAGTCACCATCACCTCCTGTCAGTATGTACAAAGCCATCTCACCTTCTGACAACCATTACCTGTCAATTTCTATAGAGCCTCTCATCTTCCATCACCCAAGGCCTTGTCACTATCTATAGAGCCACCTCCCCTTCTGTCACCCAATACCCCATCACTATAGATCCACCTCATCATCTGTCACCCAGTGACCTTTCATTATAGTCACCCTGACATCCTGTCACTGTCTACAGAACCATCTCACCTCGTATCACCCTTGAGCTCATCAGTGTCTAGAAAGCCGCATTACTTCCTGTCAGCCAGTGCTCTACCACTATCTATTGTCAGCCTAATCTCATGTCACTATCTAGAAAGCCAACCCCCCTCCTGCCACCCAGTACCCTGTCCATAAAGAGATCTCACCTTCTGCCACCCAGTACTGTCTATATAGCCAAACATACCACCCGCCACCCAGTACCCTGGCATTGTCAATGTCTACATTCGTGTTCATTCTAGAACCATGCATTTTTCAAACCCTATGCAGTTCCTCTTTCCTGCCTGGGGTGTCGCTCTCTGCTGTGGTGCTTATAACAAAGGGCCTGGTCTGTATATCAGTGCTAAAATTCAACAAACTATACTAGAAGCACCACCTGAGATAGGGAAGAGTAGTCATGTGTTTTGAAAGATTCAGGATGCTAGAATGAACATTACTATGGAGCACCTCATCGCCTGTCACTCTTTGCCCTTTCACTGCCTATAGCAGGAATGGGGAACCTTTGGCCCTCCAGCTGTTGTTGAACTACACATCCCAGCATGCCCTAAAACAGTTTTTGCATAGCCAAACAGCAAAATGTGTGTACAATTGTCAACAAGTGACTTAATTAGTGCCCAAGTCAATTTGATTTAACCATTTGTGCTGATTCATGGATATACCTAAACCTTGAGGACCGTGTTTGGGAACCTTTGGCCTAGAACAACTTCACCTCCAGTCATCCAGTGCTCTGTCACTCTCTATCACCACATCACCTCCTGTCACTCAATGCTCTGTCAATATCTTTAGAGCCACTTCACCTCCTGTCACCCAGTACCGTCTATAGAGCACCTACCATCCTGTCGCCAAGCACCCAGTCAAATGCTAATTAAGTCACCTGTGCTCAAAACCTGCACCTATCATCAAAACCTGCACTGTTGGTGTGCCTTGAGGACCAAAATTGTGAATGCCTGCTATAGAGAGCAACCCTTACCTCCTGTCACTGCCTAGACCTAGAGCCACCCTCACCTCCGGTAACATGTTCCTTTGTCAATGCCTTTAGAGCCACACTCGCCTACTGTCATTATAGAGCATCTCACCTCTTGTCACATAGGGGCAGATTTATTAAGCTCTGTGAAGTGATAAACTGTCTGGTTTTTATCACAGGCAAATCAGCTCCTAACTGTGAAGTTACAGGCTTGGTTTGAAATATGATAGGTAGGAGCTTATTGGCCTGTGATAAAAAAAAACAGTTTATCACTTCACTGAGCTTAATAAATCTAGCCCCCAGTACCATTTTACTGCCTATAGCACCTTCACCTCCTATCACCCATTCCTCTGTCACTGCCTAGACCTAGAGCCACCCTCACCTCCGGTGACCTGTTCCTCTGTCAATGTCTTTAGAGCCACATTCACCTACTGTCATTATAGAGCATCTCACCCAGTACCATGTTAATGCCTATAGCCACCTTCACCTCCTGTCACCCATTGCTCAGTCACTAGAGCCACCTCACTAGTCACTATCTATAAAACACCCTCATCTCCTGTCACCCAGTACTGTCAATAAAGCACCTCACCTCCTGTCACTATTGAGCCACCTCACATCCTGCCACCCAGTGCCCTGTCAAGCGCCACCTCATCTAGCACCCAGTGCTCTGTCACTGTCTCTAGAGTCACACTCCCCTCCTATCATAGAGCACCTCACCTCTTATCACCCAGTACCGTAACTGCCATAAGCCCCCTCACCCAGCACCCTATCACTGTAGAGCCACCCTCACCTCCTGTCACCCATTCCTCTGTCACTGTCTCTAGAGCCACCTCACCTCCTGTCACCCAGTGCCCTGTCACTATAGAGCCACCCCCACCTCGCTGCCCTAGGTGAAACCTCGCCTGCCCGCACACGGGGCTCCAGCATACAGACAGGGGCACCCCAGATGAAGCCACGGTAGGGGTCATTACCTGGCCGACTGTCCCGCCTGCTGGTCCCGGTCTGTCACCGCAGTGGTGTAGATTTGCCGGTAGCGCTCAGCCAGGGCCTTGCCGGAGAGCAGCAGCTGGTAGCGGCTCCTGCAGTCAGACTGCGCCGCGGAGGTAATGTCCTGGCCCCCCGGCATATTCAGGCGCGCAGTGCAGGACGAGGAAGCCGGGGGAAGGGGGAAGAAGCCGTTGCCCGCCGCTCCAGAGGAGGGAGCCGGGGGAGGAGGGGGTGCGGTTGCTGCGCACATCATCTTCCTGGCTGCCGTGTGTGCGTGTCACTGCGGCCGGAGCATGGGGCACAGGCGGCCCGGGTCACTGCGTCCGTGCCGGGCGGATGCTCGGTCCCGTCTCGCTGACAGCAGCCTGGTGCACACCCGGAATCACCGCAATCCCCACGCAAACCCACGCCCCGAGACCCTCACCATCCTTTCGGCACGGCGGCCGGGGTCTGCGCGCCCCTCTCTGGCGTCCTGTGCTCAGCCGGTGTGTGCAGCAAGCGCCGGCCGGGTGTGCCGCTACTCTGCCGGCCAGGATCACCCTGATAGCAGTCGCTGCTAAGGTGGGAGCTGCACGCTCAGTGCTGCCATCTTTGCTTCATTATCTCCCAGCGCTGCTGCTGTTACTGCTATAGTCTCTCCCCCCCTCACTATCACACACAGGCTCAGAGCATGCTGGGAGCAAACCTGGCTGCTGCTGTCTCCTCCTAGCAACAACACTGCACCCTACAGGCCTCAGCTGACTGCCAGTACTACTGCCATCACTGCTGACTGCCAGTACTACTACCCTCGTCAGCTCACTGCTGACAGTCAGTACTACTACCCTCACTGACTCACTGCTGACTGTCAGTACTACTACCCTCACCAGCTCACTGCTGACAGTCAGTACTACTACCCTCACTGACTCACTGCTGACTGTCAGTACTACAATCTTTGCCGGCTTACTGCTGACTGTCAGTACTACTACCCTCCCCAGCTCACTGCTGACTGTAATTGCCTAACCTCCCCCACCATTTTATAGGTGCCCATACACGTTACAATTATTGTATACAATATCGCATCTCGGTTTTGAAATGAGATCTAATACAAAAAGTATGTGCAGCAAATACTTTTTGTACTCCATCTCATCTCATCACAAAACCAAGATGCGATATTGTATACAATAATTGTAACGTGTATGAGCACCTTAAGTGTTTACCTTTTTTTATATCCACATTTTGGGGTCGATTTATTGACTGTCTATCTAATAATCCACACATACTGTCCGTCAGTATAATTGCCTGGCTGGCACACTTCTGACTGCCAGCATTTAGAGGAGAAGGGGCGGGTCTGGACTAGCAGCATCATTAATTCCTGCTTAATTCATCAATTTTGGAGATTTCTAACAAATGACCTGCAGATTACTTTCTGCCCACTGCACTAGAAAGTGTGGAAGGGAGGGTGCCCGATTTATAAGAAAGGCATTCCACCACAGGTGATGGTAATCATACATTACCAGGGAAGTCCAGGAACAGAGCATTGTGTCCCTCCTGGAGAGGGTCATGTTGGGAGGTATGCACTTGCCAGGCAGTTCGCAGGGGGCGGGAGCAGGGGAATGCCCAGCGTTTTATTGGCATCCCCATAAAACTGCTCGGCATTACCCTGCAGATGCAGGCGTGGCAATGCCTGCTTAGGGTGGGAGCCTGCCCCAGATTGGCTATCTGCAGGAATAATGAAAGTCAGTCGTGCAGACACATGCGAGGGGATGTGTTAGCGTACACATCCCCTCGCATGCTACCAAAGGGATTCGCACAGTGAGGGGGCGGGCAGCACTTACCTGTTCCCTAGCGAAAAGGTCTGAATTAGGCCCTAAGTGTGCAGTCTTGGGTGTAGGGTGAGACTGGTAGTTGGTTAGGCAAAATGAACACATAAAATATACACATTTTATATAGTTAGGAAGCCAAACACAATTTGAAATTGCATTAATTACCTTGCAATTAGGGTGGCCAATCCCAGGATTTTGGGATTAGACTGTGTCCCAAGCAGTGCAGCTCTGTGCAGCGTGACAAGGTCAGAGGTCACGCTCCGCAGGCCACACAGCCCATTTCTATTTTGGAGGCGCTGCTGCCCTCCCCGTTCTCTTGAGTTCTGCCCGGCTCCCAGACAAACAGCCGGCCCATCTGTCTCCCATAAGTAAATATGCGGGGTGACCGGGTGGGTTTCTTTTGGACCTCATGCAGCCGGACACTTGATGGGACAGTGCAGGACTGCCACTGTGGGGGTCTATTATCTACAGGGGCCGTGCAGGACAGGCTATTGGGGGGTTCTATAGCTACAGGAACAGTGCAGACTGGCTGCTGCTGGGGGGTCCTACACCCACAGGGACAGTGCAGGACTGCCTCTGTGGGAATTCTATACATAAAGGGACCATGCAGGACACGCTACTGGGGGTCCTTTATTTACAGGGCCAGTGCAGACTGGCTGCTGCTGGGGGGTCCTATACCTATAGGAACAGTGCTGGACTGGCTGCTGTGTAGGGAAACCAATCCCAGGAATCCCAGGATTGAGCATTTTTCAATCCTGAATCCCGGGATTGAAAAAATGGCCCGGGATTGGCATCCCTACTTGCAATGTTTTGGGGTTTCTTTTAGAATTAAACTGAAATAAATTGGATCACGTGAAAAAAAAATTGCCCCACACCTTCAGTAATGTGGACCTTGATGCATGTCGACCTTCAGTGGTCGATCTAATGACTGTCAACCTTCCTCTTGTCGAGCCTATGATCCATGTCCCCTCAATCAGCCTGTATCTGTGCAACAGGCTGATTGAGGCTGATGCTGACATCAGACACCTGGGCACGTCTGTGTTTTTTATGACACTCCCAGAAAACAGCCAGTTACCACCCCCAAACTCAAACTTCCTGTCAGTCAAATTGCAAAGGGATTGCAATGAGATATTTTCGCTATTTGTGTTGCTAATTGGGCTCACGCATGCGCACTTTGATCTGTACACATGCGCAGTCATTCATTAATTGCACACCTGCAATTGGGTTCCATGCACGCACACTATTCCATTACAGATTTCCAAAGTATCCGGTCTGGAATTTACATAATCTAAGGGGGGTATGCAATCACCGGCAAGCATCTCCCAATGGGGAAGATGGCCGCCGGGCCCTATTCAATGCTGTCTTCCCCGATAGTAATCATACAGTAACATATTTATTTATTTATTAACAGTTTCTTATATAGCGCACACATATTCCGCAGCGCTTTACAGAGTATAATTGAACAGTCACATCAGTCCCTGCCCCAGTGGAGCTTTCAATCTATATTCCCTACCAAATGTATACGCACACACAGACATTCTAGGGTTAATTTTTGTTGGAAGCCAATTAACCTACCTGTATATTTTTGGATTGTGGGAGGAAACCGGAGTACCCGGAGTAAACCCACGCAAGTAATGCTAACCACTACACCGTCCGTGCTGTCCGTATTCAAAAAGGGCAACTCAATCAGAATCTGCTGCAGTCATATGGCTATCCTGGAGGTTGGTGCCGGCATGCTGGATATAACAGTGCAAACTTCCTTTTAGATCTAAACAGCATGTCACAAATCAGGGCGAACTCCTTATGGGCGCATGTTACCTCAGCCGAGTAATCTTGAAATATAAATATCTTTGCATTGTCCCACATGATTTCACACTGCCTCCTAGAGGCCGCCCATATAGCTTCCTCATGCAAGAAATTAAGGCACATAAAAATGACTACCCAGGGTTGGCTCCCATTGGCTGCGCGTGCTGGGCCTAAGCGGTGAGCCCTTTCCACCACCTTTTCCTGGCACTGATCTAAAATTTTCAGGCAGGGAAATTTGTATAAGCCTGGAGGTTTTAAGTGTGGAAACTTAAAGTCCCCCACTCTGCAATCAGTGGTCTGCCGTGCCTGGGCAATCTGCTTAACCCAGTGGTTCCCAAACTGTGCGCCACGGCTCCCTGGGGTGCCGCAGCGCTGTTACAGGGGTGCCGCGGCCGGTGGACCTAAGAAATGTGCCCGGCAGCCACATGCCTCCGCGGTTAGGGGTGGTGTATTGTCTGACCCGCTGCGGTGCGAGCGGGTCGTGTAGTGAGCGTAGTTAGCCAGCCCTGGGGGTAGGGAGTACGGCAGAATGTCAGGAGTCAGATAGCGGCAGGGGGTGCCGAACTGCCAGGCCCCCCTGCCGCTATCCCGACACCGCTGAGGGCACCCTCTGCGACCTCCAACCAGGAGGAGAAGGGTGGGGGAGAAGCCTGTGGTAGTGAGCTCTGCCCTTGAGAGCTTCCTGCTGCCTAAACCGGAGGAGAACATCGCAGGCACCCCTCCTCCCACGCTGTCAACTGAGCTTGGTTTAGAAGCACAATCAAGGCAGCTAGTGCACCTCCTCTGCTGCACTGTGTGGTGGATGCAGTGAGTGAACCTTTATGCAGGTGCTGCTACTGAATTAAGTGTGTGCTTAAAATTGTATAGATGTAGCGCCGCTCATCCTTTCTACCTATGGCGATTGTACCGCCAGCCTGCCATGGCGGACCACGGCGCGTGGCATCGCAATACATTTTAAAAGCTTGGTGATTCACAGTGGTATCTACGGATGAGTGCAATACCAGTGATCATCCACCAGATGTCACTTTTTGAAATCCTCATTGCGCATGCGTGAAATTTGTGCTGCAGCGCGCGCATGAACCACAGGAACTATAGTAAAGTACACTTTGCTACTATTGTACTGTATTGTCCCTGGTAAGCCTAGCCAGCACCTCTCTCACACCGCCGGCACCAGCATGATCCCCTCTCTTTGGCGGAGAGGGGATCATGCCGGCGCCAGCGGAGAGGCGCTCCATTTGTTTGACACGCAGGAGCGTCTTAGACGCACCTGCGCAGGGTATTACATTAAAGTACTTTGCTACTATTGTACTGTTTCAGCAAGCTGTACTGTACTGTTATGTAGATAGTGTACACACTATAAATAAAATTACATTGAATTGCGTACAGTATCATTACACTATTTTGTATGTCTCATTTGGTTTTGTCAAAAGGTGCTAGGATTTCAACATATGTAGGTTAGTACAGTATTGTAGTTTTAACACACATAAAAAATTCCGGCCTCCCAATAAGGCTTTCCGTGCATCTAAATTTGCACGGACGCTTGAACGTCAACACAGGCGCTACGCTGGAGCGGCACAGACGCTAATGCATCTGATGTATTGTAAAGGTGGCCACATTTTGGTGTCATGACATTCACAGTAAGTTACTGTGCTGTATATTTAACAAACAAGAAAAAGTTCCAGTCCTTCCAATAAAGCTTTTCGTGTGACGGACGCTAATGTGTCTCATTGTTTTGTTCAATAGTGTACAGTAGGTGCTAGGATGCATCTTTACTGTTCAGTACTGCACATTAAAGTCCAGTTTGCCTGAGTTTGTTTCGTAAAGGGATCATTTTAATTTTACACACAGTACTGTTACAGTCATGTACTGTATACAGTGGTACTGTAGATTTACCGTAGTAAGCTCGGTGAAGTGATAAAATGTCTGTTTTTTATCAGTGGTCAATCAGCTGCTACTGTATAGTACAGCACAATACTGTGCTGTACAGTACCTGTAATTTTTTCATGCACTTCACAGTTACTGTAGGAGCTGTATATGTGTGAAAAGAGTGCATTAAAAGATAAATTGAATATACTACATCAAATCCAAATAAAAAACTGGATGCAGTGAGATCATGTCAGATGGAGAGCGTCACAAGCCACTTCAGGGTCTAATGCGGTCTCACTGGTCTCCGGTGTCCATCTTGCTACTGGTTCCCGGGACGCTGCAACACAAGTCAGCATTTGTGGTGACACGAGGTCTCCTGAACGGAAGGACTACACATCTGGAGTAGCTGTTTGCCTATCAATAATACGCCATGTGGTAGCCAGCACACAGGGGCCCTTATTCTGGTTGGTGCGGCCAGAGCCGCACACGGGGCTCCGGCCGCACAAACCAATCCCCGCCCACCCTACGGATCGCCACGGCCGTCCGTACACGGACGGCTGGCGATCCGCATTAAAATGGTGGAGGCTACGCCTCCACCATGGTGGGAGCTGCCCCCTGCATTCGATGGTCGTCGACCATCGAAGGCAGGTCCGCACGCCGCGGCAGCTCCCGCAAGCTAAGACCACACGGACAATCGTCTGTGTGGTAGCTTGTATGGGGGCTGAAAGCTGACATCCGGCGACGTCAGCTTTCCGCCCCCATGAGTGGCGTCATGCCCTCATTACCATGCATACGCCCCGCGTTTGCATGGGAACGCCCATGAAACGCGGGGCGTACACATAGGGAAATGAGGGCATGATGCCTCTCACGCCCCTATCCGCCCCCTTTGCGGCGGACGAAATCCGTCTGCGGCGAAGGGGGCTGCACATGCGCAGATTCACCTCTGCGCATGTGCAGACCAAAAACATCGGCGGTACGGCCGCACGCGGGCCGTACCGTTCCGATCTGAATAAGGGCCAGGGTTTTATGTCTTGGTATGAGCAAATACCTGTTGTACCTGGATTTTACTTATTTGATGTGGTATATTAAATGTATCTTTTAATGGACTATGGAGCACCCCTTCTTTCTGCTTTCCTTCTATTCCCACAAACAGAGGGTCTTCGGGCATGTCCAGCAGCTCACACAGCACTGGCCATGCCCCCAGAGTGGGGAAAATGGGGTCGTGGCCTCGCAGGCGTAAAGTAATTTACAGGCCATGCCCCCAAATTTTGGGCAAGCACCTCTGTCGTGTTTTCAGAAAGTTTGGAGGCATGCGGCAATGTGATGTGGTATCTCGGGCTCCAGCTGTGCTGTCTTCTCCTGCTGTCCCCCTCTGTGGTGTTGGATTCAGCCGATGGGTGCCTCTGCACATGCTCCAGCGCCAGAGGTCCTGGGACGCTGCAGGGAGGTAAGGGGCAGGGCTACGGCTGTGTGCTGAGCAGGGAAGCACTTCGCTTGCTTGCAATTTCTGCACAGATGTTCAGATTCTGCCATCCTGCAATGGTAAATCTAAACACCATGGAGAAGCAGAAACCACAGATTTAAATTCCACAGGAGAAGTCAAGAATTTCTCCTCGGTAACCTGCTCCGTGAATTGCCCGAAGCTCAAAAAAGCCCTGCATTCCACAAAACAAGGCCATTCTATATCTTATGAGTAGACCCCATCAGTGGCGGCTCCAGAGAGGTGTCTGCGGCACAGTCCAAAATTTAAAGAGAGGACGTGCACAATTGCCACCCAAAACAATGCCAGGAAAAAAGTACTTGTCACATTAGTTTGGGCCAACTACTTAAAAAAAAGGGACACTTCAGTAATTATTTTGGCTTAGGGGTGCCTTGAAAAAATCATGGAGACCCAAAGGGTGCCTTGACCTGAAAAAGTTTGGGAACCACTGGCTTAACCTGAGATGTGACATCCTGGATAGCAAGATTAAACTTAGATGCCTTTGCATCCATCAGTGGGGCCATAGTCTCCTGGATGGCTTTCACAACCTCCCCATAAGTAACTGGGGAGCCTTCAGTGCCAGCAGGGGAAGTGGGTTGAGAGAAATGTACCTGTGTGCCTTGCTGGGGCAGCGTGACATGCTGTGACTCAGGAGTGGTGGCCATGTTGGCTTTGGCCTGCAGTTTTGCAGCTTGGCTCTTCTGAGATCACCTTGGCATCTTCGGGGAGAGAAACCTCTCCATCCACTGCCGGTGCTGTGCTGGAGTGTGGGGAGCAAGGTGCGCCGGGTCTAGGAGGTGGATGTGCGGCTGAAGAGTCGGCTTGAACCGGGGCTGCAGCGGAGGTCGCTAGTGACGTAGCTGACTATGGCCCTTATTCAGATCTGATCGCAGTACAATTTTGTTTGGAAAATTGGCAAAACCATGTGCACTGCAGGTGGGGCAGATGTAACATTTGCAGAGAGAGTTACATTTTGGTGAGTTATTTTGTTTCTGTGCAGGGTAAATACTGGCTGCATTATTTTTACACTGCAATTTAGATTTCAGTTTCAACACACACCACCCAAATTTAACTCTCTCTGCACATGTTACATATTCCCCACCTGCAGTGCACATGGTTTTGCCCATTTTTCAAACAAATGTGTTCTGCAATCAGATCTGAATAAGGGCCAATATCGGAACCGGAAGCTCCAGATGGTAATCAGATGTTAAAAGGCATACACTGAGGAGATAATGGCCCTGTCAGTGGGTAAAGGGAGAAAAACACTTTTTTTTAGGTATATATATTGTAAGTGAAAAGAGAAAAACAAAAGGCAGAATGATGAAACTAGAGAAAGATAGAGAATGGAAGTCTTGCTGGTACTTATATGTTAGTTGGGCGCCCACTAAGCTAATTGCTTAGTGCGCTATTCTGCGTAGGGAAATCACATTGCATCGCATCGCATGGGCCATTTTAAGGGGCATGCGATGCTATTTTCCTGTGTAATTTATTCACTGCTCTTAGCCCCGGGGGGGATTGTATCGCACCTTCCGCAAAATCGCATGCGATGCAATTTTATAGGGTGTGCAATGCTATGAAATAAGGTATACAATAATTGCATTGTATTACATACAATGATGTTTTAGGCACCCCCTATAATGTGATGCATTCCAAGGAGAGAAATGTTAATAGTGGAGTACTACAGGGATCTGTATTGGACCAGTTATTTTTAATATCCCCTGTTTTTCCCGCTGTGGTATGCATGGCCAGCGCCATGCCCCCAACCCCCTGCCGGGAATAGACGCTGTGCACATGAACACATCATGTATTCTGTGGGACGGTCCCCAAAAAAACGGACCATCCCGCGAAAATTGGGACAGTTGCAAGGTATGATATGATGCTAATTCAGGTTGGATTGAATAAGCAACCTAACGCGCAGTTTCACCGATGTTTGTGATCCCATTCTGCACATGTCCAAAATTGGTCCTGCGATCGTAGGGCAGAATAGCGAATGCCTCTTTCTGACTGACAGGCAGAGGCATTAGGTGGGGGGGGGGGACGGGGACACAAATGCAGAGGCGGCTGGCATTTCCATGAATGGGGGCATGTCACCCAATTTCTGGGAGTGGTCAGGCCAAAGACTGCATCACATTGCAGTTTCCTTGGACTCACAAGCCACCCTGCGACAGGCAGTCCTGTGAGCAGCTTAGCATATGCAATCCTCTCTGAATCAGGCCCAATTTGTCCACAATAGTAGGTTCACACACATCTACTTTCACTGCATTTTGACTTCTATTCAAAATGTTTTTTTCAAGGTGAGTGGATAACATAAAAGAAAACATCTTATATACCTAGAATCATAAAGAAATAGAAATAGGTAGCTGGTATCCTATAAACTAGAGGTAACTGCACATGTCCAGAAAGATACCCGACATGTTTTACATCCTTCTGGTTTGTTGCACCATGGGAACATTTCCTACTACAGTATTTGCCATTGCCAAAGCCTGTTTGTTTTCATTATGTGGAGATGGCAAACACCAGGACATGGGTGCCGCCATCTTGCCTGGAATTTGCTGACCATTATTTTCCAATCCTTGAACTGAATTCCTGTACATGACCTAGGCTCCCAATAGAAGTGTTCTCTTTCATTGATCCAAATAACTCACAGCATAGCAGTGCATATGCTATGTATACGCTCCCGCTATGCATTTAAGTAAATGGGAAAGGGCAAGTGCATTCATTCTAATGGGAGCTGCTTGCGATGCAGATTAATGGGTTATGCTGTGCTGCGCACACATTGCAGTCCCACTACAGAATGATGCTATTTGCAAAAAAACACTGTGGCAGGACACTGTAAGGAATGTCTCTGAAATGTTCACAATATCTGACTACCCACCTGTGTACTGAACCGGCTTACGTCTGACTACCCTCTAGTGCAGGCATTCCCAACCACGGTCCTCAAGGCACACCAACCAGTGCAGGTTTTGTAGATATCCAGGTTGAGCACAGGTGACTTAATTAGTATCTGAAGGATTCTGATTAAAGCATCTGTGCTGAAGCCTGGATATCACTAAAACCTGCACTGTTGGTGTGCCTTGAGGACCGTGGTTGGGAATGCCTGCTCTAGTGTACCAAACCATCTTATGTCTGACTACCCTCCTGAGCTTACATTTCTGAAAGACAGTTTTATAGCTCTTGAGTCATAGGTTAAGCAAGAAATTCAAGTTACCTCACATAAGGCCCGAGATGCCCATAATGGCTACCAGGAATTTCTTCTTCATATATCGCAACATGTTAACGGTATCACATACTGTAGCTGGAGAAGCGAGCACCACAATTGCCTGCAGTAGCGACTTCCCCTGCTACTATCCCTCTATCCCACCACCTCGGTTTCATATATCGCAACATGTTAACGGTATCACATACTGTAGCTGGAGAAGCGAGCACCACAATTGCCTGGAGTAGCGACTTCCCCTGCTACTATCCCTCTATCCCACCACCTCGGTTTGGAGGGGACCTAAAAAAAATTGTGGATTTATTAATCATTGTAAGCTTGTGAGTAGGGCCCTCCTACCTCCATGTCGGTTTGTATCTACCCAGTTTGTTTAATCACTGTTGTTTCCAATTGTAAAGAGTGAAGGAATATGCTGCGCTATATAATAAACTGTAAATAAATAATCAATGCCAGATGCATTTCCAACTGTATGAGCCTGAAAGGTCAAGGGTCATGTGTATCCTTTTACTACTTAAGCACACTGCTTTGGCATGGGCTTCTCCTTATATGTGTTGAGACTTCAAGCCCAATATTAGACAGTTTTGATGAAGTGCTGAGACTGACCTTTGATGATCCAAACCAGAGAGATACAGCTGAAAAGTCATAATTGAAATTAAGTCATGGGAAAAGCTCAGTAGTAGAATATACTGCAAATTTCTGTAGATGGGTCCTTGATACTTCATGGAATTCGGAGGAGCAGTTGTCAGTTTTCTGTAAGGGATTGTCTGAGACCAGCAAGGATGAATTACCTCGAATAGAGGCGCCCAATAAACTTGAACCTTTTATCAGCGCGATTAAATGTACTACAATTTGTTCAGGACTCTAGACTCGCAGACCACAAAGGTGTTTATAAGACTCATGAATTACTATCTCATTACTTTTGGTGGCCGAAATTCAAGGAAGATGTTAAAAGTTTTGTATCATCTGTGTTAGGAACCATGATTAATGGTTCAGTTCTGTTTTGTGTTCTGTTCAGTTTGTGTTTGGCATTTGATTCTCTGGTGGCCTCAAGTGGTAGCTCTGTGCCATTACAGCTCTATATTGTGTGAGCTTAATTCATTCACAAGTCTGCGAGGTAATGAGCTCGTTATTACAGCTTGGGGGCTTTCTGGATCTCTCTAAGCTGATTAATCACTTGAGCCCTTCATAGGGGATTCTCTCTAGCTCTGCCCTGCCAGTGATAGCTTCTAGTTTCCTGTTTCTGTTGCAGGGAGCTGCAGTCTTTGTGCTTCCTGTTGGTCACCTGTCAGGTCATTGTTCCAAACAGAGTGTCAGCTGCACTCAGTTGTTCTGGTCCTGCCGTGTCCTGGTCCTGTGGAAGTCCTGTCCTGCTGCAGTCTTGGTCCAGTCTTTGTCCAGCTTCAGTTCCTGTGTCCTAGCTTCTTGTTCCAGGTAGCTGCTAGTTCCTGTTTCCTGCTGGCCTCTGTCAGGTTACTGCTCTGGTAGGAGCTCACCAGCCATCTGCTCGTCTTTAGTTAATTTCTCCCTGCACTCAGCCCAGTGTGCAGCCTTCCAGGCCCGTGGCAGTTCCAGCCTGCTCTACTTTCAGTTGTAGAATCCTGTCTTTCTGCTCCAGTGTGTCCCTCTGGGGACTCAGTTCTCTTATTATTTCTGGTGGCCCGCCGAGGCCTTTTGTTTCTTTTGTCTCTTCCCCTTCTTTGCCTTTATTCAGGATTGAAAAATGCTCAATCCCGGAATACCATCAATGTAATGATGAACTTTAATCCCCCCTCTAACCCTAAGTCAATTGCCCGCAGTGTACTTACAAGCAGGCAGGAGCTGGACACAGGCAGGAGGAGGTGTGCAGCTGTTATGAGCTGGGCCGTGCGGCGCACAGTAGAGGACCGGGGCAGAAGACTGTTAGGAGGCGGTGCACTAATGAGGAGGACCGGCCCGTGTAGCGCAGAGAAGAGGACCGGATGTGCAGCTATCAGGAGGTGGTGCACAGAAGAGGAGATCCGGAGCCGTGCAACACAGAGGAGAGGACCCGAGTGTGCGTGTCAGGAGCCATCCCGGAGGCGATGTGCTGCAGACATGTGACAGGCATGCGGCTGTCAGGACCCGGGCCGGAGGCGGTGAGATGTACCGGAGGAGGCCTTGTTGTGATTGGCAGGCAGGCTACGCAGTGTGACCTCTGATATCATGTCACGCTGCGCAGGGCCGGGTGAGTAGCAGCTGGTAAGTGTCTGAGTAGATGCTCAGATGCTGCCCGGCATTAGACATGCACAGGCTAATCCCGGACCTTCCAATCCCGGGATTCAAATCCCGGTGCTTTTAGGGCCAAATCCCAGGATCCCTCCGATCCCGATCTCGGGATTGGCCATCCTAGTTTTGGAGTTCCTGATGATGTCATTTCTGACTAAGGAGTGCAATTTACTTCACGTTTCTGCCAGCAGTTTTATAGTTCTCTTAATATTAATATTAAATTATCAACAGCTTTCCATCCTCAATCTAGGGCCGACCGAATGTTCCAAACAGACATTGGAACAATACAGATGGAGTAACCGTCAGCCCGCCTGCTCCATCGCCAGATCTCCTGTGCTGGTGCAGGCTGGCAGATGGCAACGACATCTGACAGGGATGCGTGAGCATCTCACACGCTTGCGCATCCCTGTCAGCAAGGTGGCAGGAAGCACCTTCAGGGAGACGGGCAGGGGATTGGGGGGAGGGCTGTTACAGCCTCTGACAGAACAGGGCGCGTGAGTGCCCCCTTCTGTCCTCT
Organism: Crinia signifera; assembly: GCF_055691185.1. Classification (NCBI taxonomy): domain Eukaryota; kingdom Metazoa; phylum Chordata; class Amphibia; order Anura; family Myobatrachidae; genus Crinia; species Crinia signifera. Next base: position 294,281,393 of record NC_139218.1, on the reverse strand, counting down.
GGTGGCGATTGACTATACAATCGCCAGGAGCAGCTCAAATGAGAGCTGCTCCATCTGTACCTACGGTGTTACTTTTTTCTAGAAGTTGACTGGATTAATGTATCATCCAAGCCTACTCCTCAATTTTACACTGGATTCATTCATTCCTGCTGTTAAATCCAGACTAGAGTTGCTACAAAATAATCTTGAACTACTAAGAGTAACTTTGCAACATGCTCAGGACAGTTATACATGTATTGCAGACAGGCATCCTAGAGCTGCACCAGTTTCAAACATTGGTGATGATGTCTGGCTTTCTACGCGGAACTTAAGTAAGTGTAGCCACTCCTGAACTAGGACCAAAATATATAGGCACCTTTAAATTTTTGGCACAAGTTGGTTCAGCTGCCCTTTGACTTGAACTCCCAGGATCTATGAAGATTCATCCTGTCTTTCATGTTTCATTACTAAGAGCCAGTAGTTATAAATCCTTTTCCTGGTCGCATGGCCCTCATTAACACTGCACTCCCTGGTCTGTAAATGCACAGACAATGGGTCGCTAACAACCCGCGAGAGGGTGCATCGTTGAAGGCATACACACTGGGCAATATAATGAACGATATCGCTCAGAAGAAGCAAAATGAGTGATATTGTTCATTATATTGCCGTGTGTAAATAGCTATATAGACCTACTTTATCAGCTACACTTGTACCACTTACCTCACTCTTAGTTGGAACCACACATAACATGTTCATAACATGAATAGAATTCCATTGACAAAGCACATGTATGTGGATGTCAGGATATGACTGCCAGAATGCTAAAGGTAAGTACTATGCAGGTGGCGTTAGTGTTAGGCCAAGGGGGAAGGGTGTGCAGGGGGTTAGTTTTAGGCACTAGAGTGGAACTTATGTTTAGGTTTAGGCTGCGGGGGTGGGTGGGAATTTTAGGGTTCATTTTTTTTGGGGGGAGCGGGGGCTTATGATTAGGCTACAGGGAGGAAGTATTAGGGGGAGACAGAGGGAAGCTAAGTATACTTACCTGACCCCTGTCAGTGTTCCTTCCATCAGTATACTGACATTGGTATTCTGACTGTCAGTCTTCCGTATGTATCCCAAAACACCAACTACCATATAACATCAGCATAATGGGATTTTGCACATTGCTGCATTATACAGTTATTTAACTTTTTCTTCATTTTAAACTTCAAGCTTATATCAGCAATTCTTTCACAAAAACAAACATGTCTGAATAAAGTCTGCTAATACTCTCAGATCTTCTGGTATCTTTCAACTTTTAATTAGATAGCAGACTGTCAATATTATGCCAGGAAAGTGTGCAGTATATACTATGTAGTTATTCCATATTTAGTATCTTTGAACTCTTTAAACATCTTTAGCTTCACTCTGTACATAAGAATCAGCATAGAAGGGAGCATAATGAATAAATAGTCTCCAGACTGAACACTAAAAACAAATTAATTCAAAATCTTACATTAAAAATTAATTGTAGTTGTGATCATGAGCAACACTTTATGAAGAAACTGGCACTCAGCTTCTCAGTGTGCTCTGCATATTTACAAAGCTTCCTAGGATTAACAGTACATTAACTCCAAAATACTGTTTTCTTTGTGGCTGATTTATCACCCTCCGCATCCTTAAGGCACATATACACACCAGCCGATGCCTGCTGAGAGGTTAGTGACGGCAGGGGGAGTAATGGCCATGCTGTATCAGCATGGCCGTCGTTAATGGTGACCTCCCTCCTCCAGACATACTTTGATGAGGGATGGAGTCATTAACGATATGCGGGAGTGCGCATCATTAATGACAGGGACCGTACACATTAGGCGATATTGTCCACAAAATTGCCCAGAAAGCCTTTTCTGAGCGATATTGTGAACAATATCAGATAGTGTTGGGTTTTAGATGCAGACATGCTGTGATTATATTGATCAGATTTGCAGTGAGATAACTGATTACATTGAATCTATGTATCAATTCTCGCAGGCAGTACCCCAATCATGTGCTGCGCATGTGCCTCTGATGACAACACCACCGCTAGCAGGCACTGCTTGTCTACAATGGGTGCAAGGTGTGTGGTGCACACGGGCCACACACCCTGCACCCATTTAATGATACTCACCTATGCATGAGTCCGGCGCAGGCTGAGCAGTGCAAAAATCAAACTGCCCATTTTCCGGGGATTCTCACACGAGCAATTGCGGTGTCTTCTGGAACTCAGTGCAGCCACCATATTGCTGGAGACCTGCACATGTGCAGTACTATCTGGCACAATGCCAAAGTCTACTGCACCACCAGAGAGGAGGGGGCCCAATTGGACCTGCACACGGGCACTGTCCTCTCTTACAGTGCTTCTGCATGCAGGGGTATAAGATTTGCAGTGAGACCTGTGAATTTGCAAGCAGAATATGGTGATATTATCATATGGCATACTGCATGTTTTTTTTTGTATATTAGGTCAGATTGCATATCCCATTATAAGTACAAGAAATGCAATCTGCTTACTAAAATGCTAATTAAAGGGTTTTTAGCAGTTTTTCACATTATTTTAGTTAAAATAAGTTTAATAAAGCACCCCTTTGTGTTAAGACAATAAGTGGACAGGTGTTTTTACACTGTCAGCAGCTGGTGTGTCCATTGTACACATGCGCACATTGTAGCTGATCATACTAACCCAGTCAAAAAATGGCTTTCCCTATCTAGGGCAGGGATGGGAAACCTTTGTCCCTCTTGCTGTTGTTGAACTACAAATTCCAGCATGCCCTGCTACAATTTTGTTAGTTTGCCATGCTAAAACTGTTGCAGTGCATGTTGGAGGACCAAAGGTTCCCTATACCTGACCTAGGGGCAGAGAAAGCTGTGCAGTGGTAGGGGATCCACAGTGAGCCCTTTGTTTCATCAGCTGAAGTTGGCGTTATTATCACAAGGATCAATGCTGTCATTTTGCTTACATTTTGTTTTAAAATAAATTCATACCCTCCAACATGACCCATTGCATTCGGTACACAGTGCTCTGGACTTCCCTGGTAATGTAGGATTACCATCACCTGTGTGGAACTAGGTAATTGACAAGAAGGGTGTTTCAACTCAGGTGATGGCAATCATACATTACCAGGGAAGTCCAGGAACAGTACATTGTGTACCGAATGCAATGGATCATGTTGGAGAATATGTAAATTCATCCAGATAGCATTTCCCATTACATACCTCCCAACATGACCCGCTCCTGGAGGGACACAATTCTCTGCTCCTGGACTTCCCTCTTAATGTATGATTGCCATCACCTGTGGAGAAACAACTTTCTTATCAATTAAACTGTTAAAAAACAGGTGATGGCACTCATACATTAAGAGAAAAGTCCATCAGCAGAGTAGTTTTTCCCTCCTGGCATGGGTCATGTTGGGAGGTATGCATTATAATTATGGGAACTGTGATCTGATTACTTATCAAATGTGAAATAAAGGGTTTGGAGCAGTTCTTCACAAAAACTGCTCCAAAAGCCCAGCTTTAATACATTACGGTGATACTAAAATAATGTGAAAAGGGTTTAAAAACATGGCAGTGTATGTAATAGAGGCTAAATCACAGAAACATTTACAGAAAACTGCCATTTTCAAAAATGAGTAATTGCAGCTAATTTTGGGGGTTATTTTGGTTCAATCTTTCTGACAAGTTCCTTCTTAGATGGACAAAACCACGTGCACTGCAGGTGGGGCAGATGTAACTTGTACAGAGAGAATTAGATTTGGGTGGGGTTTTACTTCAAGTGAGATCTATATTGCAGTATAAAAATAAAGCAGGCAGTATTTACCCTGCACAGAAACAAAACAACTTACCCAAATCTAATTCTCTCTGCACATTTTACATCTGCCCCCCTGCAGTGCACATGGTTTTGTCTATCTAAGAAGGAATTTGTCAGAAAAAGTGAACCAAAATAACCCCCATTGTGTAGATTTTCCATGTGCTGAATAAAAATTACAGATGTGCAAAAGTTGACAAGTTGCAACCAAGCAAACCGTGAAACCTCACTAATCAATAGAGGTGCTTCTGGATAGTGTTCTAGCAATCAAGACCTGTTTCCCTGAAGTAAAATAAATAATAAAAAAAAATTGGGAAATTGCTCTGCATCTACAATAGGCCCATAACTGTGCACCCCGACCCTCTTGCATAGACGTAAAAATCTCCATTTGATACCAATGTCAGTACTTGTTTCCTAGCACGGCGCCCATCGGGTCCCATCGCATACCTTAACTTAAGGTATGCGAAAATTTCAACACCGTCTTTCTTGAGTCTACACACTTTGCAGTCCAATGCAGTCCAAGTACCGTATGGGCATGCTTGCTCCACTGCAATCAGATGCAGACATGCATATACATCTGTAATAAATTATCAATTGTGGATGGTGAACAGGGTTTAATTAGCCTACATGGGCACAGGGGAATACCATATTACTTATTACATGTACTGTGTGTGTGCGTGTGCCATTAGAATGGGATGCTTTTTTCTAGAACATTTATAGTATATTCACGCACAATGTTTTATACTTTACCTTGTAATAAAAATGTACTATTTTGGTCACAAATATAACAAGATAATATATTTTTGAAAACCTCTATTACTGTATGAGGAAGAAGCTGGTTTAGATGTGAGAGGAGAACCTCGCTATCACTGCACTGGCTGATGCTGCTTGTTCCCGTTGTCATGGTTTCATCATCTCCTCCAGGCTTTTTAGTGTTCTAGAGAATCTTGCTTTACACTGGAAAACAAAAGGTTTGGTATCACAGATAATAGAATTGAGGTGAAAAGTGCTAAATTATGCTATGCACTGTAACACAGTATTTAATGGGATTATGCTCACACAAACATGTGTGGGACAAAGCAGCAGCTTTTTGAATTAATTCTTTATGGAATCATATCCAGTGCCATGTAATAATATAAAAATATTAAAGATACACAGGGACGGTCTAAGGCTCTTAAGCAGCCTGGGCAGTGTATTGCGCGTGTAGGCCATAAGAGGGCAAGCCAAAAGTCAAAGGGTTCTGGCCTTCAAAATGCCCCCGTGTCTCTGTATGCGGGTGCCAGAGGGCAGCGCTGCTTGGCCAGCCCAGGTTTCTCTGTGTCTCTGTATGTAGGCGGCCAAGCAGAATGCCTGGAGGCTGCACTACTCAACCTGTCCAGGTTTCTCTGGCTGGAGTGACCATTCATGACATCGGCTCTTCTGGTATTAGCCAGAAGTTTTAGATGGTCCATTTTGGACCTGATGTCATGTAGCTCTGCTGGATCCTGTTCTTTAACGTGTTGTAGACATGTTTTTTTTTTTAAGTCAGCCAGGAACAGAAGTAGACAGCTGTGCATCAAGTCTGTGCAAAATCTTGCCGGACCTTCGTATCTTGAGACAATGGCTACATACTTTTTTGAGATGGAATATAATAAGAAGGGGGAAAGTGGTCAAACTGGCCATAGCCTTTTCAACTTTTGAAACAGCAGTCCTATGTGTTATGTCTCTGTGGTATAAAAATACTGTTTTATACTTAGAGCCCCATTTAACAATAGGACATTCACTCAGGGCCGGCGCTACCCGCTCAGCAGCTCCTGCAAAGCAGGGAGGTGCCATCCTGAAAAGGCGCTATCTCCCTCCCTGCTCTGCTATAGCTGCCTCGGCCCTAACTGTCACTGCCTTCTGCACGCCGCTGACAGCGGGCGGGCGGCAGTATAAAGAGCTGCTCCCTGCACCGTGAGTGCACACAGCCTGCACGCCCCCCTCAGTGACTGTCTGACAGCGGGCGGCAGTATGGAGAGGCTGAGCAACTCCCTGCACCGCGCACACACTGTCCTCCTCCTGCGACCTGCCCCCTCTTCCTCACGGACACTTGCGCTGAGGCATGTAGCGCTGTCTGTGAATGCCTGGATGACATGTCATGTCCGGATCCGCCCCCTACCCATTGCTCCCTACGCCTGTCAGCTGGCAATCATATGACGAACAGGCAGCATTGCTGCATCCCCTTCCTTCCCTCTTCTCAGTGTGCTCAGGGCACCAAATTTATGGTTTGCAGGAGGACACCCTAGCACCGGTCCTGCATTCACTAAAGGGGTTATGTCCTCCTTTTAGTATTTCCCAAACTAAAATAATCCCTGTTAGCCCCTGTATCACTTACAGCATCTGCAGACAGCGAGAGCGATGTAGTTCCCAATGATGGCAATGGCAATCCAGCAAAAGCTTTTCTGGCTCCATTAAAACATTCCAGGCATTGCTGTGGCCGACTAGGTGAAAGTGTAATGCACATGTGCAGACTATCCATTGTGCATTCGCATGATAGAGCAGCCTGATGCTGGCAATGGTAGGCTGCCAACAACAGCAATGAGGAGGCCACTAAAGAGGGGTCACTGTACCTCATCAGTGTGGTAAGTATTGTTAAGTGCCTACAAAATATCCGTTAATATCACTGCAATTCTAAACAAAACATGCCACTGGTTTTAAGGTTCTTAGTTAAAAGGGGACCCACAAACTCAAATTCATTCTAGAATAAGTGTACTTTGCTATATTTTGCTTCTTAAATGACCAAACAATAATCGCTGCACCATACGACCTTCTATTTCACCTTAAAAACATACATGTGAATGGACAAACTTACGCAATTGGAATTAATAACCAAGAATAATGTGCAATAAATAATATGTCTATAATAACTAAGGGGCTTTCTGATCATCCAGCTTTTTTGTACCAAAGGAAACAACTAATGAAACCATCTACATTGCTACTCTCACATTGTCTCCTTATCTCTAGCAATATCATTTTCAAAAATGCTATAAAAGTGTTGAGGCAGGAGGAGCGGGGAGGGCAGCGCACATGCTGACACCACTAGGTCGACATACTGCAAGGTCAACATGGGACAAGGTCAACGAGCCATTAGGTTGACACAAGCATTCAGTCAACAGTCAAAAGGTCGACATGGGGTTTTTCACTGTTTTTTTCGACTCCATCACTGCCCCCACAGCACCTGCATCTGGATAGCAGAGTGCCAGGAGCAGCATCCTGAGGCCAGTAGAGCAGAAATACTGTAGTGCTGCTTGGAGCATCCAAAGGAAGCTCTGGGTTCCATGCTCTTTACCATACATATTTCTGCATCTTCTCCTGGCAGTGCCAATGTTACCGGCACTTCCAGGTAACACTATATATTCTGTGGTTCCCTGACACACTGTCCACCAGGTCAAACAGAAACTCTAGCATCAGTCACCTCCTATGTGGTGGCCATTTTTGGATGGACATTTTCAGCAGATTACCTTGAAGGCAGCTAGACTGCATAAACACTGGCTGCAGGCCAGCTGGTAGGCTTGCCTGCTGGTAGCAATGGCTCTGCCGCTCACTGTCGGTGGAAGGAAGCATCAGTGCCAGCTCCCCCAAGTCACCAGGGGTCTGCGAGGGCTAATGCTATGCCACTGGCCCCACCTCCTTGTGTGACATCATGCATACCTCCCAACTTTGGCAGCTCAGCAGGCGGGACGCTGCTGCTGCGCGTTGAAGGCGCGGCAAAATTTTGGGGTGTGGCCTAATTTGGGGGCGTGGCCTATATTCGCGGCTCTCCCGCGAGGCCACGCCCCCATTTTGCTGCTAGGGGGGCATGACCCATAGGCTCTGTGAGCCTCTAGCCATGCCCCCAGCCCCCTGGCTGCGGGAATAGACGCTGTGCGCATGCGCACAGCGTTTATTCCCCGCTGCTTAGCAGCTGACAGGGGGGACTCCCAACAGCCCCCCCACACCGCGGGACACTGCTGCCCGCGGGTGGGACAGCGGGACAGGCCCTGACAATCGGGAATGTCCCGCTAAAATCGGGACTGTTGGGAGGTATGCATCATGTGCAGTAGGGCAAAGCAGCTACATGGATACAGTGAGCCTTGCTCCAGCACTGACATCCCTGTCCTGGCCTGCCCACAATATACATGCATCTTTGTCAAACTCTAACATTTCATCTTCTCTATCCTCAATCACACTCTTTACAACAGTGATGGGGAACCTTCGGCCCGCCAGCTGTTGTTGAACTACACAAATAGCAAAACTGTAGAAAAGCATGCTGGGATGTGTAGTTCAACAACAGCTGGAGGGCCGAATGTTCCCCATCCATGTTTTACAACCAAACAATGCTTACACTTTATTTATTTGCTGGCTGTAGTCTAACTCTCTCACAGCCTCATTCTAATTGCTTCCTTTAACCCTTTGATTGCCAAGTGAATTTGTCAAAATTGGTGTGAAAATTGCTAAGCAAAATTTTTTATTCATTATAATGTCCTGTAATGTTTAACTTATATAGGAAATATGATCTATTTTCACACAACATTTTTTATTTCAATTTATATAACAAATGTTAGCGACGCTGGGATTATTAGCTGATATTTTGCATATCTCTCACAGATGTTTGCACTCATATTTTGAACCTCTCTCACAGAGATGCTGGCATTTTTAGCAGATATTTTGCACATTTCTCACAGAGATGTTGACTCTCTTACAGCCAAGAAGTAAACATATAAACTCTTGTAAGCTTTTTTACTGTATATAGGATTTCAAGGGACAAATTCATTTTGCTACAGTAAACTATTGCTGAGTAATTCAATTGTCCCAGATAGCTGCCCCAAATGGAGGCGAAACAAAATCCCTGATAACTTCCCTTTTTTTTGCTGCAGTAAATGAGAAAACACATGGGTCTGGGTACAAATCCTGGATCCTTTGTGTTTTCAAGCAAAAACGGGAACATTTTTGTTTCGTAAAAACGGGGGTAATTGAATTACCCGGAAAAATATTGCATTATAAAAAATTGCCGTAAAGTCACGTTTTAACAGAGCAAAATTGCAATTGAATTTCCTGTAAATTTAAATAAAAGGCTCCTTGTATGTGAAAGAGCCTTGCATACAATAATGGAGGCACTACTGTAAAGCTTACAATGGAACACTGGAGCCAAAATCAATAAACATATATAATTAATTATACTGCAATGAGCCTTAACCTACATTACACATTTTCTGCAATATAATGTTTGCCATATAAAAAAAAATAAAACAAGCAAAAATATTTTAGATGATGCATCCTGGAATTATGAAGGTTGTATTTGCGCTGTATCATTGCTGGGACAGAACTCCGCAATTAAACCTTCACCAGGCTTATCATAGGACATGTAGATGTTGGCTTCTTTAGTGCAACTGCGTATAGGAGCTGCTGCCCCAACCTAGGAGTGATGATATATATCTCAGATAATTTAAATTTTGATTCTATGGGGGAAATTTACTAAGATGGGAGATTTATTTCAGATGGGATGTTGCTATGGACAAGCAATCAGCTACTATCTATTATCTTCTAGAAGGTGCCAAATAAATAAGTAGCTTCTGAGTGGTTGCCCTTAGCAATACCCTAGATTAAATGTGGAAAATCAGAAGGTTCTGGCCTCAGTATTTGTTAGATTATATGATGTTGCAGTTGTCATTTTCTTCTGTTTATCAGCCACACACCAAAAAAGCAATAATTGTGGTATGGTGTTCTAAACCACACCTGTACAAATGAGTGGTCAGAAGTATCATACTGTACATGGGCAGAATTGTTTGCAATAATTCTTTAAACTTTTCTGGTTATTAGCCAAAGTAGTCTATTCATCAGAAAATGCAGTTTGGCATTGCAATTTATCAATCCAGCTCATAGGGGATGTGAGTTCTATTTCAGATGGGATGAGAGAATCAGAAAGATTTGGTAAGAAATCTCAATTTTTTTAAATGGCAATCATTTACACTTCAAAGCCAGTTTGATTTTGAAGTGTAAATGATTGCCGCTTTAAAATAACTGGTCTTTTTTTGCCAATAGCTTAGCCTGGCTCCTGCTTCAACCCCTCACACTTGTTACTGGGAGGCACCGCTTATGGAACCTCCTAAACTTATGTAAATGTTACAAATTACAGAAATTGTCACACTTGAGGACTGACTTGACTTTGAGGCAGAAATAAAGCAAAACTTTTTTTTTTTGAAGTTCGCACACATAGATGATACAACAATACATAGGAGCAATAGTTAAGTATAATGAGTACACAATGAAGAATAATTTGAAGACAATTGGATACTGGTAACTGAAGAAAGAATGTCACTTGGATGATGCAATGTGAACGATTGATGGTGGATTGAATACAATAATAATTTAAGAAAAAAAATAAAATTTTTATGATGCAATGCGAACCATCGATGGAGCATTGGAGATAACAATGACTGAAGAAAGAATGTTCTTTCATATGATGTAAACCATCGCTGGTGTAGCAGAAACAATAATACCTGAAGAAGGAATGTTCACTTGCTTGATGCAATGTACAGTAACCCATCGCTGGTAGGTCAGAGACAATGATAACTGGATAAGGAATGTTCACTTGTATGATGCGATGCAAACCATTGATAGTGTGTTGGAAACAACAATAACTGCAGGTAAGTAGAAGTAGCTCACTGGGATACCGTTTGTGAGGTTACGGGTTTCCTCAATCACTCAGACACTGAGCAGATGAAACCAAAATATGGTTTATTTTTATCACAGCACACACATGTAGATAAAGACCGGAACAAGAGGCAAATGTAGCATATAAACGTTATCGGGGAGCAGTCCCCAATGGCAGTCCTTGTAGCAGCAGTTCCAAAGCACAAAACTATCACTCCTCCACACAGCAGTGATAGCAGATAAGTCCACACGATACCTAGACAGAGCACAACCTCTTAGTCTAGGACAGTCCAAAAAATCTCCCTCCTGGCTTGTGTGCAAGTCATTTTAAAAACTTCTAAATTCCCACGGTGCACAAACCAAAAGTGGGCTTGCAGTGGATCTTGATTGGTGGATTCAAGAATCAGGTATCACCCCTCCCAGCTACTGCTGCTGCCCCCCCCCCCCCCTGCTGGGTTCGGTTCCAGTAAGTCTGCTAGTGACCAGAGATATGCAAGGGAGTATCAATACAACGAACAATAACCAGCTGATTGCGTTATGTGCTGATCACCCCCTGCGGTGCCCGGTCCCACTAAGTCTGGTATTGACCAGCGTTACACAAAGGAACTGAAGATAGAGACACAAACACAGTCTGATTGCATTATGTCTTGATCACCCCCCTGTGGAGATTGTCCCTCAGATATCACCCTCCTGTAAATAGCAGGAACAATAGTATGGTAATTGGACATAACATTTTGGTGAATTCATACACTGTTCTTTTCTGGGTATTTCCTGTCCGACCATATTTGGGTAACATACAGTCTAATACTATGGTACACACAGATATGGGGAAAAGAAACATCTGCAGAGAACAAGAGGGTACAGACTGACTAAAGTGTACATTCATCACTACAAATAATAAAATATCATAATTACAGTCTTACTGTCAGTCTGCTAACCTCACACCGTTAACACAGGCACAGGAGGAAAGTACACCTGTGATGACAGTTGATCGATGTTGGGTCCCCGATGGTGGCTGTATCAATGATGACTTTCTGTGAGGTGTCTGGTAAAAGCTGATGGCATTGGTTAGAAGAGTTGTAGCAGTAGCTGAGGAGTAGTGGTTTGCAGGCAACAATGATGAGCCGATGGTGGACCAATGGTGAGGCAGTTAATCATCGTAGAGATGGCAGGGGCCAATGATGACTGGAAACAGTAAGCTTGGTAGCTGACTGGAAACAGCAGGAATGGAAGCTGACTGGATCAGAATGAATGGAAGCTGATTGGAAAAGCAGGATTGGAAGCTGATTGGATCAGCTGGATTGGCAGCTGACTGGAACAGCAGGAGTTTACACAGTGGAACTGCTAGGAGTCAGGCTGTGCCAGAGATGATGATAGCACTTGGTCTGGGTATCACAGGAACAGATTCTTAGATGCTGTTAGGCTGTAGACACCATTGCACTGACAGGGTCTGAGCATTCTCCATCATACTTATAGGGAAAAGAGGAAGTTGATTGGAGACAGTTAAGTGATGTCAACACTAGGCAGGATGGATTGGTTATAGCACGTCATGTGAAACAAGGCAAGATGGCTGCGCCCATGTTAGGGCACCAGAGGAACTCCAGCGTGCCGCACACACCCCTGCGGCCTAGGCCCAAGGTGACACCACACCACAGATGGGAGTGCCCATCAGGAGCGTCCATGGGAGATGACACAGCAGACCCGGTGGCAACAACAGAGACACCGTTGGATGGGCACCGCATGGAACCCCCAGACTGTGGCGTGTCTGGAGCGGAGGTACTGTATGAGAGTTTTTTAGGAGAACACCTTAACACAAGCCTGAAGAGGCACTTAGACGATATATACGTGTTTCTGAGACTCTGGATTGTGACGAATAATATAAAGAAAATACTTATGACACAGAATATGTGTCATAGGTATAATCTTTGTATTATTTTAAACAAAATTGCAAGGGAAGTATTGCCTCCCCTGACTGTACCTCCCTGATAGAAAGCCATATTTGATTACTCTCCCGGAATGGCTGGAAGGCTCACCAAAGTTGTATGATGCTCCTGGCCATTCTGAAGAGTAGGCAAGTCTTTTAGAGCTGGCCTCGACCCACAACCCACTTATGGTGCCCATACACGGTGTAATAGCATGGTGCGATGCGTGCTACCGCGGGCATCACATTACACAGTACACAGTACAAAAAGTATGTGCTGCACATACTTTTTGTACTGCCCTTAGATCATATTGCATGCAAATCGCATGCAAAACTTATGCGTTGTGATGCGATCCAGCCCATAATGGGTGCGATCAGCGCACCGTGTATGGGCACCTTAACAGAGTGTTCTGAGCAATCTAGGTGGCTGATGATGCATTTTGCTCTGAATTGCAACATTGTAGCCACACCCCCTGCTGTACAATGCTGGTAATCTCTGCATTGTATAGCAAAGGAGTGGCCACTTGGACAGAATAGCTGCCACCACACCCTGTACTGCCTCCTATGCCGCACAGCTCCCTGCTATATTGACCTGTCTACTCCTCCTGGAAAGGGCAGCCAGAAAGAAACTATGCAGAAAGCAATGTTTTTGTATGGGGATGGTATATAAGAAGATCATCAAAGCTTTATCTTCAGATGGCTTAAGCCTGTTATCTTTTATAGGGCAGGCAGCCATCTTGTGATCCCTCTGTGTGGGTTGGAACGTCTGTGCTGCCAATCGCAAGATTTTTGCATTGCACATATTCCTCTGGATAGTTGCTCATGCAGGGAGAAATGGGTCCATGGTTTACTAAAGACAGTTAAGGCCATCAAGTTGCCTAGATAAGTCATAGGAGTCTCAAGCTAGAAGCCCAGCTGCACTAAATCTTAATGACACTCTGCTAGGTTATAAGGATAAAAGGGTCAAGGTGAGGATGCTTGGGCTGACTGGGACACATCTGTGAGTGAAGCTAAAGTGAGAGAAGGAGAAGGAGGGGGGCGCCGAGAATAACGGGATATCTACAACAAGCTCAGCTGTGGCAATCTCACTGCTGGTGCAGGCTGTGTCAGTCTCCAGCAGTGTGACACGGAGTATGTACCTGCAGAACTCAGGAGGATGCAGCCAGTATGCACTGCACACATTCTTCTGGTGGGCGGGTGACACAGTAGTCACTCAGCACCGTGCTGCTTCTGCTCTTCCAGCTTCTCTCCCACGCGGGTGCTCTCCCTGAGTTGTGCAGGATGATGCGTTGCACATACAGTGGCATTCTGGGAAGGTGGGTGGGACTGTGCAGCTCATCAGTCACCAGTAGCTGCACTGTGCAGCCGCAGCATATAAATTAGTTTTAATAGACAGTGGACACAGACAGGTAATTCTGCTTTGTGCTAGTAACGGGCGTGAGGTCGGGCAGGTGGGTGGCTGCTGCTGTTGAGGGGCAGGAGGTCGGACGGATGCTTATAGTTAAGGCCCAGTGGAAACCGCAAAAATCAGACCTGCTTGGGTTAAACAAAGTGCGCCCTCTAGTGGCTGCCGCCCTAGGCAGCTGCCTGAAGCTGCCTAATGGTAACGCCGGCCCTGAGTCCTGCACAGAATGTCGGTATCAGACACAGTGAAGCATTTTACTGCCACTATGCATGCACCAAAGCCTCACTGGGCATATGCAGTAAATGATTAGAATTTGTTTTTGTAAAATGAGTGACAGGTAATCAGTGTTTGTGGGATTTAAGGGGAATGTGCTGGAAAAAAACGGGTTTGTCAGCCACTGCAAATTCATTTATATAGCACCCTTTAGAGCATAATAGGTAAAATCTGATTTTTTTTTTGCTACGGGAAACATCTATCACATTACATTTACCCCCAACTGTTGAAAATTATTTTCAATGTATAGTCATGAACATATGAGGAAATTGGGAAGCAAGAAGAAGGCTGTGATTCCATCATATCAGGTTCTGACATTTTTTTAATGCATTTAAAAATCAGAAGAAAACATTTGTAATTGCTTTGGGGCATAGCTGCATGGGAACAGCGTCTGAATTCATGCTGGACGAGTGCTCAGTATTTCTGCTTGTGAGGGCTTTAGTAATATTACACTATTCATTATTTGCATGCAGCTCATTAAATAGAACATGTAGTGACATAGCCTTCGCAAAAACTATTTATAAGTAGTTTTTTTTGTAAATTTGTATGGTCATTACTTCTTACACAAGAATGTTCTTCACGTTCCTTGTATACCAACATGGGAATCCCAATTGCCAGTACTCAGACAGGAAGGGGGGGTGAGAGTATCGTAGCCCCTTGCAGGCTCGCTGTGCTTGCCACGTTGCGCTCCCACAAGAGTATTGTCCCTGCAAGTTGGGATCCCGACTGTTGGCCATTTAACAGTCGGGATTCCGATGTCGGTACACTGACTGTCGGGAGGACACCTGGCACCCAATTGGCTAATGCTATATTAATGGTCACATACAAAGTACTTACTGTTTCTGTCTGTAACTGTTTTTTAGTTGCAGGTGCACACTAGATCTCTGTTACTGATTGCTCTTCTAGCATGAACTGATATCTGATATACTGTAATCACTTTTTTTAACCTATACTGTACAGAGTTGATAGACATTTCCAGCTCCAGTTCATAATGAAAATCTAGAATTGTCTGTCATTAGAGACATGAGCTAAAGTCCTGACAGCTTGTGCACTGATGTTCCTGGCAGATAATAGTGATGGCTTGGCACTGGTAATTAACAATGATAATTGCCAGTGACAAAAGTTAGAGGAGGGGAGCAGCTAGCCCCTAAGCATTATGTAACTGTTTTATTACAAGTACAAGCTGATGATCAGGCTCAGTACAGACACATGCACTGCTGAGATCTGCATGTGAGGCGATGGTAATACTCACTGGGGGTGGGAACTATTACTACCAAGGGGGTGTCTTGCTACTTGCATTGGTGGTGTTGGCTAATGCCCATTAAAGTCACCTGACTATGGAGCTGATGGGAGGAGGGGATTACAGGAGGAGGGGGACAAAAAAGGGGGCATGTTAAATTGTGGAGTATCTTTTTTTTGGGGGGGGGGGGGGGGGGGGTATCATTGGTGGGATATATTGCCATTGGGGGTTCTGCTGTCAATATGGACGGTGGGAGTAATTTTGCAATGGGGGACTATGGAGAAGGGGCGGAGGCACCCCTTAAGCACTCATTTTTTTCAATAAAGTATTTTGATACGTTTTAAAAAAAATGTGTATACAAATTTAAACTTTTGTATAACTTTTGATTTTAAAAAAGTAGCTAAAGAATGAAGAAAGACCTATGGTGGTTGTGTGAAGTCCTGAGCAGAGCTACAAAGCGCTTCCTTGAAACTTAGTTGCCATTTATGAAGCAATGAGCAGAGTTTAGGGGAATTGGAGTCCATAGACCAATTGGAAAGTGTTGGTCCGCTCAGTCACTTTAGTGTCAACCATATAACTCAGAAGTGTCAGTAGTTAGATTGCTTGTGTTCCTAAACTGGTGTCTGGACCTGGGTAGTATTCACAGCTGTATGCTGGAAACTACTGTACAGTAGGTCTTTACATAGTACCTCTGCATAAATGGGTGAAGAATTGAACTGGAGCAATAGGCTGGTCTCATGGAGATACAGTACAAAGATAATCTAGACCAGTGGTAGCCAACTCTAGTACTCGAGAGCTACCAACAGTTCACAATTTCCAGACAACCTAGCTGCTGCACAGGTGCACTCATTACTCACTAACACATTTTAAAAGATCCACAGGTGGAGCTAATTACTTCACTTGTGATTCTGTGAGGAGATCTGGAATATATGCACTGCTGGTAGCTCTTGAGGACTGGAGTTGGCTATCCCAGATCTAGACTATAATAATTCCAGGTAGTATCCAGAGTAGAGTAGCTTGGCTGGACCCTGGGTTACTGGCAGAAAGGGTATTCCGAACTCAGACTGGCGCTAAAGGTGGCAGAAGTACTGCATGCAATGTACCGAATGTGATCCTGCCGCCCGGAAGGGGGATTGGGTGTGACTTCTCTGAGGGGAGGTCGCATAGTGTAAGGGAACCTTGATAAACATGTTTAAAACATGAAAAATATAACAGCCTTGTACAGAACAACAATAATTATACCCCTTTTACCCCCGGGTTACTTTCACTCCACTCCAGGAAGGGTCTTGGTGTAAAAGGTGTAACACCCCCCCCCCCCCCCCCCCCGAGTCCGAGGTATCCGACCCAGGCAAATGTTCAGGGTCGGAGTCAGGGGCCCTGTAAATCGGTAACCCAGGTCATTCGACCCGGGGACCCATTTCCACCAATAGACGAGCCCAACCTCCAGACCGCAGTCCGAAGGTTGTGCAGGGGCACTGTGTAAAATATTTTAGAACAATATGAGAAAGATCCTTCTGTCAGGCCCTTACTATTAATCCTATTAATTGCAATATGTTTAGTTTTAGTAGATATAAACGTGGGATTGTTAATCATTATTCTGTCTATAGAATATGAAATGCCACACAATTAACTGATTCCCCTTTAGGATGAAAATGTTATATTCTGATAGACAAATAGGATTTACATGTATTTAGCAGGTATTCACCCAGTAAATAAGCTAAGTTGGAATCAGCACTGAGTGCTTATATTGATCTCTGTATACTGATGTATTCAAGCTTGATATAGGTAATACTGTATGTAGTAAATACGGCTAGTGCATGCATAATAATGTACCAGATTAATAACAGCAATACACTAGAGAATACACCACAGTCCTGTGTAGTCAGGGCCAGATTAACAATGGTGCAGATGGACTCGGATGTAATCGGATGAGAGTTTCAGAAAGTGAGAGATTTTGGGAGGGTTTTCCCACGTTTTTTAAAGGAGCAATCAATTACACTGCAAAACCAGGTTGATTTTGCCATGTAATTGATTGCTGCTTTAAAAAACATGGGAAAACTCTCCCAAAATCTCTCACTTTCTGAAACTCTCACCCTATTACATTTGGCGCCAGGTCTCCACATAAAAATAGGCCCATGATCATGACAACATGATGATCATTATAAGTATTCATATTGCATTCCTGTATTACACATGTATGCAGCTATGTTATGTACTTTTTTATATATTTAGTGAGACACTAGGGTTATAGTGTATGGGTTCCAAATGCCTACATGACATTGGCATTACCTCCACCACTTCTCATAATAGGCCCATGAACATTTTCAGCTCCAGGCCCATTAGACCCTTAATCTGGCCCTGTGTGTAGTATCAGGTAACATCATGCTTGCCTACCCACTCGGAATGGGTGAGTGCCTACCAAAAATTCTGCCCCCCCCCCCCTTGTCGGTCTCCCGCAACCCCTCCTCCATGGGGGGACCGTGAGGTTCAAATGACTCGAATTGTGTCATCATAGCCCTGCCCCCCACTGTGCAATGCCTGTAATACCGGCATAGCACGGTGGGGTGTGTGGTCACAATGAGATAATTGCACCGGCCACATCCCAAAAATACAATTATTCTGTTATAAGCCCCACCCTACCAGGGGTGGATTTAGGTGTCAGGCTGCCCATAGGCAGAGTATTCTTGGCCGCCCCCCCCTATTAGATGTGAGGGGAACTGCGGGGATAGAGATAGATGGTGGGCAGATAGAGGGAAAGAGATGAGACAGGAGGGGAATAGAAAGAGTTAGAGAGAGGTGGGGCAGGTGGAGAGAGCACAGAAGAGAGGAGAGAGAGACAAGTACCTGTATGTGGGGAGAGAAAAACAGAGAGACAGCTGGGTGAGACAGAGAGGAGAAGGGAAAGTGTGCAGAGGTTTAAAAGGCTTCGGACACCCACCCACCAGTACAGGCTGCACTGTGCCTCCTCTCTTCCCCTTCTGTATTGGTGGCAATATGTACCTGAAAGCCATTGCGGCAGGTTTCTTGGCTATGCACAAGGTCACCAGGTCTTCCTTCATTGGATCTGGCAGCTCAGCCTCAGGTTCTCACTCTCACCAGTGCTGGCTTGGGGAAGGATGGAACGGTGGCGGAATGGAGGTTGCACTGCTGGTGGTAATACAATGGGACTGCGGCTCTCTGCCTCTGGTAGCATAACTCCTAACAATAAGTATGTGCCAATCATGGCCTCTGCTAATGGGGATGTGGCTGTGTGTGAATGACACAGTCCAGAGCCACACTTCCTGTTTGCTGTCACTGTGGGGGCATGCCCAGCACTCTAAATTTTACAGGCCCAGCTTGTATAATTTAAGGCAGAAGTTGATTGGCTAGTACAGTATATTATCTCTCACAATTTTATATCGCTCCAAGCTTTAGTAAATACCTCTGCTTAGATACATCAATTTTACAACACATAATATTGTGCAGACACCATAGAAATAGTTTTCATACTCTGATGCAAACTACCAATTAGTAAATTAGTCATTTTTCTCCTGTGCAAACAATATATCCATACAATTCATACACCAAATTATAACAATAAATCAAAATATGTCTTTATTCAGCAGAAAGAATAGTACAAGATAATTTCATAATTCCATGGCAATTTACCTTTGCAGTGCATTGTTTAATATGGGAACATAAATTGTTGAAAAAAACTCAAGAGATATTTTGTATTTGCTTGCAGTAAGCACTCACATATAAATAATATGCTACTTGTTGATTAGCACTCATATTTTTTCTATTAACATTCATTTTTATATAAGTCCTTGTTGCTTAGCAACACTGGGATAGGTTTGCTTTTCCCAGCACGCCTTGATGTTCCCGGCTGCTGACAGGAAAACTCAGATCTTCCAGGTACAGAGAAGCAGACAAAATCCTATCTCTCTTTTATTTTAATCATGCAATGTGTGTATAACATAGATGCCTTACTGTACATCTGGGACACTGGGATTGTGTCCATTTTATAACAAAGCCCATTTAGGAGGACAGTCATTCATACAGGCTTATTTCCTAACAGATTGCAAGTTCTTAAATATTGAGATTTAGAAATTACTCTTTATATTGGCAATAATATGTCAGCTGCCCGCCCAAGTCCCTGCAATTTTACACGCATATGTAAAGGAGGTCTGGACCACCCTTACATATGTAGGCGCCTTCACCATCATTCGATGGTCGGCAACCATCGGAAGATGGGGGAGGTTCCCACTGCCATGCGAATGGAAGTTCATGTAAAACATCCATCTGCTAGCATTGCAAAAGCATCCCGCGTGCGAATGGGTGGCGCCGGCTAATCATTCGCAAGGCAGGGTTATAGTGACTCGCAAGGATTTGAATCTGAGCGAGTCACCAGAATAAGGGCCAAGGTCTATTATCGCATGTTTGAGAATGGCTTTGGCGACTTGCATAGTCGCAGAGCCCTTCGCAAAAATCGGGGCGGGCCGGGGGTGGGCTACGGCGGGGACAGGTATCACCCGTGGGAACGCCCAGCTTATGTGCATGCGGGGGGGGGGGGGGGGGGAGGGGGGGGGGGTGTGCATCCAGCAGATCAGCAATTACCAGTTTGCAAGGCAGTGACTATACGCTGCCTAGCAAACAGGTCTGAATCTGGTCCTCTAGCCCTCTCATCTTTGATAAATCTCCCCCATAATACTGTCTACGAGGGAGCTACCTTGAGAAGACAGGTGTGCATCTGCTTTGTTGGTGTATGTGCGATTAAACCTGGCTGTTAATAGTATAATTATATATATATATATATATATATATATATATATATATATAAATTTGAAATGTTTCACTTTGCCAGATATAATGCTTGAGTAAACTATATTTCTCAATAATTATTAGAATGATGGCGCACATGCTTAATTAGGACCTTATTCAAATGGATTCGGTCCTGTCCAGCTCTGTTCGCCGGGTGCATGCACCCTACACAAGGGGCGGGGGGACGCCGGGCAGCTCCATTAGCATATGGGAAGCCCAGCATTTTATGGGCGTTCCCATGAAAACGCTGGACGTTCTCATGCTAATGAGGCCGTGATGTAGAGACACCATATCGGTGTCTCTGAACTGCAAGCGCTGGAGAAATCATTCGATAGTGGCCAACCATCGAATGATTTCTCCCCGTCTGCGAATGGATGATGATGTAAATCATCCTTTCGCAGGCGTGTGGGGGGTTTGCGCATGCAAGGGGGGGGGGGGCGGCGGCCGGCACTGCGGGCGGTGGGCAGCGTTTGATGGACTCAGGTCCTTAATGCTAAATTCGGCACAGCCTGATCCTTTGCAGATAATGGTCTTTAATGGCTTACTTGAATGAAGATGTGTAGGTTGAGTTTTAACCCTGCCAAAAACAAGTGAAATCAAAACTAAAAATGTAATATAGGCTGCAGTTCAATGTGGAGAATGTGACAGGCATAAGGGACCTCTGCAGATCCACCAAATTGCACATACTGTACTTGGAGGAGATGGGATGAGGAACGACACACTTTGCTACTACTGTGCCAGGGTCTAGTGCGCATGTTCAGGTCTCCAGAAACATGGCGTCTGCTCCATGTTCCTGGTGATTTCTCAATTGCCCAAATTTCTGGAAAGATAGCAGCCACGCCCACACCACCATTTTCATAGTAATTTTTGCAGAGCTAGTTGATAGAATCTGGACCAGTAAGCATAATGTAAGTATGGGTACACGGTTTGTGATGTGCTACCTTCTGGACTGTGCTCCTTGCAATGATTATACATACACAAATGCATAGTGGTATTTTTATTTATTTTTATTTTGTGTGTAAACTCTCAGTCCTCCAGTCCCCTTTCTATTTTTAGCAAATCTGTAAGAAGGTAATATTGCTAGTGAAATAGCAGAGTGCAGTAGCATAGGGAATACTCAACCCCACACATAAATATTTTAAGAAGGTTTTTAGAAGGCCAATTGGAAACCTGAGGCTTGCACTGAAACCCAGCCATTATTATCATTTCTAGTCTACAAACTGTTAAGGAATATCAAATCTATGGCTATATTTCAAAATTGAGATGTGACGACCAATATAAGAAGTGTTGGAACTCAGAACTGTATATTATTTATTATTTATTTAGTAACAGTTTCTTATAGAGCGCAGCATATTCCGTTGAGCTTTACAATAGGAGACAGTGATACAACAAGCTGGGTATTTACAGACAGTCAAAGGTACGAGGGCCCTGCTCGCAAGCGTACAATATATATTATATTATATTAGTCATGCTCAACCTACTGTAAGAGGACTTCATGTTCCCCTCACCCTGATTATAAGCAGTCCTCCAGTGGTGTTTGTTTTCTTCTGTTCTTTATAAAGTTTTTTCTTTACCATTGCTTTCTGTACCCGACAATGAGGAGAGGGGTGGGAATTACTCACTGGTGCCCGACTTACCAGCCTGGCTGAAAATTAAATGACCTGCCATACACCTGACTTGTGGCCATGGATCTCAGTCTTAATAATGTAATCATTATACCATGAGCTACAGTTTTTAGCCCAGGTAAGTAGATTTTTTAAATGGATCTCCTCACTTTATCATTATTAACGCTATGATATATTGCATTATGGGAAAAAAAAATGTTCAGACAATTCATTTAGCAATTTATTTTTATTTGAAACAAAAGTAAAGGAATTACAAGAAGTTATTTAATTTCCCGATAACAACAAATGTCTAGTTGCATCTTGGATTATTTATTTTCTTTACCATAGTCAGAGTCAGACTGGAATTTAGCCTACAATTATTTACATGTCTGAAGCAATAAAAAAAAAAAAAAAGAGAAACTTCCTAAATGTAATATCACTTAAAGAGAGTGCTATTATTCTATAACAGCCTCTGGGTTGCATCTGTTTATGGCACCACTGACCCTACATTAGTGGGAGCCAAATGGATAGAGTATATGTTTTGTTATGGTTGGCACTAGTATTACTGTATGGGGGAGGGGAGTGGTGCTACATGGGATGGCCACACCACTCCTGTTACTGCATTAGGTGACAGAGGGGAGGGGGAACCAGCAACTGTTTCACCCTCTGATGGTCACCTCTGCTCTAGTGTGCAAACAGCTGTGGGCCAATCAGAGCAAAGGGGCAGGGCTTTGCAGGTGTTGGGGGGTGGTGCTTGGCTATGTGTCCCGACCCCTGGGAATTAAATAAAACTTTTTTTTAAAAGCTCTGTATGGGATACCATCTAATTCTTCACCATTGATGATAAAAGTAGTAGCAAATGATCATAGACCATCGACCTTTTCAAATCATTGAAGGTCGATCATCATCCCTGTTTTATATTCAAGTATGTTAAACACTATCAGTTTCCCTAGCTACCCAGCAATCCTGGTCTAATATTTGTGATCACTAGGATCCACCCAGGGCCGGCGCTACCCGCTCAGCAGCTCCTGCAAAGCAGGGAGGCGCCATGCTGAATAGGCACTGTCTCCCTCCCTGCTCTGCTCAAGCTGCCTCAGCCCTCACTGTCACTGCCTCCTGCACGCCTGTCTGACAGTGGGCGGACGGCAGTATAAACAACTGCTCCCTGCACCACGAGTGCACACAGCCTGCACGCCGACCGCAGTGCCTGTCTGACAGCAGGCGGCAGTATGGAGAGGCTGAGCAGCTCCCTGCACCACGCACACACTGTCCTCCTCCTGCGACATGCCCCCTCTTCCTCACGCTCATGGACACTTGCGCTGAGGCATGTAGCGCTGACTGGGAATGCCTGGATGACATGTCATGTCCGGATCCGACCCCTACCCATTGCTCCCTGCGACTGTCAGCTGTCAATCAAATGACGAACAGGCAGCAGCGCCGCCTCCCCTTCCTTCCCTCTTCTCAGTGTGCTGTGCCAGTACCATTGCCAGTCCTCAACACTCCACCCCCTCTATCTCCTCCCCTCTTTTCCATCTCCTCCTTCTCTCCCCTCCTTTCCCCCTCAGTCACGAGAGGGGTGTAATGGCATCCTCAGCGTCCTACCTACGCAGATAGAAGAGGAGGGACTGCACAAGAGGTAAACAACAGTGAGTCTTTTATTATGCATGTTTAAAATACATTTTTTAATAATTGTAAAAAAAATGTATATTAATTTAGACACTTTTTAAATAATGGGCTGGGTTATGTGCCTAAAGGTGGCCATACACGCTGCAATAGCAGCGTGCGATGCGATGCGCGCTCCTGCGGGCATCGCACAGTACAAAAAGTATGTGCTGCACATACTTTTTATACTGCTTTCAGTTCGCATCGCACACACATTGCATGCATGCCGTGCGGTGCGATGTGATCTAGCCCATCCATAACATATGCGATTCTCACAGCGTGTATGGGCACCTTTAGTGCCTGCAACATTTTGTGGACACAGCACTGAGATGGTGTATGCATACATGTACATGCACCCGAGATCCTCCATAGGATCGCATGCTGCATATGCTCCCACAATCGGGCTGTAGCTTGTTGCAATGGCAATGTGAAAGGGTGCAACATTTATGGTTTGCAGGAGGGCGCCGGACACCTTAGCACCGGCCCTGGATCCAGCTACAGTTTCCAGCATTATTAAAGGATACTGGTGATGGTAGCAACCATTATACTAATTCTACTTTCCCAGATTGTCACAAAAACTTCCTGAAATACTGTAGTGGTGATTTTCTTAACTTAACTCTGAATAGACTAACAATCTCCATGTGACAGGGCTGGGCGACTCTGCCCAGCATGGACTTAACACTGGGAAGATATTTGTTCTCTTTTTTGCTTGTGGTAAAGACTGGGAAGAAGAATTAGGAGGATGCGCCTGTGTTAACCAGAATATGGGCCCCCCAGTCGAAATGTCACCAAACCCCAGTTTTATTATTTTACTTATTGATTTTGCATGATTGATTTTTGATGCCTGGAAGGATAAACACATACTCTATGGAGCAGATGAATAACAGCCTGCATCACACTTATGTTATCCCCAGGTGCAGGGTTGGACTGACCCCAGGTCCAGGTTGTGCATTTGAATGAAACATTATACAAAAGTTCCATTACACTGCACAGGACTGTGGTATATGCTCTATACTGCATTGCTTTTATTAATCTAGTGCCATATCATGCATACACTGGCAGGATGTACTGTATCTATTTATCAAGGATCCCAGATCATACAGTCTCTAATGCCGGATTTCCCAACCACGGTCTTTAAAGCACACTAAAGCTGGATTTATCTGTCCAATCTGTCTGGTGGGAACAAAAATAGTTTAATCCGATAAATCAAACGACTTTAACCTATTTATCGGAATTGCTATTTTTTTTCAGCATTTGGGAGCAAATGGTTGAGTCTTATATGCTCCCAAACAGTACATTGCCAGATTTTTGTTCCCACCAAATCGATTTGACAGATAAATCTGTATGTGTGTGTACCCAGGATGACAGTGCATGTTTCATTAATATCCAGGCTTCAGCGCAGGTGTTTCACTACAAATAGCTGAATTACTAATTAAAGGGGTGATTCAGGTTGACTCTCACAGCACATTTGGTTTGCTAATGGACAAAACCATGTATAATGCAGGTGGGGCAGATGTAACATTTGCAGAGAGATCTAGATTTGGGTGGGGTGTGTACTTCAAACTGATATTTATATTGAAGTGTAAAAATAATGCAGGCAGTATTTACCCTGCACAGAAGCAAAATAACTCACCCAAATCTAACTCTCTCTGCACCTGTTACATCAGCCCCACCTGCATACCGCCCAACATTGACGAGGTACGAGGAGGGAAGCTGTCGTGTGCCGTAGGCACATCCCAAAATTTTGGGGCATGACCTAGCAGGAAGGGGCCTGTACCCATAACACTCCCACGAGGCCATTCCCTATTTTTGCTGCTGTGGGGGCATGAATAGGGGTGCTCCCAACTGCCCCCATGTCATGGGACATTCTCGGCCCCAGGTGGGATGCAGGAATGTCCCCAAAAAATGGGACGTTCCTGTGGAAAGCGGGAAAGTTGGGAGGTTTGCACCTGCAGTGCACATGGTTTTCTCCATTAGCAAACCAAATGTGCTGTGCGAGCCAACCTGGATCACCCAATAATTCACCTGTGCTAAAGTATGAATATTGACTAAACCTGGACCATTAGTGTTCCTTGAGGGCCAAGGTTAGGAATGCCTGCTAATGGTTAGCCAAACCTCTGTAGCAGCTGGCCACACCCCCTCTGTAGGCTGGCCACACCCCTAAACATGGGCCCCGGTGTGCCCTTCCTGACCCAGGTGATAGCCCCATGGCACAACTCACTGGCTATTCCTTCCACAGCTGAATGTGTGTGACTGCTTTTTGTGAGTCTCTATTTTATCCCATTCAGTGGTGTTTTTTTTAGGGAGCGCTCCCCACAGGGCAGGTTTTTTTTTAGAGGGATCCCTACAAAAACAGCCATTGCCTGGCCCTGCCCCCGGAAATCCGGCTGTGTGCGGCATGAAGTTAGCAAGGTCACGGCGCACACAGCCAGGAGTAAGGATCCGGGGCCAGGCAGCTTATCGCTCAGCTCAGTGGCGATGCCTGGTGCATTGAGGGGCAGACACTGGCAATCCTGGAAATTTTCTGGGAATGCCAGTGTTAGCATGGTGCAGAGCCCGGAACATTTCCAGGATTGCCAGTGAAGGAGTTAATCCTTTCATACCTCCCAACCATCTCATTTTCAGGAGGGCAAATCCCTTTATTTCAGCCACAGTGCCACCATGGGTTGTCAGAGGCTGGGATACACTGTCACTGTCACTGCTCTGCAGCACTTAACTACAGGAGAGTTCTGACTAGACACCACATGCGTGCCAATAAGTGTCAATATGTCAGTCGTCAAGCCCCTTCTATACTGTAACTTCCCATGGTTTGGGAAAATTGAATGTGAAAATATCTGTAGTCTGATGCAAAAAGATCATTTGGTGAAATGGTAAATTGGGAAATGCCAGAACCTCCATTTTGTGGAGATATGTTGTACTAGCTATCCTTTTAGTTTTTCATAACTGATTTAACGTTCTTAAGCAGGATTCCCTATCTATAAAACTGCAAATTTACATCTCAGTCTTGTTTAATTAAGTAAAAGGACTTTATTTCTTATAATGGTGCTAGTACAGCCATTTGCAGGGCTCAGCATTTAGCACATGTCCATTATTTGCTTTCCCTTCCATATTCTCTATCAATTTAATTATTTATCTATTACCAGTTTCTTATATAGTGCACACATATTCTGCAGTGCTTTACAGAGTATATTTGAACATTTACATCAGTCCCTGCCCCAGTGGAGCTTACAATCTATATTCCCTACCACATGTACATGTACACACAGACATTCTAGGGTTAATTTGTTGGGAGCCAAATAACCTACCAGTATTGTTTGGGACTGTAGGAGGAAACCGGAGTACCTGGAGGAAACCCACGCAAGTGCTATGGTGGGAATTGAACCCATGATCTCAGCTCTGTGAGGCAGTAATGATAACCATTACACCATCTGTACTGCCCCAATCTAACCAAGGTGTGTTTTTGTCACAGTACAATAATTTGGCCCTGCAGGCGAGCAATATGTTCTGCATTATTGTTGGATCGTAGGGTATGGCAGGTCTAGGTGGGTCTAAAGCAACGGTGTCAATAGGTGTCAATAGGGTGGGTGACACTTAATGTGCCTACCCACCCTGTCATCCCCATTCCTGGACTTCTAGTGTGTGCCTTCAGTGCTCATCGATCATTCACCCTGGAGGCTTCAATTTGCTAACTACTGCTCAGTGACACACCATGCGAGAAGGGGCAGCTATCACGCTGCTGAGAGAGACTATCAACCAATCTGCTCCTGTCCTTTTTTTAAAACACAGCCTGTAACATGGCAGTTAGGAGCTGATTGGCTGGTCATTTAACTCTCTCCCCGAGTCTCTTTAATGTACAGTATAAACTCAGTTCTGTTTTATTTGTCAGTGCAGAGCTGGTAGCATGGAGATGCCTGCTGCCCTCAGTGAATATTTCATTTAGACTTCTTGACACTCATCCACATTCTGAAATTCAAGTAACATAATGAAGGCAATTTATAAAACTGAAAGCCAGGCTGTTGTGTGGTACTGACATAGAATAATGACCTCTTTTCCGGTAAGCAATCACTTTTCCATTGCATATTTTGTATTTATTGAAGCCTATCATTGAGTCGATTAGCCACCTTTTGATTCTGAAGCGGAAAATGATATTGGCATTCAAAAGTTTCATTTCAAACTTCTTCATATTTAATTTTGTAATAGGTGTTTACAAATCACAAAAAACTTAATTACTACATTTTTATTATCATAATACAATGATTTTAATTATTTATTATTTTTATGTTCATTTAATACAGTAACGTCCATGAATATTTTTAAGAAATTTGTTAAACTCACGGAAATATCCATAATATAGTATAATATATTGTTTCTTTTTACTGATGTTATGCTATTGTGCCTTACTTGATTATTCTGATTTAAGTTTAGCGGTAAAGCAGGACTGGAAGCATGGAACTTTACTAGTTAAGCCTGCAACCCCATAATTACCAATTTGTAGCTGTTACCTTACAGCAGTGGACCGTGAAATTTCTTGATTCACCCTACAGCAGCGGTTCTCAAACTGTGGGTCCTAACCCCAAAGTAGGTCACAACCATCTCAGCATGGGGTCGCAACTCCATGCTGCTGACCATCATTCTGATGACTTCTTTGATCTCTCAGTCAGAGGTAGATGTATGAAGCAGTGGTAAAAGAGAAGTGTGCAATAGGAGGAGTGGCCCATGGTAACCCATCAGCACTGAAGTAACATCTATAATTTGCATAATGTAAAATTATACAGCAGTCTCCTACTGTGGAGCATAGGTGTGCGCACATTGAGTGTTAGGGGTGCACAGACACCCCCTAATGCTGTGCCAACCCTTATGAACACCCCCCTGCCGCTAGCACTACCAGCAATACCTTTAACCAAAGACTTTTGCTTTTTAGAACTGTATTCCATTTAAAGAAGCGTCCATCAAACAATAATGTGTGTTTGCATTGTTATTTGTACTAGACCATTGTCATATCACTACATACCTGTGTCATCTATATATATGTTTATGACTGTATTTGCATGTACTGTTACACAGAGTAATTAGAAGATGAAAACTGAAATAGGCAGGAGATTAGGGTGTGGCTGAAATAGGCAGGAGATTATGGTGTGGCTGAGAGATGTTTTATATTGTAGCGAGTGCCAATAGATAATGGAAGACATGACTGATTGGCGGTGTTAGACACGCCCAATAGGTGGAGCTAGGAACACCCCTTTGACGGTGCACCCCCTAATAAAATGTGCTGCGCACACCCATGCTGTGGTGTTGTTCACCCCTGTGAAAATCGATCATTGTGTAGGCAATTTTCCTATCATCGTTCCTCATGCATGTTGGGCAAAAACGCCCAGTGTGTACAGTGCTTTACTTCAGACTCCTCAGATCATTGACTTAGAGATTTGAGTCATCAGGCAGCTTTGCCCCCACCCTAGTGAGCAGCATGGCCCTTGTTCCTACATAGTATAAATAGTTTGTGCTTTTCTAACTCGGCTGCTAGTGGGGCAGTACGGATGGTACTTCCTCACAGCACTGAAGTCATGGGTTCGATTATCACAATGGCCCTAACTGTGTGGAGTTTGTATATTCTCTCTGAATGGGTTTACTCCGGGTACTCTGGTTTCCTTCCACAATCCAAAAATATACTGGTAGTTTAATTTGCCCCAACCCTAGAATGTCTGTGTGCATGTACATGTGGTAGGGAATATAGAGTGTAAGCTCCACTGGAGCAGGGACTGATGTGAGTGTTCAAATATACTCTGTACAGCGCTGCAGAATATGTGTGCGCTATATAAATAACCAGTAAAAATAAATAATACCAGCAGACAAACGGCGATTGTGCGGGAGTGCGCATCAGTGCTCACCTCTCATCGCCGGGGCATACACACTGGGGGATTTTGAGCTGAAAGTAGCTCAAAAATGAAATGCAATGCCTTATGTTGAGCCCCTTGTGCTGCATGTTGTCTACTACACACAGGGCCTTATTCTGGTTGGTGCGGCCGGGCCGTACGCCCCGGGGTTTTTTATGATCTGCGCATGCGTACATTCGCTAATGCGCAGGCGCGAACACTCCACAACGCTTACGGACGGGTCTCTACGTGCGAAAAAACCTATACGCGAGTGTACGGGCATTGGGGGCGGCATAGGGGCGTGATGAGGGGAGCGGCCGAAATAATGAGGGAAAATGGGCGTAAATATGGGCGTACACGGGGGTGTGCACCAAAAATGAGCGGTGCTACTACCGCACGATCGACTAAGGCACCGTTCATTTCGGACACAAAACAGGCGGCCGCCAACCGCCATCTCAAACCACCCCTACAGATACCGCATGCCAGCGTGCGCCTGGGTTTGCTAATTAACGCTGATTACTACTCAAACACATACACCTGAATGTAATAAGCAATGCTGCAGTCTATTAAGTCCAAACCATGATTTCACTACCTGCAAGCCACACACAGCACTCAAACACATTGGAAGCTTATCTTTCTATACTGCTCTACATTTAAAGGTTTGTTTAATTTAAGGTAAGAATCTTTTTAAGACCTGCTTATATATGCTAAGGTAGCTATTTGCTAAACAGTTATACACATTCACTACGTGCTTTCATAGACTTTACACAGTAGCACACTCAATCTACACAAGTCGACATGTGTCAACGTGTTCACTCTAATACAAACATAGGTTTTGTATTTATGATACAATAACATAAACCACATCTAACACCTACAAAGGATGTTTCAGCAATGTTTGAAGCCCATGCCCACTATTTTGCACACAATCTTTGTATAGTACCAAAAATACAGAACTGTACCACTATCTGATCTGCTATGAATTGGATTTTACTACACTCTGGATGTAAGATGCCACCAATCACATTATTGCACTCACATCTCTCTAACAAAGGATTCCTACATCTGCTTATGACACTGTAAAATCATATATATTTAAAAACTTATACATGTTTGTTCACAAGCAATTTTATCATGTTTGGCCGATTCACACATCTTTTTTTAGGGAGGACACATATGCATTCCTACACAAATGTACCTTTTCACCCTTGTTTGTCTGCCTCACCCACTCCATGAGGAAAGCATTGTTCTGGACCTGCTTTTACCTACTACTGTAGGAGCTACCTCACCTGCACACAAACTGCTTTCTCACCTATTAAGTTGCTCTGCACATGTGCTGACACAAACTAATTAGCAGGGAAAAGTTGGATAGGAACATGGGAATGGCTATGGAGAGGGTTACACATGGGAAACTTCGACCACACTTCAACAAATGTTCAAAAATACCCTGGTCAGTAAGTACACATAAATCTAGTATTTGTTTCACACAAGAAATTACACATACAACAATTTTGTTTTAATTGGTAAAATAAATTTGCTGTTCAGCATCACAGCTTAGTAGACACTTTCATGTCATAAATCAAATAAACAAATAAAATAGACACAAAAATAAAAAAACAGCCAGAACAAGAGGTTGCATATCTCCAAACATGTGTTACCCTGCAAATGCAATGGTGAAAGAAATGGGGACACCAGAATACGTACTGCAACAACCAGGGTGAATACTAAGCAAGATACACACCACCAAAAATGTATCCTGCATTTGTAGAGGTCAAAATAAGAACTTTAATGCCCATGGCACGAAAATGGATCGATGGCCAACTCAGGAAGTGGATGTCCAGTGCAATTTAAACATTTGGGGTCCAACCACAGAGGAAGTGAACCAGGTCTCATTATTTGGGCCCTTTTTTCCCCCTTTTAGATGGGGCCTTGGGGACAGGGGCCTTTGGGTCAGATGGCTTGCGGCGTCTTCCCCTAGTGGACACAGGAGGGTCAGCAGAGGTGGAAGGTTGGGGAGCAGCTTGGGGTGGGCCAGCAGATGGGGGATTGTCCCTTAGGGACCTGGCGGTGGGCAGCAGCTCCGCAAGAATGTCATTCAGGCGGCTGAGGTGTTGGCCAATGCTTTGCATGCCAGCCGCCAGAGTGTCATTCATGCGGTTGAAGGCCTCACACTGCTGCCTGTTTGTGGCCTTCCAATCCTCCAAAAATTCCCCAATCTGCTGCTGACGGAGCGCAGCATCCACCCCTTGCTGCTCGATCCTCTCCAGCATCACCATCATGCTCTCATCCCATGTCTCCTGTGGCTGGGGCTGGGGGTGTCTTCTTGGTGGAGGCTGGACCACTTGCTCCACCTGTGGCTCTGCAGAGGAAGATGCTGCCGGTACATCCTGGGTTTCTGCTTCTTCTAGGATAATAATTGAAAACAATGTCACCATCACATACGCACTAAAAAATATCTTTAAAAATACAATGCATTACTGTGACTTACCATCAAAAGCAGCATCAAAGACCTCCGCCGGGAGCTCACTGTCCATATTGGAGATCCCCCTGACCTTGGCCACATCAATGACGTCCAAGGCGTCCTGCTCCAGGGGGGTATACTCCAAAGTATCGGGCATAGGACCTCTCCCGGTGGACATGCTGTGGTTGTACCGGTCAGTCATCTTCCTCTTCAGTGTACTTTTGAAGTCTGTCCACCTACAACAGGGGTGGGGAACCTTTTTTGTGCCAAGGGCCGTTTGTATGGGGAAAAAAATCCTTAGGGGGCCATATGTAAAAATGGCTCTTACAAATTGTCCTGCTGCAGCCGTCCCACGCTTCGGCGGCTGCCGCTGAATAGGACTGACAGTCTCCGGCTGCTGTTGATTAAGAGGAATCTTGCAAGAACTACTGACCTCTTGCGGGAATTCCCCTGTACTTGACTCCTGGCAAAGCTGCCTGGTGGGTGGGAGGGCCACTCAAACGGCTACGGGGGCCGCATACGGCCCCAGGGCATGAGGTTCCCCACCCCTGACCTACAAGTTTAAAAATACAAATATCACCATGAGATATGTGCACCACTGTGCTAGTGAACATCATGACTACGTTACATTTCCTAGTGTGGGTGATCTTATGTTTTTTAGCCATATGTGTCCCACACACACATTAATGTCTCCATTAGGAGGCATTTCAGTGTCTCATCTCATTCATTAGGCCACTAAATGCACATACATAGATCACTATGCAGAAATGACATCATCCATGGCCAAATTAGGCACCTCCACCTGTTGTGAAACTACACATTCCACCATAGCTTGACAGTGTGGTTATTATGGAGTCATTTAACTATGGGATGGCATACTGGGATGTGTAGTTTCTCACCAGCTACATGTGCACAGTTTGCTCATTCTTGTTTCAGTTGCATCATATGGAACATGTAAAGGTGGCCATACACGTTACAATTATTGTATACAATATTGCATCTCATAGCATATCGGTTTTGCGATGAGATCAGATGAGATCTAGTACAAAAAGTATGTGCTGCACATACTTTTTGTACTCATCGCTAAACCAATATGCTATGAGATGCGATATTGTATACAATATTGTATACAATAATTGTAACGTGTATGGGCACCTTTACAACAACTCTTTCCAAAACACACTTTCTCTTGTCCTATCACATACTTCACATGAGCAGAACTGTGCCCATAACCTCACATCACACCAATGGTGCATGTTTCATATATCAATGTGGGTTATTAGACATGGTTGTGTTCACATGTGACATTGAAGTGTAGCACTATCTACAAACACACCTTTCTATTATTCTCAAAACATACATGTAACATATGTACACACATATGACATTATCAGGGGGACAAACACACTTGCCTTTTCTTCACCGATAGCCAATCTCTGACCACTGGTGACACCTGGTTCACTTCCTCTGTTATCTTGTCCCAAAGGTTTCTCCTTGCACTGGCACCCGGCTTCCTGATTGGCAATTCTATCCATTCACGTGCTCTGGGCACTAAAATTCTTAATTCTGCCTCTACAAATGCAGGGTTTCTCTTTTTGGAGGAGGTATCCTGCTCAGTCCTCACCCTAGATGTTGCAGCTCGTTTTCTGGTGGCCCCAGTTCTCTCACCATGCACCTGCTGGGTCACACCTGTTTGGAGAGATGCAACCTCTTGTTCTGGCTGGTTGCTTGGCCCTTGTGGAGCTGGTGGAGGTTGAACAGGGCCTGTTAGTGAGGGGCCCGCTTGGTCTTGCAGGCTACCTCTCTCTTGAGCCCTCCTTCTCCGCTCCTGTTCCCTCTTCTGTAAAGCTTCAAGCAGGGATTCTGCTTGTGCTCTCTGTAGAGCGTCCTCAGCTGCGGAATCGTCTGAGTTAGACATGTTTGCAGCAATTCTGGCCTGCATCTGACTGAATATTTATATGTTAATCTCCCGCCATGAACAAGGGGGCGTATATTTTTCCCCGCAATGTAGTTGCTAATTTACGCCGATATTTCCCGCCGATAATTGCCGCTTAAATTACGCAGGTCTCCACGCACCTGATCAATCACCTGTATATGCACATACACAGGTTGTGGAGCATTGTGTGCCACATCGTGAAATGTGTGCACCTGTCAGTCCAATGATGAGTGTTGTCAGCTGGTATCTGTTGGAGTTCGTGTATGCTTTGTGAGTCACATTTCAAAACATCACGTTATAATGCTTTCCTTACATATGTAATGAGTATGAAATTGTCATACACCAACATGTTGCATTGTGCCCCTTTTAGCAGCGTATTTATTAGTAGACGGTTGCGTGTATTCTTTTCCGCACACTGTATATACAGTTCCTCTCTACATTGAATGCATGCTGTTGGTTATGGTGTGTGTATATCGGAACGGTCCGCGTAAGTTTCTATTCGCATCCAGTTTGTTCATGTAAGAAGGATTAATAAAGTTAATACTAAACAAACAATTTTTTACACCAATCAGCAAGCACCAAAAGTGATATATGTACCTGCAATTAATAACTGCGCCATTGCCACTATGACTTCAACCAGGGCTAGGGCGTTTTCTACCCAGGAGCTATTGGCCTTGGTTGAGGTCATGGACCGGCGCCTGGGGCCCAGGGGCCCTTATGTGGCGAATATTGACAAGCGGCGGGCATATAATGCTGCCCGCCGGCTAATCTGCGCCCGGACCGGCGTTCACAGAAGCCTGGGCCAAGTTGAGCGGCGCTGGTCTGACCTGCGCCGGCGGCAGCCAGTCTCGCTATCATCACTTCGCCGCCATATTGCCCGATGTAAGTTTTTATTTACAAGTATGACTGCGTTTTTTTGCAATGTTTTCTGTACTTTTTATAAATATGTTCCTGAGTATGGGGGTGTATAGGGGGTGTATAGGGGGTGTATAGGGGGTGTATAGGGGGGGTTTAAGTAGTTGCTCAGTTTTTGGGTGTAGCATATCAATTAGTTTGCATGATAAATGTCTGAAATATAACAGCAATGATAATTTGGAAGGTTATGAGCATGACTAATGTGAATTTTTCTTTCCCCCTTTTTTATGAAACCCAATCTTCGATTTCTATGCCATCAACATGAACATTTCAGCACGGGCAAGAGCCCGCATAGAAGCCCGGGAGCAGGCAGCCCGGGACCAGGCAGCCCAGGAGCAGCCGGAAGAGGAGGAGGAAGAGGAGGAGACAATGGGTCAAGCTGGGGCCCACCAAATTTCCCCATCCCCTTCCCCCACCCCCACCCCCTCCCCAACCCCCACCCCCACCCCCTCCCCAACTCCCACCCACACCCCTACCCCCACCCCCTCCCCACCCCATTTCCAACCCCCCTACACCTCTCCACCACCCACCCCCAAACCTCTCCAATCCCCACTCACACCCACTACCAGCATCCAAAGTCCAATCCCATCCCCCTTGCTCCTGACCCCCCCAGCCACCGCACACCCAACCAGCGGCGACCAGGATGGCTCAAGTAGCCGTAAGTAAATAATGTGTCTAATGTTTACCTACACATTTCTACACATAAACAATCACAACAACCACATATGTGTATCCAACATCAACATTAGTTGCAACATATCACTGCAGGGCGACCATGAGGTGTGGCCTGTCCTTCTCCAGGAACAAGGGTCCCCTTGGTGGTTTTTTGGAGTGTGGCCATGCCTCACCCCTTGAATAATTGACATAACAGTACATCCAATGAGATATCCGACATTAGTGGTGTTGTAGTTATGTGGCTCCAGGTGTTGGGTAACTCCACTTCCCAGCATGATGTGCAACATAAATTTATAGATTGTTTGGTTAATAGTGTGTGAGGCCATGCGGATGCATGCTTTACAAACATAGCTTTAGGCCTATAATTTGTACAGCAATGTCCTAAATTTCAAATAGTAAGGAGTGCTTAAGCCGCAACAATGTCATAACCCTTAAATAGCACAGCCTAATTGTGAGGTTAGAGGAGAGTCCCCCAAAAACAAACTACCAATTGGGATACAGCATACATTCATCCAAGAAGGAGTAATTTAATTAATGTTATTTACTATGTACAGTATGTGTGTGTTAACATATTATTTTTTAGTACTGTGTTTACAGCAGACCCATCTTCAATGTAGTTTAAAAATGTATGTGGCCTTCACACATAACTCACAACTTTTTATTATGTACAAATACAACAAACATTTGTGTATGTTATATATTAATTTTTTTTTTTATCCCTTCACTACAGACACTGAACAGCACCAGGAGGAGGTGGCAGCCCTTATTCGGGAGATCTTCCTGACCCTCCTATATTTGCAGATTCTTTTTGGCCTACTGGAGGCCCGCATTTAATTTATTTTTATCCCCCCCCCCCCCCCTTATTATGTTTGTTAAAAATAAAAGTTTCTATTCTGTTATAAATTGCCTGTGTTTTTAATAATAAATATGTTAGAGGGCTTGTAAGGGTAGGTACATACAGATGTGTAATGTAAGTTATATTTGTAATTTGAGGTGAGGGGTAATGATTGATGTGTGAATGTGTGTGTTTTTGAGTAAAATAACACATAGTGAAAATGCATGAATGTTTAATGTTGTTAGATTAAAACATCACACATAACATCAGGGTAGGTATACATGTTACACATTTTGGACAAACTAATTATGGACATAATTTAGTACATATACAGAAACACCAACATAACTTGATTTAAAAGTAACAGCAATATGGGGACACATAGATAGTGAATAAAATGCCACATTAGAACATAACAAATATACATGTAATGAGGGTTAAAATGTTGTTTTATTAGGGTCTTTATTAAGGTAGACAATTGAGTTAATAGAAAACAATAATTGAATAACAAATAGAATAATTAATTAATTGTCAGAATTCTAGTTGAAAGGCAAGATTTGCAGGTCCATATATGTGAAGGGTATGCCAGCGTACACGGACGTACGCTCACTCTCACGAGCGGTGACATAAGCTGAGTTTTCCTTTGAAAACAATAGGGACCCGTCCGTGCAAGCTGGCGTACGCTCAGATCTCCGCAAGAAGTCGGTGGGAAGACGGACGAGAGACGTCCGTAAACGGCGGCGTACGCTCTGTTGTACGCCAGTTGTCGGAGTGTAAGGGCTGGGCCGTCCGTGTACGTTGGCGTACGCTCAATTGTACGCCACTCCCCTTTGACGTTGTTTCTGGCCGTACGTATGCGGCTGAGTTGTGGGTGGACTTAACCCCAACGGCCGCGTACGGATAGCGTACGTTAATAGTGAACGTACGCACGTTTGGCCGCTCCGATCAGAATAACCTCCACAATGTTGCTGATTATCTGGGGAATCAGTCAGCACATATATACATACCTCCCAACCATATCAAAATGATGAATAGCACCAACTGTGCATGCCTCCAAAATTAGGGGTGTGGACTTATGATTAGGGGCATGGCCTATTACTGCATCTTTTCTTGTGAGGCTATAACCCATTTTTGCCACCATTGGATGCTCTGCAGTCAGATGCACACAGCATGGATTTACTGCTGCTGCAGCGAGTGACAAAGGGTCTTCATGCTGCAGCGCACAGCTACGGGACACTGCTGCCTGTGGGTGGGATGCGGCATAGTCACGGAAATTGGGACACTTGGGAGGTATGTAATTGTATATAAAGTACACCAGAACATATATGATTATATGTGCTAAGTGGTTCCTCCCTGCACTATATATGTCGTCAGTGCTGCAGCCGCTGCTGGACACAAATAATTAAAACTAGAATGAATACACTTATTACTACTATTGAATATTTGATCCTCTTCCAGAAGAAGGATGAATTCATGTAAACTGTCACAGTTCCTCTTCTCTGCTTTGGTGCTTAGCTCACAGTAGCTTATTTTTCCTGTTTTGAGTTACTTTGAGCTCAAAATTGGCTAGTGTGTGTATGGGCGGGTTATGATCAGTGATCGCTGATCCCACATCAGCGCCGGTGGCTGCCATCCGTCAGTTAGTATTACAGGCCGAGTTAACCACTTTGCATAGTCTCATACTATGGAAAGTGGTTCACCCCTGTGAAAATCGCTGGGCTGGGGGGAAAATCTTTCAGTGTTTATGCACTGAGCGATTTACCGGCCAGAGATTTTCATAACATTGTTCATGGGCAAAAACGCCCAGTTTGTACGCACCTTTAGTACACTCTGATCTGTATCCCATTCGTTTGTGGTAATGCAGGAGCTGTCAGCAGCACCTGAACTTCCATGTGTAAATTTGCTTCACAAGCACCCTGGTGCAAGGTCATTAGGTCAGTTCTAACTACAATAGGTGTCTGCCCTCTAGGATCCCAATTTACCTGTTTTCCCCAAGACTTCACTAGCTATCCAGAAGTTGTTCAGCTTATGGTCCCTGCTTCCTTTTGTATCTTCATCAGTCAAGTTATCAGGGATATTGCTCTGCGCCTCATGTTTTTAATTATTCGGTTAATTGATCTCAACAAAATATATGCTTTTAAAAATGGCTAAATATTATGGTGAAGTACAACTCTGATTCTAGATTAACTTTTTGTCAGTGGAAATATAGGGTGACATTCTATGGGATGAGATTTTTAGACTTTTGCGATTTTTTTCGCAAAAACGGCCGAAATCACATTTTTCCATTTTCGCATATTTAATGAGCTCCGAAAATGTGAAAAAAATGTGATTTTTGGCAACAAGTTGGACACACTGGAAATGCGATGGCTGCTTTTCGCAGCACATCGCATCCAGATGTTTTCACATGGAAAAGCATAAAAATCGCATATTTAATGGAATGCGATTTGTATAATGTGTGACTATAATTCGCCCAAAAATCAGACCAGGTTCTGATGGGCGAATTAGCAAGAAACCTGCACAGATCGCAATGTTCTGTGCAGGTTTCTGGTAAAAAAAAAAAAAAAACAGTTAAAAAAAAAAAAAAAACGAGCGCGGGGTCCCCCGCCCGAGCATAACCAGCCCCGGGCTCATTGAGCCGGTGCTGGTGACATAAAATTAGGGTCCCCGACAAATAGGGGTCCCCTTGATTTAATGAAACCAGCACCAGGCTCAAGGTCCGGCGCTGGTTCCCAAAATACGGGGGACAAAATGACTAGGGGTCCCCCGTATTTTAAGAACCAGCACCGGACCCAACCAGCCAGCGGGGTAATGCCACAGCCGGGGGACACTTATTATATAAGGTCCCGCGGCCAAAGCATTATCCCCGTGGCTGGTCAGCATGGGCAGGGGTCCTGGGGAAGTGGGGACCCCCCCAATGAAGGGGTCCCCCCCCTCCAGGACTTACCAGCCCATGCTGAAAGTCCGGGGCTGTCCCCGATGCCCCTGGGCGGTGGGCATCGAGCTGATGGATTGTGTAAAAAAAAGAAGATAAACTATTGTTTTCTACTGGCGAACTATGAGTCCCAGCAAGCCTCCCCCGCATGCTGGGACTTGGAGAACCACAAGTCCCAGCATGCGGGGCATTAAAGGGCCCGCTGGCACTTGTAGTTCTACAGTACAAAAAATAGTGAAATAAAACACACTGACACCCTGAAAAATAAAAGTTTAATACACACATAACACACACACTGATACTTACCTACCTTGAGCCTGTAGGTCGGTCCCTGGATCCTGGTTCCGGGGCTGGTCCTGGGGTTCCGGGGCTCCAGGGCAGAAGAGTCCGGTTCCGGGGCCTTGGTCCTGGTTCCGGGGCTGGTCCGGGGTCCAGGATCCGATGTAGTCCACAGGGGTACCTGAGGAAGGAAATCCTACTCACCTGGTCCCCGGCGACGACATCGGCATCCTCTCCGGCAGACGCGCTGCTCCCGGCTGCTGTGGTACCCGCTCTCGGACTGAAGAGGCGCAGAGATGTTTCATCTTCCGCGCCTCTTCTCAGAATGATTCCATTGGCCGGCTAGCGGCCAATCAGGAGCCGAGAAAGTCGGCTCCTGATTGGCAGCTAGGCGGCCAATAGAATCATCCGGAGGAAAGGCGCGGAAGATCCATCAGCCCGATGCCCACCGCCCAGGGGCATCGGGGACAGCCCCGGACTTTCAGCATGGGCTGGTAAGTCCTGGAGGAGGGGGACCCCTTCATTGGGGGGTCCCCACTTCCCCAGGACCCCTGCCCATGCTGACCAGCCACGGGGATAATGCTTTGGCCGCGGGACCTTATATAATAAGTGTCCCCCGGCTGTGGCATTACCCCGCTGGCTGGTTGGGTCCGGTGCTGGTTCTTAAAATACGGGGGACCCCTAGTCATTTTGTCCCCCGTATTTTGGGAACCAGCGCCGGACCTTGAGCCTGGTGCTGGTTTCATTAAATCAAGGGGACCCCTATTTGTCGGGGACCCTGATTTTATGTCACCAGCACCGGCTCAATGAGCCCGGGCTGGTTATGCTCGGGCGGGGGACCCCGCGCTCGTTTTTTTTTTTTTTAGTTGCGCTTTCCTGCAAACGTGCGATTTTCAGACATGAAAATCGCACATTTTCAGGACTAAAGACATCGCACCACCTCGCACCTATTCGCACTATTTGGCCCGTTTTTCACATCTCATTAAATATGCAAAAAACGGGCCAATCTTGCGATTTGAAAAAGTGCGAAGTGGTGCGATAAAAAAAACGCACATTTATCTCATTCCATAGAATGTCACCCATAGTTTTTTCAGTAATATGTTTGAAATCATCCTTTTGTAGTACTGCTAAATATTTACCCATATTGATCAAATTATTTGTTCTTATATCAAATCCCAAATGATTTATACAGTAGCATCAGTACCAGCACACCATGTCTTACCAAAGAAATATAGTGCCATCTACTGGTCAAAAATAACAAATGTTTTGATACATCAAGATATTACAATGAGAAAGAGTGGGGTAATTTGATGTGGTAAATACATCTAGAAATCCTTTCCTGCTGTATCCCACCCTGGCAGAGAAGTTACCCATTGCCCCATGTTAACAGAGATAGGGACACAGATATGATGCAAAAGAACAACATAGTTTATTCCAGGGTTGCCGACCCTCCCGGAATTTGCGGGAGTCTCCCGAAAATCGGGTCCCCCCTCCCGGCCCCCGGAAGGGTGGGCAACCCTCCCGGAATCAGGGGGACCCCCACTGAGCCCCCCCGATCGCGGCATTTAAATGCCGCAAACCGTGGGTCTCAGAGGAGGGGGCGGAGCTAAAATGGCACAATCGTGTCATTTTAGCCTCGCCCCCTCCATAGAGATCGGTTATTTCGGCTATTTGCCGGAATGGGGGCGGGGCTTAATGACGTCACCGTTAAGCCCCGCCCCCCAAACTCGTAATGAAAGCTTCCTCTCCGGGCTTCTCCCGGAGAGGATTTTTTGCAAGTCGGCAACCCTGGTTTATTCTGTGATTTAGCATACCTCCCAACTGTCCCACTTTCCCGCCCGGGGCCGACAGTGTCCCGCAGTGGGGGGGGAGTTGTCCCCCCTGTCACCTGTGAATAGACACTGTGCGCATAGCGTCTATTCATACCCCACAGTGTCAAAACCGGGGGCATGGCCTCGCAGAAGCATCGCGAGTATAGACCATGTCCCCTTCCCACTAGGCCCCACGCCCAAGGCACGCACCAGCGTCCCTCCTCAAAGTTGGGAGTTATGGATTTAGTATAAGGCCTAAACTACAGTAATTGTGGTAGAAATCAGTGGTTTCAAAAGAATCACAACATCCAGGAGTATCTTGGGTCCTCATCTTATGATCTTTCCCTTGGTGCCCGGTAAGCATATCCTTATTGTCCTCCCCATCAATGGGCCTGTCCCCTCCCTAGTGCATGTGGTCATAAACAAGAAGTCAAGGGGTGGGTGGTCAGGTGGTCCACAAGCTTCAGGGAACAACAGAACTGTCAGGACTGTACTGCGGATGCTTTAAGTGGGAGTAAGGTCTCACATCTTGCTATAACACTCTCCAAACACAGTGTTGTAGCTGCGAGATGAAGCAGGGCTGACTGCAGAAGTGGGTGAGCAAGCAGGTTTCTGCTGCAAGGGCATAGCACCAAGTGCAACGACTTTACAGCCATGGCAGTGCTGTCTAAATTAGAGAAACAAGCTGGATTTCATGAACTGATTTAGGTTATAAACTGACATCCAATAAATATAATGTTAAATGCATAGTTGCCTACCCTCCAGCATTCTGCAGGAGACTCCTTGAAATAGTAGCAATCTCCCTTTCTCCCTGGAGAGTCTAGCAATCTCCCTGATTTCACCTAACCTGTATTATGCAGCTGTTACATTTTTTGGGGGGGGGGATTAAATGCTTTTTGAAGAGTAGGCAAGTATGGTTAATATTTGGAATTTATTGCATAGGGGGCATAACATTTATTATCCTGTATATTGTGCTGAGAAAATCACAGCAAATACAGTAGTTGCAAACAAATGAATCCAAAATTGCAGGCAGCAATGTTATTGTCAATACTTGCTATATTTCCCCAAATATATAGTTAATAATGTTATATAGAAATATCCTGCAACAAGCATTGAAGTATGCAGTATATACACCCATATATGGAACAAGACAAGAAAACGGCTAGTCAGTTATCTCCTCTGTCATTCAAACACAGCCTATAACTTGACAGTTAGGAGCTGATTGGCTGGAGGGTTATCACTCTTTATCATTGTCGTGTTTATCTCTCTTTAAGGCTTAATACATCTGCCCCATTATCGGGTTATCAGAGTGTTTTAAGGAAATTCTTCATAACATTGTTATATAGTGGTGACATCTAGTGGAGAACTACAGTAATACTATATAACACTATCTGGAAACAAGGCAG
>NC_139218.1:294161412-294233912 GCF_055691185.1 Crinia signifera | reverse complement strand
ATCACTTTTTTTTATTAATAATCTAAACCTGTTAATCTCTATTTTCTTTCAAGACAGCACATTGTAGCGTTGTATAATTTCAAGACTGTAGTCAGCAAGGACACGCAAAGACATGTTTTACATGGGATAGTTCACAAAGTGTACAGTAAGTTGGAATCTTACCAATTTACTGAGGAGAAAGTCAATGTTGCTACAGTACCTTT
Organism: Crinia signifera; assembly: GCF_055691185.1. Taxonomy (NCBI): domain Eukaryota; kingdom Metazoa; phylum Chordata; class Amphibia; order Anura; family Myobatrachidae; genus Crinia; species Crinia signifera. Next base: position 294,233,709 of record NC_139218.1, on the reverse strand, counting down.
TACTAAAGCATGCTGATAATCCTATAAACTGCATTCTTCTATTAGTGGATGATTGTAGTTTTGCTGATTGGAAATTTATTAGAAGCAATTTCTATATGTACCCGTTTGGTCAAAGGGCAACAAGCAGAAATGCAAAATAGGTTTAAAAAATAATAATCAAATGACTCATCTATAGAAAACATAGAAAAACAATCCAGCCTTGACTTTGTAATACTAATTGTACAGGCTATGGACTCTGGGCTTCCTTCAAAGATGTACCTAAATCCAATGGGTTAGGAACCTCGCCATGACTGTGAGATGCTGCATGCACAGAATGGGTCCTGTTTCCTTGCACAAAGTGCCCCCTAAATCTGAAATGTTGGCGGATTCATTGTCACACCAGATAATAAATCAATTGATGTGTCTGTCCTTCGTGTTTTGAATCTGATTTGGTTTTGCCCAAACTCCCCTTGTGAGTTTTGGTTTTAGGTTTTGGACCTGTATTTAAAAAAAAAAATCATAAAAACAGCTAAAATCACAGAATATGCACCGAGCTAGCTGAATGACTATGCTAAGCGACACAAGTGGGCGGCACAAACATGTGGCACATATAGGAGTGGCACTTCAGTGGCAGACAGGATGGCAGTTTTAAAAACTAGGCACCAATGCAAAGAAAAAGGATGCAAGATGGAATTGTGCTTGGGCCATCCTACAGACCCTAATGTTGTATAAACAGGACATGCACACTTTAACTAATCAATCATTTCAGCAACAGGGACCTCCACTCTTGTGGCTGAAGTGATTGGGTTGTTTGGACCTCACAAAACAAGCTGCCAATGATCTCTCCATGGCTCTACATCCTCTGATTCCTTACCCCCTTCAGTGTGTACATCCATTCTTCTCATACTGTACCAACTAGATAAGTGGTTCTTAACCTCGGTCCTCAGGGACCCCCAACGGTGCACGTTTTCCAGGTCAACTCACAGATACACAGGTGCACTAATTACTCACGGGCACATTTTAAAAGATCACAGGTGGAGCTAATTATTTATTATTACTTGTGATTTTGTGAGGAGACCTGCAAAACGTGCACTGTTGGGGGTCCTTGAGGACCGAGGTTGAGAACCACTGATCTAGATGATATTTGTTAGCTGGGACACAGCACCTCAATTAACAATTTAAAACCCACTGCATTGGCAGATACTGGACGCACATCTAATACCAGCATAGCTGTTATGGTGTCAGTAATCCGTTGTGCAACTGGGTGACTGCTGTTATATGTGGTCCTATTTTACAAAGGACTATTTAACAGTCAATTGTTGTTGTTGTTTTTTTTTTAAACCAGATGCTTCTGGGAAAAAAATGATTTTGGAAAAAGATGCTTGTGGAAAAAAAGATGCTTCTGAAAGAAAAAAAAATGATTATGGAAAAATGCTGCTAAAAAAGATGCTTGTGGATAAAGGTGCTTCTGAAAGAAAATATCCTTGTAAAAAATATGCTTCTGAAAAAAAGATGTTTCTGAAAAAAAAAAAGATGCTTCTGAAAAAAAGATGCTTGCTAAAAAACCGATGCTGCTGAAAAAGATGTTAGTGGTGGAAATAGCAGGCTCTAGCAGTGAGAGTATGTCACAGTGTCATAGTAGGAGCTGACACAGATGAGGAGGAGGAGTCGAGGAAGAAGATGGTTCCTGGATGCTCATTGGCTGAGCTAAAAAATACATACTGGGGTGAGATTATGGGCCTTATTCTGGTTCACTCTTAGAGGCAAATTCCTTCTCAAATGGACAAACCCATGTGCACTGCAGGGGGGCAGATGTAAAATGGGCAGAGAGAATTAGATTTGGGTTGTAATTCTCTTCAAAGCGAGATCTATATTGCAGGGTAGAAATAAAGCAGTCAGTATTTACCCGGCACAGAAACAAAATAACTCACCCAAATCTAACTCTCTAACTCTCTCTGCACATGTTACATCTGCCCCACCAGCAGTGCACATGGTTTTGCCCATTTGAGAAGGAATTTGCCTCTAAGAGTGAACCAGAATAAGGCCCTATGTCACAACATTGTAGTAGAAGCTGACAAAGATGAGGAGGATGAGGAGCTGAGGAAGAAGATGGTTCATGGATGTTCTTCGACTGAGCTGTTGTTAGGGTTGCTGGCAGTGTTCCCTCTAAGCTGTGCGCACGTGCGCGCGCACACACCTCGACCAGCATGCGCACAGACATTACAACAGAGCGCACAAAGCAGCAGTGATCCCTTTTTGCAGTTGTGGACTCAATTAATGTGTGTTTCACCCATTAACTACATTGTGTGCTGTATTTTGAATGTTTAAATGTTTAATATCATTTTGAAGTAAAGTTAACACAAATGCTGAACGTCATTTTCCAGTTATATATAAGTGACGCACAAAAATTTTAATTTCTTCCCAAAGTTGCACAGCCAAAATCTTTTGCCGCACACAGCCTTCGTAAAATTAGAGGGAACATTGGTTGCTGGGTGTCCTCGCCACCCCTGACTCCGTTGCCACCGAATGGAATTGGCAGAGGCGTGCTTAGCTAGGCTTCACCTTTAATAGCCGCGTTCGGCAGAGCCCGTTAGTCAGGCTCCGCCCCCGATGCCACCAGGTCTTACGGATGACAACGCCGCCGCCAAGGCCAAGGATGAACAAGGGGCAAACCTAGCTAATACCCAGAGGCGAGGACTGACCAGCTCCCAGAGGGGTGACGTAAAAGATACCACTACTACAGGGAAGTAATAACAGGACGCCCGTACTAAGGTGTATAAAGGGACGTAAACACAGAAATGACTATGGATCTGAGCCCAGGCAGGGAACAGTCCAGGCACACCGAAGCAACGATACACAATACAGCTGATATAATAATGACAGTAAATAGGAGCCCCAGGTAGGGAACTGCCTAAGCATACAGGTGTAACAATACACAATAGTTGACACAATAATGAAAATAAATACACAGCACAAAGGGTGAGAATTCCCACTTATCTGAGAAGATGGAATACTGCAGATAATGGGATGATCCACCCGGCTGGAAGCACACGGGGAAGCAGGACCAAGACTAGAAGAAGCACTGACAAGGCAGGACAACCACAGCAGGACCAAGAACCAGGAACACTCCAGGAAGGCAGAGCTATAACCGGCGCCAAACAGTCCCAGCCCTGTGTTTAAATAGGGAATGGGACCAATGGCTGCCGGAGATCAGTGTCCTCCATCGGCAGTGCGTGACCCCTCCTCCTCCGTACGGCTGCCTGGCGTCCCCCGTCGCCTAGGCAACCGTTGAGGCCGAGGAGGAGGAGGCGGTGCCTGGATTCCGGCACCCGTGTGAGCGCCCGGCGAGAGTTGTGGCTTGGTGACGCGGCGGCGTCTCCCGGTGACGCCGTGGCGCCCCAACATGACGCGGCCGCGTCCATGTTGCTTAGCAACATGTACGTCGTGCCGCACAGAGGCCGCCGGAGTACCGCTAGCGCTGCCCGGCCGGTCTCTGACAGCTGTAGAAAACATACTGGAGTACAATAAGGGCAGGAGTGAGATTAGGTCAGAGGTCAAATTGAAGAGGCAGTCAGGAATCCTGGAGCAACACTAGAAACAGGCTGAGCAGACTGATAAAATGGAAGCCAGGATAATGCCAGCACACAGCACCCCTGGATTTACACAGGATGACTGTCTGCCAGAACTGTGACTGAAATGATTTGTTTGATTGGACTGCCACAAAAAGAAGTTCAAGGTGCCCACCACACCTTATATTATAGAAACAGGACATGCAAAGTATAACAAACAAGCCAATTATTTCAGCAACAGGAACTGCCCCACTTGTTGCTGAAATTATTGGTTTGTTTGGGCCTCCACAAGAAAATAAGCAATTAATCTCTCCTTGCACAAACTAGCTCTACAGAGGCAACATGTCGTCCTCATCCTAATCCTCCAATTCCTCATCCACATCAGTGAGTACACTGCGCTTGAGTCTGGTTCCTTCCCCCTCCTTTCCTAATATCATAGGTGGATTTGTAGGCATTAACTGCCTTTTACTGCTCCTCCATCCTCTGAAGCATATATGTCAGGAACCAGGTGAATGTTTCAGTCTGTTTTGTTTTCTGTTCTGTTTCTGTTTGGCATTTTGACTCACTGGTGGCCTCCAGTGGTAGGTCTGTTGCCATTACAGCCCTGTGTTCTTTGAGCTATTATTCACAGGCTGTGAGGTATTAGCTCGTTAATCAGGAGCAGCCTGGAGATCCACCAGGTGTTTCAATCACCTGAGGCCTTTATAAGCCATGCTCTCCTGGGGATCTGTGCCAGTGATAGCTTCCTGTTTAAGTTCCTGCTGCCTGTGCAGGGAACTTCTGTTTGCTCCCAGCCACGCTTCCTGGTCCCTTGTTCCGGTCTCCTGTTTGGATCCCAGGATATATACTCTGCAGCTCAGCTTCTTGCTTCCCAAGCATTCAGCGCCCATACCCGGTCCCAGGATCTCTTCTGTTCCTGTCCCTGGAGTTCTCTCTATTTGTCCTAGCTCCCTAGCTGTTCTGTCTGCAGGATTCTCATCTTGTCCCAGGCTGTCCCTGTGCCTGTTCCCATTACCCTCCTTGCCTGTGGGTCACGTAAGTGCTCCTTTGGAGCCTGGTTATTATTATTTGCTGTCACACCTCAGGCCCGCCGTGGCTGCGCCCCTCCGTGGGTCCATTATCTGGTTATTACATAAGTACCTGTCTTTTCCTCTGCTTTATTTTTGTCTGTCGCCCTAGCTTCTGTCAGGCAGGGGTTGTTCCCTTTTCCCACTGCACCTGGTTTTGGGGAATCATAGTCTCTCAGTGTCTCCATTCTGAGATTCCCTATTTCCCTCATTGTGTCTGCGACTGGGTCGCTTCTCCCCGTTCTTGGCCAGGTGCCGGCAGTCAGGGGTTCTCCCTCATTTAGGCCCGGTAGTTAGACGGTCCTTTTTGAGATACTCCCTGGCGATCGCTTACCCCTTGTCATCTCATAACACCTGGCTGCATCGGGGTTAGAGCCGGCTTAACTGGCTCTTTTGAATGCGGCGGCTACAGGCAAAGCCTAGCACTCTGCAGGGGTATTCCATCTGCCTGGGGGACTCAACAGAGTCAGTGTAGGTTTCGCTGTGGCCGTCCTAACCGGCGGTCCCAGCTACGGGCTCACGCCTGATCTCCAGCTCCCTGCCTCCTGCAGCACCACACCAACATCCTCACGTCCCTGTCTCCGGACTCCAACGGTGGGTAACACCCAAATCCATAACAATATAAAGTATAGAATTCCACCTCGTTACTACCTCTTGCTTCAGGTGATTGCAGGGCAAGCTCAAGAGTGTTTGCTGGCACTCCAGCCTTCAATAAGCAGTTGCTGAATGTTGAAAATGGCCTGAATTTTTTAAGGCCATCGACAGCATCTCCTGCATGCACCTGTTATTTTTTCAAACAATTCTGCACCACCAAAATGATTGTGTCCACAAAATATGGGACGTGTTGGAATTTGCCCAGACTTAAAGCTCTTTTCACAGACCAATGGTTCCCTGGCCGATACTCCAAAAGCATTGGTTCCCAGGATGATACTCGAAGGTCATTGGGTTCTAGGCTGAACTCCAAGAGCATTGGTTCCCAGGTCAATACTCCAAGACCGTCGGTTCCCAGGCCGATACTCTAAGACCATTGGTTCCCGAAGAGGTAGCCCACTCTTTGAAAAAAACAGCAGCTCCTCCACTAGGAGAAACCCATTAGTGAGCACTGACCTACAGAATTCTCTCCTTTTGGCAGTATGTTTACCCTTGCAGACATAGGGACACAGGCTCTGAAAGGAACCCAGCCTTATGATCTGCTGTACCGGGTGCTGGGGGATGTGTGCATGTTTGGTTAGCATGGACCCCTGACTGACCTATGCTGACCGCACTGCCCCACCGGCAGTGCAGTCTGTAGCCTAATGGACCAGATATGATGCTGCCTGATATTGATAGGCAGCATCACATCCCCATAGAAACCTATGGGGGATGCAGCTATGAGCTGGGCAGGTGGGATTGCATCAGAGATTCCTGCTGCGGGCCTTTTGTAATATATGCGTGGGGCGTGGGGGTACTTAATATTTGTGGCTATCCCCCCCAATACAGGTGTTTTGGCCAATTAGCCGCAAATATTCAATAGCAAATAAATGAGTCCATAAGTGAACTGAGTAGTTTCCTATTGAAAGATTTCAATGGAAGCTGCAGTGATTGCACAATTGTGTTACTGCTGCAGTAGACATTTTCTGCTTGCATTAGTGACCTGTGCTTTGTGCTAATGATATAGCATGGGATGACCTGCGGCACCATCAACTGGTTGTGTGACTTATACAGATGAGCAACAGGGAACATTAAATACAGCACACAGGGGTAGATTTATTATAGAGGTGCTAAACGCGCTGCTATACAGTTCCTGGTTCGCTATACAGTTCCTGGTTTGCCTCATTAGCAAGGCGAAACAGGAGGGGACACCATGAAGATGTACTAACATCTTGCCGGCCGAAGTTAGCGCTCCTCCCTCCGGCGAGGTCCTCACCCGTCTCCTTCCCCCCGGCCGGCTGACTGCGCATGCACGGGATCTCGCTACTCACGCGCGATCCACAGTGCAGCTCAGAGCCAGCAGCAGGGACAGCGCTGTCCCTGCCGTGGGCATAGGGCATCGCCGCCTGCAGCTGTCGAAGTTGATAGCTGCAGGCGGCGGAACGGTCAGCGATGCTGACCGTTCATAAATTAGGCAGGAAGAAGGCGCGCAGTACGAAATATCGTAGCTGCGCTATGCCTCCTGCCCCACACCACCGCGCCGCACAGCAGGTTTCATAGATGAAGTGAAGCGCTATCCCCTGCTTTAGCATATGCACCACAGCACCGCTTCATAAATCTACCCCACAGTGATGCAGTTCTGTCACAATCCATGGTGGAACCAGGTGCTGCTGACTGATGGAGAGTGCAGGAACACGATGGCCCTTTTCCTCCATTATTGAATGTTATTAATAAATGCCACAGTTCCGTGCCATTACTGACTTCTATATCATTGTGTTATTGCTCTGTTACTCTTTTGTTTAGAAAATATATCACTATCTTGTCACGTGCTATGTACCTTTCATATTTATTGTTATCTCTGTCTATCTGTGCCAAGGGCAAAGTCCTCTATCACAACTCCTTGTTTACTACATTAATAGCATTCAGGTTACCATTCCATGCAATAAACATGCCAAGTGGCTTCATCACTGTGGTTGCCTGAGCCATGACCTAGATGGTAGATTGCACTCAGGCAGGCATTCTGGAGGCAATACAAGAGGTCAAGAGCTGAGGCTTACTGTATCTAGCTGTGGAAATGACCATACCTAATCTTCCAAGCACACTGAGGTAACTAGAGGTCTGTAGAGAGCCTGGATGACTGGTTAATTGGCCTGATTCAGACCTGGTCGCTGGGCTGCGAATCTTCGTAGCCCAGCAATCAGGTAAATGTTGCCCCGCCAGAGTTTCCCCCAGCGCCTGTGCACAGCTGCGAATGCGTTCGCAGCCCTGCACACAGGGGGAAATCCATTCACAATCACTCACCATCAAATGGATTTCCCTCGGTGCACAGCTGCCATGGCCGTGGGGAGAAGGGAGGATCAGCGGCCTTCCTTCCCATTTGCTCACAGAAATGTCACCCACAAATGGCCGCCAGATGTCAATCACTATGCCAACGGATTGCTGGCTTTGCCCGCCGGGGGACTCCGCACATGCACACTATGTACCACGCACATGCACACTATGTTCCACGCACATGCATGGTTGTTCGATAATCGCTCAGGCCGCTAATTCACAGCCCATTGCCCGGGTCTAAATCAGGCCCATATATGGGGTATGGCCTAATGGTGGGAGGCATGGCCACATCGCCTAATACAAATCTGTGATAAAATAGTAATCCCTGAACTGTGAAGCTGCACAGGGGGGATGGAAAGAGCAATCTTCCATCTTTGCAGGCAGGAGGCTGCTGTTGCTAAGCAGCAGCCGCTTAGGTGGACCAACTGCTTCAGCTGTTAGGTAAGAAAGGGGAGGAGGGCAGGGGCAGACCTCCCCTCTCAGTGCCTCTGGTAACTGGGAGGATGTGAATTATTAAATAGTCAGTAGGTCAACCCCAAAAGGTCAACATGCAATAGGGATGAGAAACTCATGTCGACCTTGTCATGTGTCTACCTTTTTCATGCTGACCTTTTGACCCTGTCGACCTTTTGCATGTCCACCTATTGACTGTCTATCTAGACACTGTAGCTCTATCAACTGGAACCAAAACTATTGAGGTAATGCTTGAATTCTATACCCCAATTTATAGCTACAGCACAATCAGAGAAGTAGCTAAGTGACATGGTGCCCGGAGCAAGGGTATGTTTTGTCCCCCTCCCCAGCCTATTACACATTATGCCACACACCATAATGGCTGTTACACATTATGACGCACCGCAATGCCCATTACACATTATGCCACACAACGTAATGCCCATTGTACATGCCACATACCTTAATGCTTAATTCACTTTATGCCACACACTGTAATGCCACCAGGGTGTTACATAATCAATGCCAGGGGGGGAGGGGTGGTTATGTGTGCATTGCCAGGGGGGTTACATGCACATTTTCATGAAGGGTTACATACTCCTTGCTATGGGGGTTACATTTTCATTGCTAGGTGGGTTACATGCTTGTGGCAAGCGGGGGTTTACATGCTCATGGCAAGCAGGGGTTATATGCTCGTGGCCAGCTGGGCTTACATGCTCGTGGCCAGTGGGGGTTACATGTTCATCTCCTTTAAGACAGTGGCCAGTTTCTGGAGGGGTGCAAGGTCTTCGTCTGCATGTGGATGGAGATTCTGCACCTCTGCATCGCCGCTTCCCCAGCCATCATCTCCCGGCTCCAGGCACAGGGGAGGAGGGAGGAGAAGCACCCGGTGGCACGCCCTCTCTCTTCCTCGGCTTCTGAAGCTTGAGCTCAACCTGAATCACCCCCCCTAGGCCTCTGAGTACAATCACAGTATTTACTGCATAAGGAGAAAATAGTTTTAGTTCTTGTAAGGGAGTGTATAATGTGTACAGGTAAGAAAATTCTGCCTATACAGTTCTAATTCACAGTGCAGTCAGAAAAGAATGTGCTTATTATTAGTCTTTATTTTAAAAACCTGATAGAGCAGATTTTACACATTTCTTCTACATTTTTAATGCACTGTGGCTCACAGAGATGCATACCTCCCAACTGTCACGATTTTAGAGGGACAGTCCCGATTTTCGGGTCCTGTCCCGCTGTCCCACCCGTGGCAGGCATTGTCCCACTGCGGGGGGTTGACAGTTGGGAGACCCCCAATCTAGTAGAATAGACGCTGTGCGCATGCGCACAGCGTCTATTCTCGTATGAAAATGAGGTTGCGGCTAATTAGCATAAGCCGCGCCCTCATTTGCATACGCCCCACCCCCTTTTTGCCGCGCGAGTGTCCCTATTTCATACGGACAGAAGTTGGGAGGTATGGAGATGTGTCTTATAATACTTTGGTTCATGCTTTTTATAGAAGAGCCCAGAGTAAACAAAAGCAGCTTAAACACGTTTACAGCCCAACCCAGAAAATATGACCAAGTGCAGTATATTAAATGCATTATGCTATTTACCAGTGCTGTAACTAGACATTTTAGAGCTCTGTGCCAGAAAGTGAATTGGTGCCCCCTCCCCATACTCACGTTCCCTCCACATGCAGTCTGCGTGCATGCCCAGGAAGCGCTGTGCGCCACCATGCGCTTGCCCCCCGTCCCATCCTGCTGATGCTTGTGAATAGCTTGGCCACTATGCACGTGGCCTAAGCCATTCGCATAGGGGGGCTGCACATGCGTATAATAGAGCATGCGGATAACAGAGCATGCGCAGTCCCCAAAACATCGGGGCGGCTCTGAAATTGCCATATTGTGAGTCAACCAGAATCACCTCTATAGTGACATACCATTACCATCTTTGTATTAGAGTGCATGTCCCAGGCCTGTGCGTCCAGTCTGTCCAGTCCCAGCTCTCTTCATCAGAACAGCATACAAACCTCGATGCATGACGCAGATATAGAATTCATTATTTTATATATATATATATATATTTATATAGAGAAGGTAGGTGCGTGCGGCACTCAGCTTGTCAACATGCAGAAAAGGACGACAGGAAACTGTGTGTCAGCGTTTCAGTGCTTTAATCGGCGCTATCATCAGGATACCGATAGTGCCGATTAAAGCACTGAAACGTTGACAAACAGACAGTTTCCTGTTGGCTTTTTTCTGCATGTTGACAAGCTGAGTGCCGCACCCACCTACCTTCTCTACTACATGCTCATCATTGAGCTGTGACGGCACCAGTGCAAGCTGCATCAAGCAGGAGGAGTGCCGGTCCTCCATGGATCCTATATATTTATATATAAAACATATAGAATAAAAATTGAGTGTAATTGCTGTATACTGAATATAATTGGAAGATACAGTATAGGCGATAAATAGAATAGTTCCCATTTATTGGTTTATAACAAATCATAATCATCACCATTGTCCATGTGCCATATTGCAGCTGCTAATGATATGCCTCCTACCTGGCATATGTATGTGTGTATCGCATTTGCATAAACATGCCTTTACTGTTCTACTACTTTCATCTCCATATAAAAGGAACAGGTGTTACTAAATTGGCAGAATTGCACAAGTGTGCATAGACGCATATGTGTGCATTCGCTTCCTGAGTATGTGCAGAACAAAGTCATGCTATGCTATGCAGACTTACACAGCACTCACTCCACATCAGTGTCTGAGTTTCTTGCAAAACCCTTGTACTGTATAGTTGGAGAAGATGACTTCTGTCTCTGCATTCTTTGAAAAGGGTGGAGAAGATGAACTGGTTCTACCGCAAGGCTGCTGGGTGTTAACACTAACTGCATTATTTCTGTTCTAAAATGCCAAGAAAGAAAGAAGTTACTCAATATCTACCCCTTTCACACAGAAAACCAAATTACTGGGTGAAGCAGTTCTACCTGGAAATTTGCCATTCAACACGGGTCCTTGAAATTTACCAGGGTCGAGGACCCAGGATTTCTGACCCAGGTTGACTCTTTCAAACAGAAGAAATACCCGTGTTATTCAGCAAAATACCTGGTTGAAATTTTTAACCCAGTAATTTGCTGTTCAGTGTGAAAGGGGGTCTGGCTGCTCCTGGCAAAATTATCTGCCACTCTAAATGCTGGGTTGTATGTCTGAAAGGGGTATAAATCACATTTGGATGTGTAAATGCATACCTCCCAACTTTCTTTCTTTTTTTTTAAATATTAAATTTTTATTGATTACAAAACATGTTGAAGTATGAATATACATACAACAGTGATAGCTTATATGGTAAACACATATAGAAATGAAACAACAAAATACTGAAAGTTATAAAACGATATCTATACGTGTATCCCTGCAAAACTCAAAACGTGTATACAGAGGGTGAAAAAGAAAACCATACAAAACAGGACAAGACAACACGGACACAGAAGGGCATAACAAGGACAGGGGGACACAAAGAAATATCGCACACTTCCTACTGACATCAAAAACGATTAAGATGAATCGCCAGGCTCAGGCGATTGTAAAGCCAATACATCAACATGGTCGCTACTCATGTTAGATTGACCTTGTCTCTCCCGGTATTCACTCCTTTTATACCATTTTATATGAATTAAGGAGGGGGAGGAGGAGTATCTACAACCAGCCGTCTCAAATATAAAATGCTTGTGAATGTTATTAATAATAGTTTGTATACTGGGTATAGAATGGGATTTCCACAGTTGTCCAATGGCTGCCTTGGTGGAGATCAGAATATGTCCCATGATGTATCTGTCGCAGCTTAGGAGAGGAACTTGGGTGTGGTGGAACAGAGCAACTACAGGGTCGATAGGGACAGACATCCTAAGAACGTCATTTATGAGGGAGAATACTTTGATCCACAGCGGCCGCAGAGCTGGGCAATCCCAGAAAATATGTAGAATTGTCCCATTGCATCCACAGTTTCTCCAGCAAAGACAGGATGCCGAGGGCCAGATAAGGTACAGCCGCTGTGGGGTAAAGTAGGCCCTATTGCATAGCTTATAGAACATTTCACAGTGTTGAAGGCATTTTTATACCTTAAAACAGGATAACGAGATCGAATCCCACTCAGTATCCCATTTAGATTGAGATGCTAATTTACCCTTCTTACCCAACAAAACAATGTGCTGGTACCACCGAGATATACCCCCTCTGTGGTTAGGTGAGGTCAATCTAAAATGCATAACAGCAGGTAGACATAGAACAGTAGGCGGTTTAACCATATAGCCAGATAGCCAGTGGTGTATTTGAAGATATTTTAAAAAATCGCCTTTAGGGATATCAAATTGAGACTGTAGTTGGGAAAAGGGAAGTAAGGAATCTGTACCAAAAATATCCTTCAAACAAGTAATGCCTTTCTCCATCCAAGGGTCTAGTCGGAGATCGGGGATGAGGTTGGCAAGAGTTTTAATAGGGAGGCTGGGGGCCGTTAGGGACAAATCAGGGTCTGCTGAGATGACAGCATGCCAGGCTCGCAGAGTAGTCCTGATTGCAACACCAGGGCCCTCCCAAGAAGGGACAGCTTGCTTGGGGAGTAACAGTAAGTCAGTAAGGTTGTATTTTCCTACAAAGGATCTTTCTATAAGGACCCAGGGTTTGGGGGATGTAACGGAAAACCAATCCCATGCCTGACTAAGGATGCAAACAGAGTGGTAGCTGTCAATGTCGGGTTAAGCTACCCCTCCGGAGTGTTTCGGCAGTACTAAAATGTGCTTAGCGATGCGGGACTTAGCGCCCTTCCAAATATATCGTGAAAACACCTGAGTGGCTCTAAGACTAAGGGATTTGGGTATAGAACGTGGGATGGCGTGAAAAAGATACATCAATTTAGGGGGCAACACCATCTTAGCAGCAGCTATATGCCCCAGCCACGAGATCTCGTGGAGAAGCCACTCTTTTATTAACTTCTCAAATGAGCAGAGCAGAGACACAAAATTACACTCAACCAGGTCAACATCTCTGGCTAAGTGTACCCTAAATACCGAATAGAGCGCAACTGCCACGCATATTTGTACCTATCTTTAAGTAAGGCTAAAGTTGCCAGGGGAACATTAAGTGGGAGAGCTTCAGTTTTAGAAGTATTCAATTTATTGTTACGCTTGCCGTTAGGCACAGTGTGATGGTAACCTGGAACCGAGATCGGGAAGTCAGGCGTGAGCCCGCAGCCGGGACCGCCGGTTAGGACGGCCACAGCGAACCCTATACTGACTCTGTTGAGTACCCCGGGCAGATGACCAATCCCTGCGGGAACTAGGCTTCACCTGTGGCCGCCGCGTTCGAAGGAGCGAGTTAAGCCCGCTCCAACCCCGATGCAGCTAGGTCTAGGAATGGACAAAGGAGAAGTGATCGTCAGGGGTAACTCAAAAGGGAATGCTAACTACCGGGCCTGACTGAAAGGAAACCCCTGTCTGCCGGCACCAGGCCAATAACGGGAATACGACCCAGTCGCAGACACCAGGAGAACTTAACGGGGAATCTCCAAAAGAATACAATATAATGCCAGACAGTGAATCCCCAAAACCCCCAGACAGGAGTGGAAAGGCAGGGAAAGCCCTGCCTAGGACAGACAGGAGAGAGAAAGCAAGGTCAGAGAAAGGGTAAAAGACTGATGGAAGGAGGTTCTGAATTAGGCCCACGGCGGGGCAGGTCCGATGCCCCAGCAGGGGAGCGGAACCAGTATGGACACAGGCAGATAAGAGACAAGGAGCTCGGAGGCTCCACAGAATAACCCAGGCTCCAAAGGAGCACTTACTTGTCCCCAAGATCTGCTGTGGAGCTGCACAGGTCACTGGAGATAATGCAGAGAAGCTGACATCCAGCGATGGACAGGCAGGGAGACAGGAGATATCTATGAAGGGATCCAGGAGGACAGGTGAGCGCTGGTGAACGCCAGGGACCGGGCAGGCGTAAGGAAACGCTATAACCGGCGTCTGTGCCCAGCAGACGCCGGCTTCTTATTTGAATTTGGCGCCGCCTGCATGACGTCAGGCGCGCCGTGCGGGTGCTGCTGCCGGGCGGAAGTTCGGGGACGTTGCCTAGCAACGCCCCGACGCCCGAGCTGAGAGGGAGGCTTGGAACGCTGCCAAGCAGCGTCACCAGCCTGACAGCCCCGCTCTCCATCCGCCGACCGTCCGGGTACTGGACATACCGGACGGCGGCGTGTAACATTTATAGTACAATATTTTTGTATAATCGTCCAGGATGGCATGGAGTCTGGGTAGGGAAGCTTCGGGGTTTAACAGACACAGGAGGATATCATCTGCAAACAGGCTTATTTTATGGGCGATGCCCCCAATAACAGGTCCCTCCAAGACTTCATCAATTCTAATAGTCTCAGCCAGGGGCTCGATTGCCAATGCAAATATAAGGGGCGACAAGGGGCACCCCTGTCTGGTACCGTTAGCGATATCAAACCCCGAGGAGAGACTACCGTTGACAAAGACCCTTGCATATGGGGCAGAGTAGAGGGCCAAAATAGAGTCTAAGAATCTACCCTGAAAGCCAAAGGACATTAGTACAGACTTTAGGTACCCCCCAGTGCAATCTGTCAAATGCTTTTTCTGCATCTAACGAAAGCACTAACAGCGGAGTCCTACGAGAATCACAATGCTCAATCACGGTAAAAACTCTACGAGTATTATCCGGGGCCTGCCTGCCTGGGACAAAACCAACTTGGTCTGCAGCAATAAGGGAAGGGAGAAGGGGACAAAGACGATTTGCTTTAAGTTTGGCATAGAGTTTGACATTCAACAACGCTATTGGGCGGTAGTTTTGAACTGAAGAGGGGGGCTTTCCAGGCTTCGGAATCGCCACTATCTGTGCTTCCAACATTTCTTTTGGAAACCCACTGAAATTAGATGCCTCGTTAAAGACCTTCATCAGTATGGGGGCCAAATCTGTTTTATAGCTTTTATAAAAATTCCTCCCAACTTTCTTCATTTTTGCAGGACAGTCCCGTTTTTTGCCCACATCCCACCAGGGGCCGGCAGTGTCCCACAGTGGGGTGGGGGAGTTGGGAGTCCCCCCTGCATGTCTCTGCTGTGATCAGCAGAGTAGCAGGGAATAGACGGTGTACATGTGTCACGGCATCTATTTAGTGAAACAGAGGGGAAGGGGGCACCAGGGGAGGAAAGATAAAACTGATATCTTTAGGGCCCCCCCCCCTTTATATTCTCTGGACTCTGTAATTGTGGGTTTCCATTTGTCTATCTTTGTTTTGTATCATCTTAACTTCCAAATTATAATATCAAGTGAGCCTTTTCTTAGTAGCAACTTGACATTCTAGATAATTGCATACATAATGAACATACATGCATACATATAAAACATACATACATATATATATACCCACAACACACACATAACATACTGTAAGTACGTACGTACGTACGTACGTACATACAATACACACAGCTGAGCACACACACACACACACACACACACACACACACACACACACAAAGAACATAACTAAATATAAACAAACAGAGAATGCATACATACATAAAACATTACTAGGAAATGGCTAATATATACGAAGGAGGGACCCTAGTAAGCAATGAGTATTCCACTCAGGACTAAAGTTGACCTCTATAAAAGGCCAGTGGACACCTTTGTGGGAATAGTGCGGTGCCTGCTGCTACTGTATGCAGGTGTAGTCTTTCTATTTACTGTGTACCCCACCCTCTCTCCTTCAAGCTGTATGAGTAACCCCCTGTCCTGGTATGCTAACAAGATACAGACACAAGCATTTAGAAGGAAGGAGATTACATGAGAACCATTCTTCCTTAAAGCAGACTGACCCCTACTGAATCTAGGTTTTCCTAAATAGGGATTTCCGGCTTGAGTGAAGGTAATCGTCTGCAATGATGTGTCGTATGTGGAATAGCAGGTCAACAATGTCTAGGTCGACCTCAATGTCAACACCTGAGCACATAGTGTATCTTGTCCCCTTGCATGACTAACAAACTTCGGGCCAGGTGCCTCATCTCACTCCGCTACCACTGTGCCACTTTTCCGAATTGATCTATTGCCTGCCTATATGAGGGACAGAATGAGGGACAGAGTGATATATTGCCTGCCTATATGAGGGACAGAGTGATCTATTGCCTGCCTATATGAGGGACAGAGTGATCCATTGCTTGCCTATATGAGGGACAGAGTGATCTATTGCCTGCTTATATGAGGGACAGAGTGATCTATTGCCTGCCTATATGAGGGACAGAGGGACAGAGTGATCTATTGCCTGCCTATATGAGGGACAGAGTGATCTATTGCCTGCTTATATGAGGGACAGAGTGATCTATTGCCTGCCTATATGAAGGACAGAGTGATCTATTGCCTACCTGTATGAAGGACAGAGTGATCTATTGCTTGCCTGTATGAGGGACAGAGTGATCTATTGCCTGCCTGTTTAAGGGACAGAGTGATCTATTACCTGCCTGTATGAAGGACAGAGTGATCTATTGCCTGCCTCTATGAGGGACAGAGTGATCTATTGCCTGCCTCTATGAGGGACAGAGTGATCTATTGCATGCATATATGAGGGACAGAGTGATGTATTGCCTGCCTGTATGAGGGACAGAGTGATCTATTGCCTGCCTGTATGAGGGACAGAGTGATCTATTGCCTGTCTGTATGAGGGACAGAGTGATCTATTGCCTGCCTGTATGAGGGACAGAGTGATCTATTGCCTGTCTGTATGAGGGACAGAGTGATCTATTGCCTGCCTGTATGAGGGACAGAGTGATCTATTGCCTGCCTGTATGAGGGACAGAGTCAGTGGCGTAACTATAGCACCGCAGCCCCCGCGGTCGCAGGGGGGCACTGTGCATATGGGGGCGCCGGGGGGGCTGCGGTGCTATAGTAATCCCCCATCCCCCGCATGCTTACCTGTCCGCGCGTCCCGGCTCCCCTCCTGGCTTCAATCAATGCTATGGAGACGGACCACGATAAAATGGCCGCCCCATAAAGCAGACTGTTCTCTGAAACTGTCTGCGGTATGGGGGCGGCCATTTTATCGTGGTCAGTCTGCATAGAATTGATTGAAGCCAGGAGGGGAGCCAGGATGCGCGCACAGGTAAGCATGCGGCAATGGGGGGATGGGGCACGGGGGGCAGGCACGGGGGGCATGCCAGACGGACAGGCGGGCAGGGAGGGGGGGCGCCCCCCATTAAAGGTGGGGGGGGGGCGCCCCAAACAAAGTTACGTCGCTGGACAGAGTGATCTATTGCCTGCATATATGAGGAACAGAGTAATCTATTGCCTGCCTGTATGAGGACAGAGTGTTCCATTGCCTGCTTGTATGAGGGACAGAGTGATCTATTGCCTTCCTGTATGAGGGACAGAGTGATCTATTGCCTGACTGTATGAGGGGCAGAGTGATTTATTGCCTGCCTGTATGAGGGGCAGAGTGATCTATTGCCTGCCTGTATGAGGGACAGAGTGATCTATTGCCTGCCTGTATGGGGGGCAGAGTGATCTTTTGCCTGCCAGTATGAGGGGCAGAGTGATCCATTGCTTGCTTGTATGAGAAAGAGAGTGATCTATTACCTGCCTGTATGAGGGAGAGAGTGATCTATTGCCTGCTTGTATGAGGGAGAGAGTGATCTATTGCCTGCCTGTATGAGGGACAGAGTGATCCATTGCCTGCCTGTATGAGGGGCAAAGTGATCTATTACCTGCCTGTATGAGGGAGAGAGTGATCTATTGCCTGCCTGTAAGAGGGACAGAGTGATCTATTGTCTGCCTGTACAAGGGGCAGAGTGATCTATTGCCTGTCTGTATGAGGGGCAGAGTGATCTATTGCTTGCCTGTATGAGGGGCAGAGTGATCTATTGCCTGCCTGTATTAGGGACAGAATGATCCACTGCCTGCCTATATGATGGGCAGAGTGATCTATTACCTGCCTGTATGAGGGAGAGAGTGATCTATTGCCTGCCTATATGAGGGGCAGAGTGATCTATTGCCTGCCTGCATGAGTGACAGAGTGATCTATTGCCTGCCTGTATGAGGGGCGGAGTGATCTATTGCCTACCTGTATGAGGGACAGAGTGATCTATTGCTTGCCTGTATGAGGGACAGAGTGATCTATTGCCTGCCTGTATGAGGGAAGGAGTGATCTATTGCCTGCCTGTATGAGGGGCGTAGTGATCTGTTGCCTGACTGTATGAGGGACAGAGTGATCTGTTGCTTGCCTGTATGAGGGGCGTAGTGATCTGTTGCCTGCCTGTATGAGAGACAGAGTGATCTATTGCTTGCCTGTATGAGGGGCAGAGTGATCTGTTGCCTGCCTGTATGAGGGACAGAGTGATCTTTTGCCTGCCTGTATGAGGGACAGAGTGATCTATTGCCTGCTTGTATGAGGGACAGAGTGATCTATTGCCTGCCTGTATGAGGGACAGAGTGATCTATTGCCTGCTTGTATGAGGGACGGAGTGATCTATTGCCTGCCTGTATGAGGGGCGGAGTGATCTATTGCTTGCCTGTATGAGGGGCAGAGTGATCTGTTGTTTCCCTGTTTGAGGGGCGTAGTGATCTGTTGCCTGCCATTATGAGGGACAGAGTGATCTGTTGCTTGCCTGTATGAGGGGCAGAGTGATCTGTTGCCTGCCTGTATGAGGGTCAGAGTGATCTATTGCCTGCTTGTATGAGGGACGGAGTGATCTATTGCCTGCCTGTATGAGGGGCGGAGTGATCTATTGCCTGCCTGTATGAGGGGCGTAGTGATCTGTTGCCTGACTGTATGAGGGACAGAGTGATCTGTTGCTTGCCTGTATGAGGGGCGTAGTGATCTGTTGCCTGCCTGTATGAGAGATAGAGTGATCTATTGCTTGCCTGTATGAGGGGCAGAGTGATCTGTTGCCTGCCTGTATGAGGGACAGAGTGATCTTTTGCCTGCCTGTATGAGGGACAGAGTGATCTATTGCCTGCTTGTATGAGGGACAGAGTGATCTATTGCCTGCCTGTATGAGGGACAGAGTGATCTATTGCCTGCCTGTATGAGGGGCAGAGTGATCTATTGCCTGCATATATGAGGGACAGAGTGATGTATTGCCTGCCTGTATGAGGGACGGAGTGATCTACTGCCTGCCTGTATGAGGGGCGGAGTGATCTATTGCCTGCCTGTATGAGGGACAGAGTGATCTGTTGTTTGCCTGTATGAGGGGCGTAGTGATCTGTTGCCTGCCTGTATGAGGGACAGAGTGATCTGTTGCTTGCCTGTATGAGGGACAGAGTGATCTGTTGCCTGCCTGTATAAGGGACAGAGTGATCTATTGCCTGCCTGTATGAGGGACAGAGTAATCTATTGCCTGCCTGTATGAGGGACAGAGTGATCTATTGCCTGCCTCTATGAGGGACAGAGTGATCTATTGCCTGCCTGTATGAGGGACAGAGTGATCTATTGCCTGCCTGTATGAGGGACAGAGTGATCTATTGCCTGCCTATAGTAGGGACAGATTGATCTGGGCCTATTGCCCAGATCACTTTATTTATATAAATAGGATTAGGTGCTTTTGGCTTGCCTATATAAGGAATACTCCAATGATCTGGTCCTAATGCCCAGATCACCTTTTTTATTATAAAGCTCAGGCCCCTTGCACCCTGATGGTCTATGGCAGGGGTCCTCAAACTATTTTGCTCTGGGACCCCATTATACAATAAAAATAATTACAGGACCCCAACAAGTGAATGCAGAAAGTCATCACATAACATGTGTAGTCAGCAGACAGCACATACATGGCAGCATTGTGGAGACACAGAGTGATGGGAGGAGTCTAAAATACCAGACAACTCAACAGACTTTTCAGACTCCTTGAATCACTGACTGAGATTAGAAAAGTCATCAGCCTGACGTTCAGTAACATGGAGTCACGACCCCATGCTGAGTAGGTAGGGACCCACTTTGGGGTCAGGACCCACTGTTTGAGAACCGCTGGTCTATGGGGAGTAGGATATGGTGAGAGAGGCAGTGAAGAGCTTCATTTTCTCTATTACATTCATCCACTGCAGCACTTCCTGGTCTTGGCCCATCCTGGCCAGCAGCACTGTCTCTTCCTTTCTGCATACAGCTGGTGCCTTCCTTTTTCCTTCTTCATTCCACCATCTCCTGGCCTCTGCTGCAGCTGCAGGAGCTCTTCACCGAGAATCTGCTGTCCTGACCCTGGTATCTATCATCTCTCTCTGCCTGCACTTCTGCCCTGTGGTATTTGACATCAGTCGGGCACTTGGGGTGGGGTTGAATTTTGATTCAGGAACTGTGATTGGCTTGTAGTTGGTGCCTTGTTAATGGTTGCTGCTTTACAAATACGGTTATTATTGGCCAACGTTCTTCAACTTTGGCAAACTTGGACTCTGGCACATATATATGTAGTGTATCCAAGATGGCTTAATCATTCAGTACTATTGTCTGTGTAGAATGAAGAATGCATGGATTTTATTTTTTGCATATAATTTTAATATTATGTAGCTTACCCATTATACATCATATCTGCCAGAAATTGCCTGTTCTGGCCATGTATGTAGAGCTCCCAATATTGTTGCTGCGCTTGGTACAGTAAGATCAATGATCCATTAAATGTATTATTCAAAATGGCTGCTTCAGCCCAGTATTTTGTATATTGTTTTCTGCTTCCTGTAAATCAATTGTCAGAACTGAACTATAGCTCAACTATAGTTTAACACTTTGAATGCCAACATCTCTGTGAGAGATGTGCAAAATTCAAAATAATAAAAAAGATTATATTTCCTATATAAAGGTAAACATTACAGGTCATTATGCTGAATAAAAATGTTTGCATGGCAATTTTCACAACTATTTTGACAAAATTCCCTTGGCATTTAAAGGGTTAATTATATGGATTGTTAGGTGTCAGAACTATGTATTCAGTTTTTAATTACTGAAACAATGTTACACCTATGAATGCTCAATATAATACAGCTCAGATGCCTTTCCCAGCATGTCTTTGAAAAAAAAAAGCACAAGTTCATGATGTAAGGTGTGGTCACTCTCAGATACTATTGGTTGTGTCTCTGAGATCTTTGGAGCTGAGACTGGAGATTACAACTTGTTTATGATCATATGGTCACTAAAATTAATATCTAACAGGGCTTTCATTTTTGACTTTTTAACTGCAGTTAACCACCTCCACTAGCTTCCTCAAACCATTGGTCAGGGATACAGACCTTGCCAGAATGATTGTGTCCACCAAAGGCAGCACACTGAATAAAATGACGTACTGCTATAAAATGAATAGCATTACTTCCTCACAGCACTGAGGTCAAGGCTTCCATTTGCACCATGGTTCTATCTGTGTGGAGTTTGTATATTCTCCACGTAATACAGATGGAGCCCTCCTCATTTAGCCTGCTAATTGGACTACGTGAATAATAGGATTACTATGCTAATCCCCTACTGTATTGTTCTATGTATTGTATTGCTGCTGAGAACAATAGGATAGTCGTGGCTATCCATGGTGAGCCACGCCCTAAGGAACAATGTTGACAGGGGCTCCAGCTGTAGCGTGGGTTTCCTCCGGGTACTCCAATTTCCTCCCACAATCCAAAAATATACTGGTAGTTGTTGCCAGGAAGGGAGCCAAGGGCACATCCAATGATAGCTTACAGACTCATGATCACTTATAAGTCTAGTGGGCAGTGGCGTAACTATATAATTTGCGCCCCCCCCGCCAAAAAATTTTCGGCGCCCCCGCCTCCATACCTGACAGAGCCGCATCTGCGGTCACTGTCCCGTCCAGTCTCCCGCTGCTCCAGTCTCCGCTGCGCTGCTGCCCGGCCGCATCTGTCTGTGGTCACTGTCCCGTCACTCGCTCCTGGCGCCGGCTCCTGCTGATAATGAAAAGTGACTCTTAGAAAATGGCTGCCAAAACTGTCTGCAATACGGGGGCAGCCATTTTCTAAGTGTCACTTTTCATTATCAGCAGGAGCCGGCGCCGGGAGCGAGTGACGGGACAGTGACCGAAGATGCGGCCGGGCAGCAGCGCAGCGGGTAACTATAGCACCGCAGCCCCCCCGGCGCCCATAGTTACTCTGCGCCTCCCCGCCACGGCGGGGGCTGCGGTGGCTTAGTTACGCCAGTGCTAGTGGGTATCCAAGAAGAATGGACTTGGGGTATGTAGATTTTCAAACTATTGAAATTAAAGATTAAAATGTATTTTTTAACAACCGAACCCTCTAACTGGGCAGAACTGGAGAACGTAACTCAATATGACCAATTGCATGAGTCTGTATTCATATGAAAATGTCTCCTGTTGATCTGATTCAATACCATTAAGAGTAGCAACTAGATATTTAAAGTTATAAACATGTTTATTTTTCAGAAACCAATACCAGTACCGGTAATTGGCCTCAGTTTTCTTTATTATGAATGGACCTAAAGCAATGGCTACTGTATACAGAGATAATCTAACGTGACTTGTTTCTCATTGTAGTAAAAATTACAGAACTTGTAAATGAATGTTTCAAAATTTCTTACTCATTATTTAATGAACTGAGCTCAGGTGGCTTCAATAAGATAATAAGCGAGGAGTTAGGGAGCCCAACACAAAGTAATTGCACTTGAAGCGGGGCCTTGGGCATATAACTACAGTATTACTTGGTTTATGATATTCTGCATTTTTAAGGTGTTTTTATGATCTTTCCCCCTGCAATGCAGCCTTGAAGCAGGACAGTGGTTTGTGATCTCAGCAATACCATATAGTAAATAAAGTGGAAATGGTTTAATTCTTCTAAAACTATTGGTGACCACCATTGGACCGTCATTGTTCACTTATTGGAGTTATGACAAAAATGCAAGTGTTTTGACCCATGTAAACTCTTAATAGGTTTAAGGAATTTGCAGGTAACTCCCTTTTCCACACCTCCGCCTCCCAGGGGAGTGAGTCACAATCAGTGAGGGAGAAGTCTGTTCTACCTTTCCTTCAGTGACTGAAGTCTGCCTAGATCTGCACAGCAGGTTACTACTGTACCCAGGCGATCAGTACAACGTTCCTGCTCAGAGTACACTGTGAGTATCTTTGCCCATATCCTTACAAACCCCAAAATATCTAATTTCATGTTCTGCACATATAAGGCATCAAGTTAACATGAACTAAATGATTAACTATATCTGCATCTATTTATGCATTGTTACTTGTTGTTTGCATCAATTGTATTTTTTAGATTTAGATACAGTACAGTAGATAATATATTTTGTATGTGTTATTGTAGTTACTGTTTATAGGTCTCTAATAGACTGTGATAGCAACACCACCCTTACTAATCACCTGGATACAATTACAGTGATTTGTTTCCTAGAAATAAAGTACAGTATGTGTAAAAAATGAGTAGTAGTAAAAAACTAGTAGTAGTAGTAGTAGTAGCAGCAGTAGTAGAAGTAGAAGTAGTAGTAGTAGCAGCAGCAGCAGCAGCAGCAGCAGCAGCAGCAGCAGCAGTAGTAGTAGTAGTAGTAGTAGTAGCAGTGGTGGTACCCTGTTTATATTTCTTTAGCAAAATATGCTTAATATGCAGCTTCTATGTTCTGCTACAATATTACATTTACATCTACTAAAATATTTGTGAACTCATGTATACTTTATGTGCAAGGTTGTGTATTTATAATGTGTGCATTTGTTTGTCAATACAAACATCTCTTTATTGCAAACTTAATTAGATTAAAGGTGTTTAAAGGGCTATTATTTATGAACTATAAGCCATAGTAAACACGTTACACTGCAATACATTATTGTGTATGCAACTGTCATAAAAGTGATTGTCACCATTTAGAAATACAAAACATGTCCTGGTAAAAAAAATATAGCATGGAGAAGTGGAATGAGTAAATAAATATATTTTACATAGAGCAATGTATGTGTAGTTTTACACAAATGACAGCAGTAGTGACAGCTCTGTTGGGAATGTACGAGTTCCTCTCCAGTGACGCATTGCAATGTTCTCCCCTTCAATCTGCACAGACAGCGTATAAAAGACCAGTTTCCCCTCCCTATTCTGGACAAACTAGTTTGGTTAGTTTGCATTGTCATGAACAGACAGGGACTGCATTTTTTAGACCTATATCTCTATCTGCCTGTTGGTTTTTGGCTACTCTGTCAAGTTACAGTAGATTGGATGCTATAAGCATCAGCTGGGCTTGCAAGACTTGCAGACAGGCTAATAATTATTTCATGTGTTATGATGTTGAATTTTGCAGTCGTATTTTGCTTTCTGTTTTTATAAAAAGCAATAATACATTATCATCTATCTAAAGATAATATGGCAATAGTTGATATGAAAATGAGTTCCACAATTTGGTTCTAGAAGCTGTGGTGTAGGAGGTGTGTAACATCATAAAATCCATCTTTAATGAAAGGTCTTATTCGGCATACACAGCTAGACATTGCTGCAGCATCAAAGCATATTGGGGGCACGCCAGTACAAGTGGATTCATGCTGTCTTCACACTGGGTTGATCTATTGTTAAACAGTTACATTAGTGTTTTATGGACAGGTTTTATTAGAAGTGTTTCTGCTGTAATTACACACTCAGCAGCATTTCACTCTTAAGACTATAAAAAGTATATGCGACGGATGGAAAATGCATCTCAGCGCTTATTGGATGGTTAACTTCTAGGGCTGATGTGTGGATT
Source organism: Crinia signifera (assembly GCF_055691185.1). NCBI lineage: Eukaryota > Metazoa > Chordata > Amphibia > Anura > Myobatrachidae > Crinia > Crinia signifera. The sequence continues at coordinate 294,208,961 of NC_139218.1, read as the reverse complement.
TTATAGATGTAATGACAGTATGTACAGGAAGGCAGAATTATAGCAATAATAACAATATCAGCAAATGCTCGGTACTATGATTCTCCTGCTGTCTCTCAGCAGCAAGTGAGCGAAATGTGGCTTCTAAATTTGAACATGTTGGCAATGCTCTTCCATTACATTAAAGATGAGTGTATTGGCTGACTTAAACATTCACTATCTGAAATACAACAGCTCTCTGAGCCATAATGCCCACTGGTTTCCACCAAGATGAAAGATACTGCAAAACAGAACAAATGCAAAGGAAATATATATTACCTGCATGACCGGTCAGACAGGTGAAGATGAACAAGGATTGATCGCTGGATGTTGGCTTTGGGTGTAGAGGAAACACCTAGAAACCCTCATTGTTAAACATAATATTCAGCTGCATAAGGCCCACATAGGTACAGGAAGTCTCCTGGCTGATACTTGGTGTAATATATGGTGAGGCATGTCTACTCCTTATCTGCACCCATGCAGCCATAGTAAAAAACAAGGTTAGCTTAGGTCTATCCAGCATCTGACTGTTTTTGGTTCCAGAGGAGGAACTACCATTGGTGCAGCAGATGCATTGCCCTTCTTACACCCCTGATTTCAACTGTCACCCTGGGCCCACCGCTTACAGGTTCTGCCATTGTTTGGTTTATTTGGTTTTTGGATGCCTTCATGCGGGAAACAACTTCCTGAATTTCTTTGCTCTACCTGGCAACCAAAGCTAGTTCAGTAGTGTCTGCAGCTTCACTCTATAAAGTATAGGTGTGTCCGGACAGACTCTCATGTTTTGTCAAAGGCACCCTCAATGGTTTGATTTAGTTTTGGTTTCCAATTGCTCCTTTGTCATTTGTAACCATTTCCCTACAGTAAGGGTTCCCCAATTGTGTGCCATGTCACCCAGGGGTGTCTCGGGACACTGCAGGGTTAGGGGTGCCTTAGGTTTGTGGACTAGAACCAATTCAAATTATTTATGGTCAATTTAATAGACAAAACCACTATTTGTGACTTCCAATTCTAAAATATATGGACAAACACGCAATTCATGTCACTGGCCACATTTCTGACCCTAAGGAGATGACATGTAAACATAATCTATGTAATTTAATATATCTTTTTTTTTTGTTGAATTTTGGAATAAGACATTTTTGGCCTAGGATTCCCATAAAAAAATGATACTCTAGGGCAGGACAGGCCAACCTGTGGCTCTCCAGATGTTGTTAAACTACAAATCCCAACATGCCTTGCCACAGTTTTAACACTACCGTATAGCAAAACTGTGGCAAGGCATGATGGGAGTTGTAGTTTTACAACATCTGGAGAGCCACAGGTTGGCCAGGCCTGCTCTAGGGCGCCATGATTGAAAAACGTTTGGAAACCACTGCCCTACAGGATTATTAACATCAACAACGTTAATTTGTAGTAATTTTCATTGTGAAATGGCATCTTCAATCACAAGGGAGGGATTTTCCAGAGACTAGAATATACTGATATTATAGATGCTGAAAACATTCATTATACTGTATGCTTCCTACTGTCATAAATGCCTTTAGTTTGTTTTTTATTATATTGTTTAAATTCCAAAGATTTTCCAACAACACTTGCAAGAATGGTATGCAGTTGATAGGTAGACAGTCAATAGGTCAACAACAAATGGGTCACATGCACAAGGTCAACAAAGACAAAAGGTCGACACAAGTACACTAATTTGGGGTCCACATGATGAAAAAATGAATAAAATGAAAAAGAACGTTCGGTGTGTTGACCATCTTCATGTCAACATTCTGCTTGTTTAGACCCTTTTGTCTATGTTGACCTTGTGCACCTGGACCATTTGGTGTTGACTACCTAGACACTGTCTGCAGTTTAGAAAATAATCACAAGAAAATTTACTCAGAGCCGGATTTAGTTTTCATGAGGCCCTAGGCAATATACCGGTTTGGGGGCCCTTCCCTCAAACAATCCATAGTGCTATGTTTTGGTCCCTGATTTATGACCCTTACATTATTTGTTATTTTTCCTCCTTATTTTGAACTTTTTAAATCTGTAAACATAACAAACAAGGAACATAAAAAAGATGCAACATATTGTGCATACAACATTATGCCACACGTCAGTGTCCCCAATACACCATTATGCCACACATCAGTGTCCCCAGTACACCATTATGCCACACGTCAGTGCCCCCAATACACCATTATGCCACAGATCAGTGTCCCCAATACACCATTATGCCACACATCAGTGTCCCCAGTACACCATTATGCCACACGTCAGTGTCCCTAATACACCATTATATAATGCACATCAGTTCTCCAATACATCATTATGCCACACATCAGTGTCCCCAGTACACCATTATGCCACACATCAGTGTCCCCAGTACACCATTATGCCACACATCAGTGTCCCTAATACAACATTATATAATGCACATCAGTTCCCCAATACACCATTATGCCACACATCAGTGTCGCCAACACACCATTATGCCACACATCCGTGTCCCTAATACACCATTATGCCACACGTCAGTGTCTCTAATACACCATTATATAATATACATCAGTGTCCCCATTACACCATTATGCCACACATCAGTGTCCCCAATACACCATTATGCCACACATCAGTGTCCCTAGTACACCATTATATAATACACATCAGTGTCCCCAATGCACCATTATATAATATACATCAGTGTCCCCAATACACCATTATGCCATACATCAGTGTCCCCAATACACCATTATATAATACACATCAGTGTCCCCAATACACCATTATATAATATACATCAGTGTCCCCAATACACCATTATGCCATACATCAGTGTCCCCAATACACCATTATGCCACACATCAGTGTCCCCAATACACCATTATTTAATACACATCAGTGTCCCTAATACACCATTATATAATGCACATCAGTTCCCCAATACACCATTATGCCACACATCAGTGTCCCCAATACACCATTATGCCACACATCAGTGTCCCCAATACACCATGATACCACACATCAGTGTCCCCAATACACCATTATTTAATACACATCAGTGTCCCCAATACACCATTATATAATATGCATCAGTGTCCCCGACACACCATTATCTAATACACATCAGTTCCCTAATATAAAAATGTACTCAATATTATAATTTCAAATTTCTCACATGAATAAACATAGTAAGCCATTTATTCTCAGGATATGCTAATAAACATCAGAGAGAAAAAGTCTTCCAGCCACTCTCCATCACTGACATGCAGGTATTTTTCCTTGACCAGCCCCTCCAATCAGCAAGTAGAGACGTGCTCCCCCCCTCCCCTTACCTATGTTACTAGCTTGAAGCTTCCCTCTGCCGTCTTTCCACTCTTCACCATGGGCCTGATTCTGGTGCACTTGCAAAAGCAAATTCTCTCTCTAATGGAAAACACCATGTGCACTGCAGGTGGGGCAGATGTAACTTGTGCAGAGGGAGGTACTGTAGATTTCTGTGGGGTTTGTACTTCAAACTGGTATCTTTATTGCAGTGTATAAATAAAGAAGCCATTATTTACAAAAACAAAATAACACCCAAATCTAATACCCCATACACACCTGAAAGCCGTTTAAGTTTAATCATCTGAGCAGCTTTCAACATGGAAGACTATGGGGCAGCAATGAGCGGTGATCGCTGATGCCCGCTCCTGCTAGTTTAACCAGCAGATGAGCGGCGGGGTGGATGGCTTACCATAGCGTCCTGCTATGGAAAGTTGTCCACCCTCAGGGAAAATCGCTGGGCAGGGGGAAAACGCTCAGTGCATACACTTTTTCAGCTCAGCGATTTTCCCCATCATCCGGCAACATACACAATGGGCAATATCGCCCAGTGTGTATGGACCTTAACTCTCTCTGCATGTTACATCTACCCCACCTGCAGTGCACATGGTTTTGTCCATTAGAGAGAGAATTTGCTTTTGCGAGTGAACCAGAATCAGGCCCTTTGTACATTGGGGTGAGTGTGGGGCGGGCACACATTATATCATGATGCCCGTGTTGCTCTTCTGGGATGTTTTGCAGAGGAGCAGTAATGGAGCCCAGAGCCAGTATTTGTGATATTACTGGCCTGAGTCCTGTTACGGACCCTGTAAAGCATTAAAAGGAATGTCAGGGTTCTATTTCAGGCAGGCCAGACCAGGGGCCCCTGGGACCTGCCGGGCCCTAGGCGGGTGCCTATGTTGCATTTACTGGCAGGTCAGTTACAGTCAGGGCCGCCACTAGAAATGTTGGGGCCTGGGACTGACCTAAAGTCTGGGCCCCCAGCGGCACAGCGCCATACCTCCGGTATTAACAGTAGTAATTAAGGGGTCCATATACTAAGCCTTGAAGAGAGGTGACGGAGATAAATTATCAGCCAGTTAGCACCTTACTGTCAGGTTACAGATTGTGTTTGAAAATGACATTAAGAAGCTGGTTGATTGGTAGTTTATCTCTCTCCGCTTTATCTTTCTCTACTTTCTCATTTCCAAGGCAAGTATGTAAATAGTCAGGGGCGTAACTTTCAGTTTGTGGACCCATAGCAAAGTTTTGATAGAAGCCCCCCATACAGTTAGAGAAGGGGGGGTTGGGGGCACACATATGAGAGCCGTGTGTGTTTGTGTGTGTGTGTGTGTGTGTGTGGGGGGGGGGGTCGTGGACACACCTACAAGATTTGGCGGGGGTGTCACTTGCAGGGGGGTGGGTTGCAGACACACAGATTGGGGTGGGGGCATGCTGTAAGGGGGGGAGGTGAGAGCAAAACCAGTTGTGCGCATGAAGGGGAGGGGCTGTCCAGCAGGCCACCCCTTAATCAGTTACCTGCATCCTGTGTCCTCTGCACTGGGTGTGACTGTCAGCAGCCATCCTCTTCTGCTGTGCTGCCAGTGGAAGGTACTGGGATGCGCTCTCTTGCCCTCCCGCCAGCGACGTCCCTGCCTTGTGTAAAACTGCTCCTCTTATGAAGGAGCTGCCACTAGTATCTCAGCAAGTGCACAGCAATTGAACAAAAGCACTTGCAGCGCCCTCTAGTCTGGCGTTGTATGCAGCCTGCCTTAACAGGACCCCTCCTCCTTCAGGAAGTAACTCCCCTGCCAAACTCATATTCGGCACTGCACCGCGCCGCGCCGGTCCACACTACATCATTTAAAGAAAAAAAACATTCAAAAGAGTGCAGGGGTTGCCTTCTGTGTCCTCGGACCCCCCAAGTCCCCGGGCTCCAGAGCAGTTGCCTCCCCTGCACCCTCTATAGATATGCCACTGTAAATAGCCCTAACATTTAAAGTTTTTATAGAAAAACTAAGAAAAATGTGAAACTGAGGAATACAGGAATTCTTAGGAGCATATGCAATTGGTAGTGTGATTCTTGCAATAATAATGACTTTAGACAGCATGACCAATTTCCCATTAAAGCTTGTATGCATGCTCCTGATACCTGTAATATTATTTTTTTTTAAATCAGTCATAAATATTTTTCCATAAAAACCTTCTGTAGATCCCTGCACCCTGTTTACTCAGCAGTACTCATCATGTTGGGGTTGGTAAATGTGAATGTTAAGCCCTGTACACACAGTGCGACTGCAGCCCGTGCTGAGCGATGTACTCAAGCACGGACCGCTCAGCACACATCGCTGCACACAGTATGATATACACCCACGATGTGTGCAGAGCGATCTGTGCAGACCAGTGTTTTCTTTTGAGAACACTGGCGATCTGACGAGATTTTGACTGCATGCAGTCAAGAGCTAGTGAGGGGATAGCGAGGTACAGAACCATGCATCGTCGCCGCTATGGCCTGTTCACACGGGGTGATGTGTGCTTAATTTCTAAGCGATCTAGACAGATTGCTTAGAAATTGCCTTGAAATCACCCTATGTGCCTGCTAGTGGTTGTTCTAGACATGGCCATACCCCTAGCGATACCCCATCTCCAATGATGTCACACATATCACTTGCCTTCAGGCCACACCCTCAAACTATTTTGGGATTTGATCTTTGTTTATTCAGTCTTACTTTTTATTATGACCTTCTGATTTATGATATCCTTGTAATGTGCTTGGTGACAGAAGGGGTGGAGGATTATGTAATAGATAAAATTATCTCTTCTTTCTGATAGATCTTAATTAAGTAATCTATCTTGCGCAAATCAGGGCGGATAGCACTAGTACTGAGAGTAATTACATGATATTGGGTTCACCATAAGAGCAAGGACCGGGCAGTCTTGTTCTGGGAAACAGCAGAATGATGAGGATACATTTACATATGATAGAGTACATGTACAGCCACAGATATAGATAAAAATGTCATACTACTTTTTTTTCATCGGGATGTTACCATTCCTCATTTAATATTATTACCTACCTTAAAATACATTTTAGGAAATTTCACTTGATTAAGTTCTTTTGTAATCATCTTGGGTCTGTATATTTCCCATGAATACTGTTTTAAGTTCATCAATCACTGATCATCTAATAACTTTCAGAATAAGGATTTGTTTGTATGTATTCTTACACGGCAAAGGTGCAATAGTTTGTGTCCTCTGTTGATAGATACTGGTATGATGAACACTCTCTGATACAAATCATAGAGCACAAGTGTGCAATAATATATCTCTTGGGTTGTATGAGTTTCTTCTTGATGAATTAAAAAAAGTAATTCAGAGAACTCTTTCATTCTGCTACTGTCTATGATACTGTGCAGTACAGTACTCTTTGGAGACAATGGGGCAGATGTACAGATGGAGCCAGCCTCATTCAACGCCGGCACCCTGCAGATCCGCAGATGATAGGGGCTTCAGGGAGAAGGGCAGGGTTCGGGGGGGGGGGGGTCGGGGCGACAGCGGGGGAGGCGGTGGGGTCCCAGGGCACGCTCCGTTGCCACGGGGCGCGCGGGCATCTCGTGCGCGCGCACCCCTGGCAGGAGACGGCCGCTGGCTAGGCCGGCTCCGTCTGTATTAAGCATTAACAAGAGATAAATGCAAGGGTGATAGAGAGATAAACATCCAGCCAATCACCTGCTAACTGCCATGTTACAGGCTGTGTTTGAAAAAAAGTCAGTAAGAGCTGGTTGGCTGGACGGTTATCTCTCTTTATCACCCTTGCATTAATCTCTTGTTAAGGCTTAATACATCTGCCCACTGTTCTGTAGCAGCCTATGGCTAAAGTTTTCTTGCGTTATCAGATCTTACAATGTGACTGGCCTATGTTCTCAGTATACAACTCACAAACTCACAAACAGGAGACCTTCAGTACAGCTTAGGGGAACCCATCAGAATAGATGGATGATAAGCCTGGTCCCAGAGTAGCAGAAATGCTGTCCTTATCTTCATTATCTACATCCCAAATTTCCATATTCCTTATATTTCGGTTTCTTTTTGGGATGGAGGAACACACATGGATATCAGCATAAAACATACAGAGGGCCAAATGTAATAGGGTGTGAGAATCAGAAAGTGAGACATTTTCAGGGTTTTTTTTAAAGCGGCAATCAATTACAAGGCAAAATCAACCTGATTTTGCAGTGTAAATGATTGCCGCTTTAAAAAAAGAAGAAAGGAAAACTCTCTTAAAATCTCTCACTTTCTGATTCTTACACCCTATTACATTTGTCCCCTAGTATGCAGTTGGGATGTGTTGGAGATTTGTCCATGGAAACCCATAGAGATGAGCTACAAGGAGGGTAGCATAGCAAAGTGTCACAGAAAGCAAGGTTTTCTGAGGACAAAAAAATCTGCCAATGCTGCCAGTACGATGGAAGATAGGAGTCAGTCACTCTCTGTTTGCTTGAAAAATTACAGACTCAACATTGTAAAGAATAAAATGTATGGTGAGGAAAACTCTCTAAATTAAGTTGGAAGAATGGTGTGCCCCCTAGGGTGCACCGACAGGCGCTATCAAGGGTGTCTCGCTAAGAGCTGCCACTTAGAATGGGGTTGTCAGCCCCAAGGACCATGCAAAAAAGAAAAAGAAGTGGCGCTGGTTTGATGAAAGGTATGGATGTTTTAATAACAATTAAGAATATTAAGTACAATTGCACAATATAAACAAGTAAAAAGATGAAATAATAAAATTAATTGGGAATCAAGGGAATAAAAACAAATGAATGACTGGACCGGAGGCTGAATTGATGAGTTGAGTGATATGACCAGTTCCGTGGAATAAAGAGGTATAGTGATGCAAATAATCAAGAGGCCCACTGGGCTGATAGTTACCACACGGTGTCTCAGATGGTCTAATCCCAGATACAATTAGGAGGGTATCCTCAATTGATTGCGATGGTGGGGCCACAGTGGGCAATGACCTGATGTCAACGGGGGCTTAGATGGTGTATAGCCAGATACTTCCCACTTCGCTAGAGGTCCCAATTAGATGTTGTAAATATGTCCAGCTGGGATAAGGACCAAGGTGGTGGTGAACTGAGAAAGCGTGGGTGATGAAACAAGGGTGATCCAGATGGTCTGGGTGGGCGAGGATATTCAATAGGTACAAGTAATCCGGTCCAGAGAAACTTCTAACGCGTTTCGCTGCTTGAGGGGTGCAGCTTTTTCAAAGGTCTGGAAGCTGCACCCCTCAAGCAGCGAAACGCGTTAGAAGTTTCTCTGGACCGGATTACTTGTACCTGAATATCCTCGCCCACCCAGACCATCTGGATCACCCTTGTTTCATCACCCACGCTTTCTCAGTTCACCACCACCTTGGTCCTTATCCCAGCTGGACATATTGGTCACACTGAGCACAGGAATCGAGGTTGGCCACTTACATCATCTGCCATCCAAGTCTACCAACCTTGAGGAAACCTGCCTTTTTACAACATCTAATTGGGACCTCTAGCGAAGTGGGAAGTATCTGGCTATACACCATCTAAGCCCCCGTTGACATCGGGTCATTGCCCACTGTGGCCCCACCATCGCAATCAATTGAGGATACCCTCCTAATTGTATCTGGGATTAGACCATCTGAGACACCGTGTGGTAACTATCAGCCCAGTGGGCCTCTTGATTATTTGCATCACTATACCTCTTTATTCCACGGAACTGGTCATATCACTCAACTCATCAATTCAGCCTCCGGTCCAGTCATTCATTTGTTTTTATTCCCTTGATTCCCAATTAATTTTATTATTTCAACTTTTTACTTGTTTATATTGTGCAATTGTACTTAATATTCTTAATTGTTATTAAAACATCCATACCTTTCATCAAACCAGCGCCACTTCTTTTTCTTTTTTCTCTAAATTAAGTTGCCAGCACCTGCTGCATTTATTGTGTGGTATTACCGTACTATACAAGAAGCGCTGCAATGTAGTTGGAGACCGACACAGTAGAGCGCATCAGTGACAAACATTATATGAAATGGATCAGTAACTGCAATATAATAGAGAGACCCGCTAGAGCCTAAACCTCGTCCCCTTTGGCTTAACCCTTATTATCAGGTCTGAATCGGCCCCTTGGTGTTGTGTTTAATCTTTCTCTGAAATACTGTAGTGCTATTTCATTTGTATTAGGTTATTGGCTAGCATTACTCCTCATATAACATAGATAGCGACTTAGTAGCAAGCAATCTTCAGCCATACATGAAAGATTCTGATTAAATGAGCTGCTGCCTCGTTATTGTTTCTATATAGATTAGACTGGTATTGTACTGAATAGATTAGTCATGCCTTGGCCTCAGTACAAACAAGTATGCAATATTTCCTGATTCCAAATGACCTGATCCCATAAGAGAAACATTTGGCAGAGTGCTGTGCAGGAGTGACTGCTAGACCCGCCAGTTTCACTGAGTGCATCGGCATGTCTTCCAGAGGTGTGGCCTCTGAGTCACCCTCCCCTAATCCACTGTCATGCTTAATGATCTAGTAAGTACTGGCATTTAACAATTCATTTGCTTTATAATACTAAGGGCTAAATGTTTCATCGCATTATAACCCCATGTCACATTTAAGAAATTTGTTGCTAATTTATCAATTAATTAAACTTAAATATTATTATAGCTAATATTATTTTTAAATAAATTCCAAACATATGTGATTGTATTAAGTAGTACAATTAAATATGACACACATTAAAGTGCACATTATCTAAACTATAGAGTTACTGTATTCGTAGATTTTTGGCTGACTTCCCCTGCCTTGCTGGACCCCAAGGTGAAAATACAGTATATACAGTATTGCTATATGGCTGTAGAACACACTGGTGCAAGAAATGAAAATTAGATTTTAATTTACAAATGGAACAGAAAAATTATTATTGCATAATGCTTAACCCAGGGCTATTTTTCAGTAGGCTCCAGCAGGAACTGAGGCCCTTATTCTAGTTCACTCTTTCTGACAAAATATTTCTTAGATGGACAAAACCATGTGCACTGCAGGTGAGGCAGGTGTTACTTGTGCAGAGATAATTAGATTGGGGTGGGGTTTTACACCTGCCTCACCTGCAGTGCACATGGTTTTGTCCATCTAAGAAATATTTTGTCAGAAAGAGTGAACTAGAATAAGGGCCTCAGGGGTAGATTTATTAAGCTCGGTGAAGTGATAAACTGTCTGGTTTTTATCACCGGCAAATCAGCTCCTACCTGTCATTTTTTCAAACCAAGCCTGTAGCTTCACAGGTAGGAGCTGATTGGTCGGTGATAAAAAACAGACAGTTTATCACTTCTCCGAGCTTAATAAATCTACCCCTGTGTTCCTGCTGGAGCCTGCTGAAAAATAACCCTGCTTAACACAGTGGTTCCCACTTGAATCATGACACCTTAGAGTATTATCGGTTTTTAGTGGCACCCCTAGGCCAAAAGTTTGTTGATGAGAAATTGAGAAAAAAACAAATTAAGTAAATAGTGTTTAGCTGTCACCTTCGGTCAGTTATTTGGTGGTGCGCAGGTTTCCACTTCTGGTTAACAACGTGGTTTATGTCTGCTAGCCGCTACCATTGGCTGTGCCTATCACACTGACCATAAATAATTTGATATGATCTGAGCCGTTAATCTGTAGCACACCTGCAAATGCCCCACTGCATCTCGGTGCCACGGTACAGTTTGGGACCCAATGGCATAACAGCACAAGTAATATATGGTACTTGTGTAGTTTCACGGTGGCATTGGCCGCAGATCGCATCCAGGGCCGGCGCCACCACTAGGCAGGTTTAGGCACTTGCCTAGGGAGCTGGCCACTGGAGGGCATTAGTGAGCTGGAAGTTACCACAGCAGCAGCAGGGGAGCAAGAGAGCCAGAGGAAGGAGCTCAAAGGTATTCCGTAAGTGAGCATAGCACAACCCCCCCCCCTCCCCAGCAGCACGGCGGCCGCATTGCACTCCCCCCCCCCCCCCGGGTGGCCACATCGCCGATCCCCCCTGCCGGCTGGACAGTCACATCACGCCCCCCCCCCCCCCGCGCTCGTAGAGCAATTGAGTGCACCCCTCCCGTCACCGGGCCTGATCGCACTGTATGCAAATCACATGCGATTTGCATGCGATTTGCATACAATTTGCAGACAATGCGATTTAGCACCCCCCCCCCACTATACACGGCAGCCCAAAGTGTTGTGAGCGGACGCGGTACGCATCCCACCGACCTGTTTATACCCCCACTATCCAAGTCGGTGTGGAGTTGATTTTATAAAATGTGGTCTACATTGGCATTGATTTCTTAATTCTCATTTTTTAAACAAACTTGTAAAATGGCATTTAGAAGCTTATTTTTGGTACTTTATCTCCCTCCTCTTTATTTCTCTCTCAACACCCCGTCATGCTCCACCCCAAGGGGCATGTCTAGCTCCATATATGGGTGTATATTTGTTTATATGCTTGTGAGATATTTCTAGATTACATTAATAACTAAATATTTTGGAAAATGTAGCAAGTATGTAGATTCTGGTTGGCTTGCTAAGCAGAGGTAGCCTTGTAACCCCACACGGCGGGCGGGCAAATGCCCGCCCTCTGCCACCCAGTGAATATATGTGCCGCACTGTGAATGGACCATCGAATGATCGCCCACCATTGAATGATTTCTACAGTGCTCTCAAATCTAAGTCATTCACATGTGGATGCCCAGCATTTTTTGGCACATCCAGTGTTTTTGTGGGTATGGGCACCATCCCTGTGCAAGCGCGCATGCACAGAAGCCCTGCACATGTGCATAAGCGAATATGCGCAGAGTTTCAACATCGGTCCCCCATGCAAACACGCAAGGGACTGAACAGACCAGAATCAGGGCCAATATACATGGTAATAAATGTGATGCCTATGCAATAAATTTCCAAATGCATCTAGAAGCACTTACGTGTACCTCTACATCTAGGAGGTGAGCTCTAAATGACCACATATGGATAAGCCCTAAAGGCCCCCATACACTATGCGATTTTGGGACGATTTCATCCGATTTCGGCACTTTGTGCCGATAATCGGGTGAAATCGGCCCAAAATCGCAGGTGTGTGAAATCTGATCCGATCCGATGCGCGGTCCCGTGCGCATCGGACCGGATCAGGGAGGTCGGACGGTCAGTACATATGATCACGTCCGACCTACCTGTATGCATATGCCTGCCCACCTGACAGGCATATGCATGCAGGCACCGGGGGAGCAGTGGGGTGGGCAGCGGGTCCCTGAGTGCTAAGCTGGTGGCGCCGGAGAGTGCTGACCTGGCCGGGCGGTGATGATCATAGATATCAGCACAGCAGCGCTGCGGGACGGGACGCACAGTGGCGGGTATTAGATTTTAAAATTCCTGTCAAATGATTGGCCGTTCTCTGATTGGCTGAGCTCTTAGCCAGCCAATCAGAGAATGGCCAGTCATTTGACAGGTATTTTAAAATCTAATACCCGCCACTGCGCGTCCCGTCCCGCAGCGCTGCTGTGCTGATATCTATGATCATCACCGCCCGGCCAGGTCAGCACTCCCCGGCGCCGCCAGCTTAGCACTCAGGGACCCGCTGCCCGTCCCACTGCTCCCCCTGATAAGAGCACCGCCGCCCCTGACCCTCACTGCCCGCCCCCTGCGCTCCGACATGTGATAAATCGCAAGCGATTTATCACATGTCAAATTTGGCTCATCAAGTGGCAAATTGTGTGTGAGCCTCCCGGGGAGCTCCCGGGCGGCTCACAGGAGAATTGGGTCCGACTTGTCCTAAGGACAAGTCGGCCTAATGTATGGGGGCCTTAAAACAGTTAGTAAGATTTACTTACTTACAAGTGGTTCCATATAAGTGGCCACGAGAAACCTTGGACCAGATGTATCAAGCTTCAAAAAGTGATAGCATTTATCACTCTCCATGTTATCACTTTTTGAAGCTTAATACATCTGGTCCCTTATTTGAAATGCATGGAGCCATAGGGATCATTGGGGCAGATGTATTAAGCCTGGAGAAGAGACAAACTGGAGATAAAGTAAAAGGAGATAAATCACCAGCCAATGAACTGTTTTGAAAATGACAGTTGGGAGGTGATTGGCTGGTGCTTTATCTCCTTTTACTTTATCTCCACTTTATCTCTTCAGGCTTAATACATCTGCCTCGTGCCTTATCACCACTGCAGGGACATAGCACTGATAATTTCATTTGAATGTATACAGTATATGGGCCAGATGCACTAAGCTTCAAAAGTGATAAAATGGAGATAGATAAACCACCAGTCAATCCGTTTCTAAGTGCCATGTCACAGCTGTTTGAAAAAGCTGATTGGTTGGTTGTTTATCACTCTCCAATTTCTCACTTTTGAAGCTTAGTGCATCTGGCCTGAAATGTCCCCCCCCCCCCCCCCCCCCAAACATGTAACATCTGTATAATATGGGTTAGGTAAAATCAGGTAGATTGGTAGACTCTTCAGCGAGACAGGGAGGTTGCTGCTATTCCAGGGAGTCTCCTGCAGAATGTAGGAGGGGAGGCAACTATGCTGTTCTGTCCTTCAGTAACTTGTATGGTGTCACCCGTACAGATGGCATATTGCCCAGTGTATACCTGGCTTCTGATATACTTCTTAAAATTAAGCAGTAAAAATAAATAAATTGCAATTTAACCACAGAGGGGTATATTTAAGTTATATTTTTCAATTCTAGGTGGTTTTGTGAGGGGCATTTGAATGGGTAATAGTAATGCTTGCAAAATAAAGCCTGATTTTGGATGTATTACTTTTACATTCAGATATTACTGTCAAATAGAAACAGTAGCTTTAATATATTAACTAAAATCTGTAGTAAATATACCACAAGCATCAAAGGCTTTGGAAGGCCATTGCACTACATCAGGGGTGGCCAAACGGTCAGAGGTAAAGAGCCGAAAAATATCGGTAGTCAAGCTAAAGAGCCGACATCATGCGCGCGCCGAAGGCGCATGCGCCAAAAAAAGGGGCGTAGTCTATTTTGACCCCTTTGGCGGGTGTGATACAAATATGCCTCCAATAGTGCAGTGCCATATATACATATGCCCCCAATAGTGCCAGATACACATATGCCCCCCACACCGTGCCAGGTATGCCCCTACGGTGCCAGAAAGCTGGTATGCCCCCACAGTGCCAAAAAGCTGCTATGCCCCCACAGTGCAAATTTCCCAGCAGCAGCACTCACCGTTGTTGCTGCTGCTGCCGGGCGGGGAGAGGACAGTCTGGCGTCCCCCTGCAGTCCTGTGATGTCACCGAGGGGAGGAGAGCACAGCGCACAGCACACCGCACGTCTCCTTCCCCCTCACTTCCCTGTGACTGGGCCGTCCACTAATCAAAGCTCGCTGGCCGGCTCCTGATTGGCTGCTGGCCCGCGAGCTCTAATTGGCAGACGGCCCAGTCACAAGGATGCACAGTAAGGGGTAGGAGAGATACGCGATGCGCACTCTCCTCCCCTCAGAAGGAGAAGGGATTCAAGTAACCGGCAGCAGGGGGGACTGGGACGGACGGTGGGCGGAGGGCAGCAGGAGCCACACTTTACAAGGGGGAGAGCCGCATGAGGCTCAAGAGCCACAGGTTGGCCACCACTGCACTACATGTTCCCACTAGCATGTTAGAGCTGCGAGTTTACAATATGATTTTTTAGGCTGGCTATTCCATATTTTTTTATATAAATATTATAGTTCTGGCCATAGACTAGACAACTTTCATCCAACTGGATGGAATAAAAATCAGGTACTCGGGGGCAGATTTATTAAGCTTGGTGAAGTGATAAAGTGTCAGTTTTTTATCACCGACCAATCCCCTCCTACAGTAATTCAGAAGTTACAGGCTTGGTTTGAAGAATGACAGGAAGGAGCTGATTGGTCGGTGATAAAAACCAGACACTTTATCACTTCACTGAGCTTAATAGTACATCTAAGTCTGATTGTGAGCAAATGCTATTTGAATTTCGGGGGCAGATTTGTTAAGCCAGGTGAAGTGATAATGTGGCTGGTACTTTATCACCGGTCAATCAAGTTACAGGCTGGGTTTGAAAAATAAGTTATCAGCTGATTGGCTGATGATAAAGTACCGGCCACTTTATCATCTTACCAAGCTTAAGACATCTGCACCTAAAGGGGCACACACACTGAGCGATGTTTACCCATCTAAGCGATTTTCTCGGGGTGGGCGGCTTAACAGAGCAGGACACTATGGAAAGCCATCCACCCCGTTACTCATCTGCTGGTAATACAGCAGATGAGTGGCGGTGGGGCATGCTTATTGCCATGCCGTACACTCTGGGTGGCTTTTGAGCTGAAAGCAGCTCAAACGGCAAAACTGAATTGCCTTCAGCTCAAAACCGCCCAATGAGTATGGGCCTTAAGTAATTTGCTCCCAAAATCTAGAAACAAACAGAAACTGTCTGTCAGACAAGGTTCCTGTATTTATTTTAAATCGGTTTAATTTAAACAATTTGACTGGATGTTTTTGTCCATTTTCTTGGGTGTGTGTTGTGACAGCATGCCCAGCCCAGGCCCTGTCTCGGAGGAGGAGGTAAGAGACAGCTTAGGGCACAGTGTTGGAGATGGGGCAGCAGAGTATGTGGAAGGTGTGTGTATGTGTGTGTGTGTGTGTGTGGGGGGGGGGGGTTGAAAGATGTCAGTGCTGATATGTGTAAAAAATAAATTAAATTGGGATGTACAAAATGGGGTTGGCCTTTATTTTCCCCGGACTGGGTTTGTAAGCCATGCCCCCTTGACACCAGCCCATGCCTCCAGATTACGCACACGCGCCTGCAATGCACGTTGATGTCCCTCCTGCTGTGGATAAGAAGTTGAGAGGTATGGGTTGCTGGGGACCCAAAGCATACGCTTGCACCTGGGCCTCTGAGTCACTAGTTTCGCCACTGCCCACCCTGCTAGTCTATTTACTGTAGGTTTGCTTCTTGTTTCTTTTATTTACAATACTTTTTCTTCAATTTATTTGTGTCCTCCTTTTCATTGTAAAAAAGTTGGTCACCTTATATTTACAGCAGAGGTAACACGTATGTAAATCTGTAATAGCGGCAATGATGCATTAATTACAACCAGCAGATGTTCTGATTCTATATTATAATGTCATTCTTATGTTTACATGGGTTTTTTTTCCTCTAGTTTCCAAGAAACGATAGAACAAGATGTCTTCCTTCAGCTATAATAAATCTGGAAATGGTAATGCATACATATTCTGTGTATACAGTATATTTAAAGAGTAAAAAAACATATTTTGTTCATAAAACCATATACATAGTCACTCTTGTAGAGTTGGACACGTTTGCAGTAGAAGTGCAGGTATAATATAGAGAGAAAGGATAGCAGAGTGCTGGAAATATTTTTTGTCCTTGCTGCCGTCTAGGGGGGATACTCAACCCCTCTTGAAAAAGGATATCAAATAGAAACAAAGTAGATGGCGCTAAGAGACACTATAGACACATGATTTTTAGTAAAAAACAAAATGCAAATTTATTTATACATTTATCACAATAATTAATCAATTTTAAAAAGTAGGAACACCGGCCGGTGAAATATATATGGTAAAAAACCTAATGGTGCACATATATTAATTCAAAGCATCTTTGGTGTGCTATGTATTTTTTGCTCAAGGAAATATGCAGTACTTGGTAACTGTCCTATGCTGTGGCCAGCCGTAGGATAAAGCACATATGGTTTGCAGAACTTTAGAATGGATTTAGGCATGCATGGGGTTAATTTTCAGCAGTCTTTGGTATAAGACAATGTTAGTCTATGAGTGAAAGCTCAAATTCGCTTCAAGCATACAAACTCCAATGCACAGCCAAATGTTAGTTTCCAGCCAAACTTTCCATGTTAATACTCAGTCATTTGAGCCATATAGCTTACAGGTGTTAGAAAGATTTAGAATTAGATGCAGAGAAATTATACTTATGCTCCGTTTTTGTAATCCACTGTGGGGAGTTGATTCTGTTGCCCACGCCTGGAGCGGGTTCCCGGCTGTTGAGCTTGTCAGCCTTATCTCGAACACGCTGCTCCGGCTTCCAGCGGTGTTGCGGAGTGCAAAATAACAAGTGAGGATCTCCTTGATGACGCGTTTCCCCGCCTCTTAGAGTGTCAGCGGCTTCGTCAGATGGCCTGTGGGTGCCCCCTTGCTCGTATTTATCAGGGCAAGCACCGCCCCTATGGGCATCTGTATTCTTACATCATCAGTTCAATCTGTTTGGCACATGCGCATTTGCTTTTACAGCCAAGCCTCGATTTCATGTCCGTTTTTACTTCCACTGTACACTTGTGCTGAAAATTAACCCCATGCATGCCTAAATCCATTCTAAAGTTCTGCAAACCATATGTGCTTTATCCTACGGCTGGCCACAGCATAGGACAGTTACCAAGTACTGCATATTTCCTTGTGCAAAAAATACATAGCACACCAAAGATGCTTTGAATTAATATATGTGCACCATTAGTTTTTTTACCATATATATTTCACCGGCCGGTGTTCCTACTTTTTAAAATTGATTAATTATTGTGATAAATGTATAAATAAATTAGCATTTTGTTTTTTACTAAAAATCATGTGTCTATAGTGTCTCTTAGCGCCGTCTACTTTGTTTCTATTAGGTATAATATAGGTTCATAGTGAAATAAGTGGATCAGCATGAATGAAAATGTATTGATCTGAGATACACTCTATGCATATCCTTATATCACGGCATACTTAACATGTCATTCAACATCAACATCAGCAGCAGTGGGGAACGTTCTACATCATGGAGGCATATGACTGGTGTTTCGTAGGTGTGCATTGACCAAGGTCTAAATCTTCCCCTGCAAAAACACTGGCCCTCCGGCATAACCTGAGGGATCCTCAGATGAACAATGTTTTCTCACAGTGATCTGATGCGTCCTTGGACACAAGGGGTGACATTCTATGGGATGCGATTATCGTTTTTTTGCGGTAATTAGACCACAAAATGGCGATATCGCATTTTCCCATTAAATCGTTTATTTAATGGGATGCGCTCAGGGACTGAAATCGCATATTATGTGCGTTAAGGTATGCTGAATAAAAATGCGAGATTAATTCGCATTTTTATCGCATCCAGATGTTTTCCAATACAAAAGTATACAAGTCGCTTATTTAATGCTATGCGCATTTGCACATCGCATTTTTTAGGTGGCTAATTATCGCACTAATTTCAGACCAGGGTCTGTTAGGCGAATTAGCCAGAACCCTGCACAGATCGCAATGTTCTGTGCAGGGTTCTGCAGTAAAAAATAAAAGAAAGGGTTAAAAAAAAATAAAAAACGAGCGGGGGGTCCCCCGCCTGAGTATAACCAGCCCCGGGCTCACTGAGCCGGTGCTGGTGACATAAAATCAGGGTCCCCGACAAATAGGGGTCCCCTTGATTTCATGAAACAAGCACCAGACTCAAGGTCCGGCGCTGGTTCCCAAAATACGGGGGACAAAGTGACTAGGGGTCCCCCGTATTTTAAGAACCAGCACCGGACACAACCAGCCAGCAGGGTAATGCCACAGCCGGGGGAAACTTATTATTTAAGCTCCCGCGGCCAAAGCATTAACCCCCTGGCTGGTCAGCATGGGCAGGGGTCCTGGGGAAGTGGGGACCCCCCAATGAAGGGGTCCCCCCCCTCCAGGACTTACCAGCCCATGCTGATAGTCCGGGGCTGTCCCCGATGCCCCTGGGCGGTGGGCATCGGGCTGATGATTTGTGTAAAAAAAAAGAATTAAAACTATTGTTTTATACTGGCGAACTATGAGTCCCAGCAAGCCTACCCCGCATGCCGGGACTTGGGGAACCACAAGTCCCAGCATGCGAGGCATTAAAGGGCCCGCTGGCACTTGTAGTTCTGCAGTGCAAAAAATAGTGCACAAAATCACACTGACACACTGTGAAATAAAACTTTAATACACACAAAACACACACACACTGATACTTACCTACCTTGAGCCCGTAGGTCGGTCCCTGGATCCTGGGTCCGTCCTCCGGGGCTCCAGGGCAGAAGAGTCCGGTTCCGGGGCCTTGGTCCTGGTTCCGGGGCTGGTCCTGGGGTTCCGGGGCTCCTGGGCTGCAGAATCCGGGGTCCGGGATCCGAGGTAGTCCCCAGGGGTACCTAAGGAAGCAAATCCAACTTACCTGGTCCCCGGCGGCGACCTCGGACTCCTCACCGGTGACTGCGCTGCTCCCATCTGGTACCCGGCTTGCAGGACTTTGACCGGCGCAGAGATGTTTCCTCCTCGGCGTCTCTGCACAGAATGATTTCTTGGCCAATCAGGAGCCGAGAAAGTCGGCTCCTGATTGGCCAGAAATCATTCTGAATACAGACGCCGAGGAAGTAACATCTCAGCGCATCTAGAGCAGAGATGTTTCCTCCTCGGCGTCTCTAGTTAGAATGATTTCTGGCCAATCAGGAGCCGACTTTCTCGGCTCCTGATTGGCCAAGAAATCATTCTGTGCAGAGAGGAAACATCTCAGCGCCGGTCAAAGTCCTGCAAGCTGGGTACCAGATGGGAGCAGCGCAGTCACCGGTGAGGAGTCCGAGGTCGCCGCCGGGGACCAGGTAAGTTGGATTTGCTTCCTTAGGTACCCCTGGGGACTACCTCGGATCCCGGACCCCGGATTCTGCAGCCCAGGAGCCCCGGAACCCCAGGACCAGCCCCGGAACCAGGACCAAGGCCCCGGAACCGGACTCTTCTGCCCTGGAGCCCCGGAGGACGGACCCAGGATCCAGGGACCGACCTACGGGCTCAAGGTAGGTAAGTATCAGTGTGTGTGTGTTTTGTGTGTATTAAAGTTTTATTTCACAGTGTGTCAGTGTGATTTTGTGCACTATTTTTTGCACTGCAGAACTACAAGTGCCAGCGGGCCCTTTAATGCCCCGCATGCTGGGACTTGTGGTTCCCCAAGTCCCAGCATGCGGGGTAGGCTTGCTGGGACTCATAGTTCGCCAGTATAAAACAATAGTTTTAATTCTTTTTTTTTACACAAATCATCAGCCCGATGCCCACCGCCCAGGGGCATCGGGGACAGCCCCGGACTATCAGCATGGGCTGGTAAGTCCTGGAGGGGGGGGACCCCTTCATTGAGGGGGTCCCCACTTCCCCCGGACCCCTGCCCATGCTGACCAGCCAGGGGGTTAATGCTTTGGCCGCGGGAGCTTATATAATAAGTTTCCCCCGGCTGTGGCATTACCCTGCTGGCTGGTTGTGTCCGGTGCTGGTTCTTAAAATACGGGGGACCCCTAGTCACTTTGTCCCCCGTATTTTGGGAACCAGCGCCGGACCTTGAGTCTGGTGCTGGTTTCATGAAATCAAGGGGACCCCTATTTGTCGGGGACCCTGATTTTATGTCACCAGCACCGGCTCAGTGAGCCCAGGGCTGGTTATACTCGGGCGGGGGACCCCGCGCTCGTTTTTTTTTTTTACACTTTGCACTGTCCTGCAAATGTGCGATTTTCAGACATGAAAATCGCACATTTTCAGGACTAAATACAGCGCACCACTTCGCTGCAAATCGCCCCTCTTCGCACTTTTCAGCCTCCAATGCGCATCACATTAAATATGCGCATTTTGACTGAAAAATGCGAATTTAAAATAGGCGATTTGCGGCGATGTGGTGCGCAAATAAAACATGCGCATTTAGCGCATAGCATAGAATGTCACCCAAAGGCGGATCACAGAAGCTTGCTGTAGGTGTCTATTAACACAAGACACCTCCTATAGCATTAGCATTATTACACACAGCCAGTGCCGTCTTTCCCATAGGGCTTAATGGGCAGTTGCACAGGAGCTGAAGGATTCTATGGGCCCACCACAATGGGGAAGATGGCACTGCCCCAGGGAGCTGTGGCCACGGTGGCGGCGGGTGGCAGGCAGCGGGGGCCGGGAGCTTGTAGCGCTATTTGCTGGATGGGAAGCACTGCTGATTTTGAAAGACTGGCCGGACGCTCAGCCAATCAACGTTTGGCCAGTCTTTCAAAATCAGCAGTGCTGATATGCACTTTATCACTTCACCAGGCTTAACCCCTTCAGTGGTACTTGTGCAAATTTTCTGGGTTATGCTCCAGTGCTCAGACTGGCAAGCCCAGAAAATTCTTGGGATTGTCACTGCTTAGAGCCGGGCAGCACCGCTGAGCTGAGCTCAGCTTCAGCCGCTGCCCGGTTGCCCAGCCCTACCTCCTTCCCCCCAGCTATGTGCGGCGTGGCTTGCACACAGCCGGGTTACCAGGGACAGGACCGGGCAGCAGCTGATGTAGTGATCAGCGGCACTGCCCGGCCCCAGACACAGTGATGGGTTTTTTTTTTTGGAAGCGCTCCCCCCCCCCAAAAAAAAACCTCTCCCAGTGGGCAGCGCTCCCTAAAAAAACACTTCTGAAAAGGGTTAATAGATCTGCCTCATTGGGTGATCAGTAATTTGCTGAGTAGTAAGTATTAACTAGAGAATATACAGTAGTATTAACTGTAATATCTTATTTTCATCAACAGACTCAAAAAGTAGCACTCTGGGATCAATGAACAGGGAGAACGTGATACAGGAGACAAACAAGAAGAGAACTCTGCTGAAGGACAGTAGTTGGATAAAAACACAACCGGAGGATGAGGTTGAAAAGATGTAAGCACACATAGGGAAAAGGATCACCTGTACTAAGATAACATGGAGAGAGATAAAGTACAACCAGGGCCGGCGCCACCACTAGGCAGGTCTAGGGCGGTACTGAGCCGCCGAGGAGGAGAGGTACCATAGAGGTACCCGTACCATAGAAACCAGTATCGCCCACCCGCCGCCTGTCTTCCTCTGAAATCTCCCCTGCAGCAGGGACTGGGAGCAGGGGAGAAAGGTATCGTAGCTTCCCTCTCTCCCCCTGGACACGGGGGTTGCGGGCGCACGCCGCAGTGTCGCCCGCACCCCCACCCTGTGGTAAACCAGGATGCGCCACGGGGACTGGGAGCAGGTGGTTGCAGGCGCACGCTGCAGTGTCGCCCGCACCCCCACTCTGTGGTGCAGTAACGTCCGCACCCCCCGCCCGCCGCCCGCTGCCTGCCTTCCACTGAAATCTCCCCTGCAGTGGGGACTGGTAGCAGGGGAGAAAGGTATCGTAGCTTCCCTCCCCCCCCCTGGACACAGGAGTTGCGGGCGCACGCCGCAGTGTCGCCCGCACCCCCACCCTGTGGTACCGCTGCCTGCTGAAATCTCCCCAGCAGCGGGCGGCCGGCGGGCGGGGATTTGCCTGGGGCGGCGGGGAGGCTTGCACCGGCCCTGAGTACAACAACAGCACAACCTGTAACATGGCAGTTAGGCAGTAATCTCTCTCCAAAGCTTAATACAGAGACCCATAGCATGCTGTTACCATACTCCATGTTTGGTGATTTCTATTTATTTATATTTATTCATATTTGTTACAGTAGAGACGAAAATTATGGGAAAAATGTCTTAAGCAGATACAAATCACAGGATAACCTGGACAGGTAATTTGTCTTCTTTTTCTTTTTTTGGACTATTATTATATTTCATTATAGCAGAGGAAGCTGCTGGCAATCAGTCATCCCCTGCACTAGATACGTGAACAGAGTCTGCAGTATACTTGCCTACTTTTGAAAACTAGTTTCAGGGAGATTATATAGTTAGCAGTAGAATTATGCAAGGCGCCCCATTGAGGGGGCATGTCATGCTCCACCCAAAAGGCGTGTCTAGTTCCATATATGGAGACATTGTGAAAAGAGATTGTGAACTTGGCCCCTAGAAGCGTGGGTATGCACTGCTACATCTGGAAGGAATATTTTAAAATGACTTATATCCTAATGTAGATGAGCCCCAAAGCAGGTAGTAAGAGCTACTATACTTGGTAAAGTGCTGAAAAATGGCTCTGATGATTCTATGTAAATGTATCTCTCATTCCTTTTTTCCCCCTAAATGTAACAGTATAATGTGGGCTAGGTGAAATGATGGAGATTGCTAGACTAATGAGGGAGAGAGGGAGATTGCTGCTATTTGAGGGAGTATCCTGCAGAATGCAGGAGGGTAGGCAGCTATGGTCTGCAGTGTTAAAACGATAGATGTCTACACCTTTATTTTTCATAAATGGGGGATTTCATTGTTTATGATTCCCGATCTCCCGTCTAAAGGGCCAATGGTGGTAATATTCAAATGTTTGATTTTTTTTATTACGCTTGCTGCACCCAGACTGGCCAAGTTTTGCCACGCAAAATGGGTTACAAACTGAAATGTGTCTCCATATTGCTCAGCATGTCTGAACGGAACAACAATTCCATTGCTCCTTTGGGTGCCATAGGGCACAAGGATAAACAATTGGATTCCCCTAAAGTGTTGTTTTTCATGGCTAACTAATATAACATGTCAATGTCAACTACTATGTCAATACATATTATACATTAAATCTTACCATAAACTGCATTTAATTTGTTTTTCAGGGACAATGATAAACAAGACAGCAAGACCATACACAACAGATTCAAATCTGATGATGCTTTAGACAGGTATCGTCTTTCATGCTTGGAGTCTAACTTTTTTATGGGCTCATTGATAGATCATTGACAAGTATAATTCATGTTATGGCCTTAGACGAAAGTGGAGAGGAACCATGGCATATCTGCGCCCATAATCTGTGAGGAATGACGATCTCCGCTGAGAGGGAACGTTTGCATCATATTAGCTAAATATACTTTATGCACAGCAGACTTTCCCTGGGAGGACGAAAAGAAGAGATGCGCAGGTTCGGATTTACTCAGTTCTTATCACCAAATTATCGCAAGTTTGGAAATTTTTTGATTGGCTAACAGCTGTCACATGCTTTGGATATCCAATAAGATCCCACTGTAAGAACCAAATAAACCCGGGTAAAACCAAACCCGCGCATCTCTAACGATTGAGTATAGTAAATATGCTATAGGTTTGCAATATGTAAAATAATTGACTGATAACATACAGGGGACAAACTTTTATAGTTAGCAATGTGGACAGATACTTACCTTACGGCAGATGTGACAAAGCTTTAATTGATCCACCTTGAGTCAAACTTACGCAGGAATGCCTCTTATCCCATCTGTGTGCAATGCTTAGGAGAAATACTCATATACAGTATGCACCAGTGCAAGAAACAACTCAACTGAAACAAAGAGAACAATGAAAGACTTGTAAAACATGAGGGAGGTGGTTCATATACACTATTAGTCAGTGCTCTCAGGTGATGCAGAGTTGCACAATGCATCTGCTGTACTTACTGTGTGTGTGACGTGTGTGTATATATATATATATATATATATATATATATATATATATATATATATATACATACAAATATGCTGAGGGCACTCACAAGATTTTCCACACTGCACGGCGGCAGTTACAAGGTGAATAAATCAATAAACACAGGACTGTGTGAATCAACGTTTCGGGCGGGTAGCCCTTTCAATTTTTAAATACCCTTAGTATCCAGTATAAGCTGATGCTCCTATGCATCTACAGGATTGTGGCAATCGTTAACATGCTAGTTATTTGGGATTTATTTTCGAGACTGTCCAGGCCCCTCCAAAAAACCCATAGCCCATTAGCTATAGCCTGCTAATGGAATAGTCTTGGAAATCAAATACCACAGTTAATTGAATTCCTCCCTTAAAAACGTAAGTATATCTACCCCAAAATGTTCTCTCTTTGGGCCTTATTCTGATCGGTGCGGCCGGATCCGATTATGCGTCCAGGACCGTGCGTGCGAAACCCCGCCTTCCATACGGATCGCCAACTCCGTCCGTATGCGGTAAGAAGCTGGCCGAACGGACCGCACGTGTATTTTTCATGGAATACGCCTCCTCCATCTCAGGGAACCTCCCCCATCATTCGATGGTCGCAGACCATCGAATGCAGGACCGAGTGGTCCACCAGCTCCCGCAACCTCAGACCACACGGACATTTTTCCGTGCTAAAGCAGGGATCTGGGCGGGCAGCTGACATCCGGCGATGTCATATGTCCACCCCCTACACGTGCGTCACGACCGCATTACCATACGTACGCCCAGCGTTTGCATGGGAACGCCCATGAAACGCGGGGCGTATGCATATGGTAATGAGCCCAAATAGCCCTTCACTGTGACTGTGAGGCTTGAGTTCTGCGTTATGATGATAGATGTAAGAGGACACATCTGTACTAGTGACTAGGACAGTGTTATTGTGGAAAATGAGACTGGAAAGTATAATAGTTAGCAACAACATGGAAAATAGGAAACAATAACATGAACACAAACAATAACATGAACACGGGAAATAGCAATATTCATATCAAGGGTTTCAATCAATGGTATTCTCAAACCAGAATTTAGAATGCAGGGTGCAGCTGAACTTTCAAAATCCTGATTCACCTGATGTGCAGAATATATACTTAATATATGGTATATGAAATGTAAAACTAAAGACTCTATTTTAAATGTAATATGTAAGTTGATGTTTAAATTGAGTTAGGTTCCATCATTTGAATGAATCTCAGAATATTAGTTTATTACCACCCTAGTGTCAGGTGAATTTATCCTAGCTCCCACTCTGTTCCTGAGTCCTGTACTTCCACCAATGACTGCAGGAGTCTACAATATGACATTAACAGAACATGTGCTTGCAGTGCGAGCCAGGCTTAGAATATTTTTGTACAAGGGAGATTTTTCAAAACATAATATGGCCTATGACCGTGGTAGTTATATTAGCAGTATATCAGCATTTAAAAAGCACAACAATGAAGGTCAAGTCATTTTAACAGAACTCCAAGGGGGGGGGGGGGGGGGGGGGGTGTTGGAGACCAGAATTCCAGATTAGGCTGCTGATAGAACAGGGTCTGGGTAGGCAACAAGTATGGTTCAAAGTCAAGGATTGCAGAAGGTATACAATACACAGTCCAAGTTTGGGACAAGCAGCAGACAAAGGATAATCCAGAAATCAGGTAAAGGGTCAGGGAAGCAGAAGGTCAAGAAAATATGCATCAAAAACAGACAGAGAATATCACACAGCTTGGGTAATAATAGGTAATAACAGGAAGCAGGTAATATAAGCAACACAAGGCCCAGACTTTGTATCTTAAATACCCACCCCATGCAGAGAAGGGACAGCTCAAGTCACTAAAGGGGTGTACACACGGAGAACTTTTAACAGAAGATTTTGACTAGATAGTCAAAATCTCCTAGAAGGTTAGCCAAAATCTCCCTATTTTTCTCCTGCTTAGTCAATATTGTCTAGCAGAAATAGCTTAGCATAGATAAACTGTGCAGGCAAGGCAATTTTGACTAGATCATAGACTATAATTGCTTAGTCAAAATCTCCAGTTTATCTAGCCAAAATCTCTCCCAAAATTGCTTATTCAAAATAGCTAAGTCAAAATTGTCCCCGTCTGTACACCCCTTAAGAAAATTGCAGAAATCCTTCCTGTTACCCACCTTTAGCCTTTTGTTATCTATGTGGGACTTGTGATATTCTAAAATATGGTCCTTGTGCATGCCCTAGCAATAACAGCTAGGGCCCAATGATGCAGCTTACACAAAGTTGCAATGGCGCGACTTTAGGTTTCTAAATAAAGATTATATTCTTGGATTTGGACACTGCTTGGGCCAGTCAACTGATATTACACAATGGGAAAAGGTAAGTGAAGCATTTTTAGTGTATGATCTGCATGTCACTTTAAGATGTGCTGTATATACAGATAGAATTTATACCACTTTCACACCACACCTCAGACCTGGGTTAATGCCGGGTTGCTGATGTGTTGACCCTGTTCAAGGTCTGGTATGAAAGCCCAAAAGCTTATAACCCGGGTCGACCAACCCGGCAATTCGAACTGGGTTATAAGAAGGGTTAAACCCAGTTTGCCCTCTGTTTAATTGGTGAACGGGTTTTGATGTGAAAGCATCTGATCCGGGTCGGTGCCAGGTCGGACCCAGACCAAGATCCAATCCCAGGTTGGACCTAGCATTGAGATCTGAAAGGTGGTATTACTTTAATGTCAAAGCACTGTGTGTACTGCTATGTATTTATTATAAGCTTATAAAATCTCATAAGCGGCAATATACTGTAGTATACAGTACTGATGTCAGGGCATTATTGTACCCTTGCTGAAAACATGGATATTAGAAGTTACTGGCCAGTGCTGTAACTTATGTGATGTGAGCAAGGCGTAATAATAGTCAGCATAATACATCATTATTTCTAATGAGTAAAGAAAACAATTTAAAGCGATGTATACCTAATTCTACACATTTTTCTGCATATAATGATGCCAATGGTTTTTTATAAATGGAGAAAGTTTATATAACATTGCGTCAGTGCACACTAGGAAAATGTACATCAAAAACACTCTCAGTAGCAGTATTTCTCTGACATAACTCCTGTATCTATTATCTGGGATACAAAAGATAAACCATGTATGCTCAATATCTAATCTTACTACAACAGTCTCTTTACTATTTAATCCATACAGAATGTGAACCAACTAACTTGCACGCTCTTTGTGTTCTGGTAATGTTTCTGCAGTCTTTATTCCTGTGACATAACCTAACTTGCATAGTTAATAATTGATGACATTAATACTACTATCTATGTTATATTATTTAAAATACTACCATGCTATTTTGTCCTTTGTGAATCACTGTAAATGGAGAGAAAGCAACCTACTGTATAATATAGTATTCATCACTGTAATGGCTATTTTACAGTACAGAAGATATACTAAAATTAATATTATTATGATCCACCTCCTCCTTATCATCCTCCTGTTATCTCAGAAATGTTACACTGCTGCTAATGAGACTACCAAGAAGCAGGCACTTATTAGGGACCTGGCAATTTACATATTATTAGTCTTAAAATATTCCCAAATTCTGATAAACTGCTAAAACATATACTGTAAATGAATAAAACATTAGTCAAAAGGCAAATATGCTATTTCCAGAATTACAAGACATCTTTTGTAATTTATCAACATTACATTGTAACTAACATTAATAATAATAATAATAATAATTATTATTATTATTATTATTATTATTATTATCCTTTATTTATATGGCTCCACAAGGGATGTGCAATTACAGAGTACATAAATGAATAAGTAAAACAGTGACCTACAGGTAAATACAATAGAGGACAAGTACAGGGTACATAACCTTAGCTGCATCAGCAGATGATGCTGGAATAAGTATCAGCGTGGTAGAAAACCACAGGATCTGGTGCCATCAAAGATGGTTTATGTATGAGAAGGAAACGCACACAAGGGAAGAGGGCCCTGCTTGTGAGAGCTCACATTCTTAAAATTCATACATTTGTTATAGCACCTGCTGAATTGTAGCAACACTTATACATTATATTATAATATAGTATTATTACATTTTATTTAGGCAGCACTGCAAAGTGTACCCATCACCCTCCAGGATAAACCTTGATTTTGCTTAACCTAACAGATTATTCAAGAAATAATCTGTGACGACTAAATACCTATGGTTCCATATTTCCCCACAGAATTCCACTAAGAAATGCATCTGAAAGAGGAAATAAATCTGCAACACTGGAAAGATTCCCCATAAGGTAGCCTATAGTAACGCTGGAGAGCTCAGCTTTGCACTGTGGTGTATGTTACACATTATATAAGCTCCTATCAGCCGGTACAAAGCTTTGTACAGCTACTCCTATATCAGGAGCATTGATCTAAGTGTAGATCAGCTGCTTTATATAATCAATGCTCACTGGCTTTTAGAATCTGCTTTGACCTCTGGAGGATGTGGGGTCATTTCCATCAGTCTGACCCATAATGTCCAGGAGGTTTCTGTCTATTTTTTCAGCTACTACTGACATTCATACTGTATTTATCTCTGCTCATTTGGTTTGTAATGGCATTATACATATCAATATTCACTGGGCACAGTGAAGCAGTAAATATACTATAGGAGCAGACAAAGACTAAATTATCATAGATGAAATGGGTCATGTGAGCAACCAAGGAAAAACAAATATAGCTGAAAATATATCCTTTTTCTATTTCCCTTCAGTGGAAACAATACAAAATTTTTCAGTTTTAATAAGAATCACTTTATATGTACAGTATACTGTATACTGAACAAGCAGAACCAGTTTATCTCCACCCTACAAGTACCCCAACAATACTGTAGTTTAATTCATCTGTGCTATGAAGAAATTCAATCTCCGCTACTGAAATAGAAATTATGCTACGTGTCCTTAAATTGTGTTGGGGGTAATTAATGACAAGAAATTGGAGAGCCTGCTGCAATATTGAACATGATACAGTAAATTAGTGTTTCCCAAACTCGATCCTCAAGGCACTCCTAAGTATATCCATGGCTCAGCACAGATGCTTAAATAAAATGGACTTACTGTAGGTAATAATGAAGTCACTTGCAGAGGCTGCAGCGCTCGCTGACCATGAGCTGGGGGAGCTGTTATCATGTATGTATGTGCTAGATTGATACTGCAGGGATTGCCAGCACAGCAGGAATCCATATAAATGGATTGTTAAGCTTAACATGGTGTTAGCTATATATGGTACCGGATGCTCTCGGCGCTGGCGATCCCCAGGGGAATGATCCACAACATATATTACATACATGATAACTTGTATGTTTATATGTGCTTGGTTAACCCCCCCTCCCTGTATCTCATGGTCAGCACTGCAGCCGTTGCTGGTCACCTGTATCCAAACATGGAAATCCCCAAAACCTGGACTGTTAAACTGGGTACACACTAAACGATGTGTGTACCCAGCAACATCACCTGCAAAGGGCCCCACAGACAGGGCAGAAACGAGCCTGGCTGGGCCCAGAGAAGATCTGCTGCAGCTACTGCTTTCAGGTAGTGGCCTCACTGGCCCTCTGCATCAGACTTAGGCCCGGGTAATTAGTAGCCCCCCCCCCCCCCCCTCTTGGCTATCATGCTATTGCATGTATTTGTCAGCGACATACCGGATACACGCACACTAGACCAGGGGTCCTCAATCTATTTTGCTCTGGAACCCCGTCAGACAATAAAAATAATGACAGGACCCCAGCAAGTTACTGCAGAAGGTCATCATATCACATGTGAGGTCAGAAGGCAGCACATACATGGCAGCATTGTGGAGGCACATAATGATGTGAGGAATCTGAAATAACAGGCAATTCAACAGATATATCAGACTCCTTGAATCACTGACTGAGATTAGAAAAGTCATCAGCCTGATGGTCAGCAACACGCGACCCCATGCTGAGAAGGTCGGGACCCGCAGTTTGAGAATCATGGCACTAGATGATGTGTTAAAATTTTGGTCCAATCTGCCAGATCAGACCACTTACAAGCTAGCTGATTTTTACATGGCCCATTTCATTTATGATTTTGTTTTATTTACTGTACAAGGAACAATTTTCACTTCTACACACAGTAGCTGACAGATACTGCAGCTGCTTTGACTCTCCATATACTGTACTGTAGCTTTTCTGTTTCTTTGCATGCTTAGCTAAAGCAATATACAAATATGCTTACACTGTATGTACCAACTTGTGTTGTCAGATGTGTCTGAATTACTGTTGTTTGTTCTTGTAAAATATGTGTGATCTTATTACAACAATCCAACTAATCACATTCCAACTAATTACAAACATACCATTAACATCCTAACTGTTTAACCAGGGGCTCTTAAAATGGATCTGTCTGACACACAGAGGAAGCCTCCATTTTGTACATTCAATAAATTTGCCTATAAATATGCTTGAAATCACTATTTAAAATTCTTGTGACTTGACATATTTCTGAGGTACTTGTTGCTAATGAATTAACGGGTCCAGTATAGATGACAGACAAAGTCACTGTGTGGACGGTCTAGGTTGATACTGCAAAAAAAGGTCAACATACAGTAGGTAAGGTCGACAGTCAAACGTTCAACATGAGTTTTTCATGATTTATTAGTGTCTACGTAATCGTCCGTCGACATGGACACCGTATATATGTACCACGTCCCCTTACATGGCTTGCTGTGCTAAACACACTATTATATTCCCACTCTATGTCCACATGGATAATAAAGTATAAAAAAACAACCTTTTTTTTTAAATAATTAATGAAAAACTCATGTAGACCTTTTACCTGTTGACCTTGCCTATGTCGACCATAAGTTTGTGTTGACCTTTTGGCAGTAGACCTAGCCACTTTTTAACATTAGTGGTGGACCTAGACATTGTCTATCCACTGACTGCATATCGAATTAACATTCTACTTTCTCATGTATAGTAGTATAAAATGTATGCCTTCACTTTGGGTTGGGTCCACATCTACTCCAACTTAACATATGTCCGTTTGCATATTATTTATAAGGAGCTATCATCCAAGTTAATTACACCACACAGTGAGGGCAGGACTTCTCGTAACAGGTATAGAACATCTTGTGATCAACCCGGCCTGCATCTTGCAATGTCATTACCTCTAGGCCTTTATTCTGGTTCACTCACCAAGGCCATTTGAGAAGGAATTTGCCTTTGCAAGTGAACCAGAATAACCCCCTAGTGACAAACCCTCACTCTGAATGACCAGTCTGAAAGCCAGATGTGTCAAGCTTCAAAAAGTGATAAAGTAATAAACAACCAGCCAATCAGCTCCTACCTGTCATTTTTCAAACCCAGCCATGGCAAACAGGGCAGTTAGTAGCTGATTGGCTGGCTGTTAATCACTCTCCATTTTATCACTTATTGAAGCTTGATACACCTGGCCCTAAATCTGGTAGAGATCTTCCCAGCTATATTAATGACAGTGACAGAAATTAAGATCTTTTCAGTGCATAAAAAGTGACTGAAAATAAAGTTTTAGGATGCGATGGTATTGGATGAACTTGTATTATAGTTTTGTTGGCCTTTTATGGCAAACAGCTATTTACTGTAAGATGTTTACATATGTTTCCTATGACACCTAATTTTATTTCCTCCTCTTCTTACATACAGTGAAACAGACACCACCAACAAAAGGTATAGATGCATTTCATTTATCCAAGTCCATTTTAGTGTATTATACTGCACTCATCTCCGGCACTGTGCTGAAAGTTTTGAGCATTGGTGAATTAACAAATAACCTATTCTTCATTCAGCAGGCAATCCTGGGCTCCTAGTAACAAGACAACTATGACCACAACCACTACAGATGAATCAAAAAGGTATTTATTGTAAACATACACAAGTCTTGTGAGTGAAAAGAGGGCAAAAGACCCGCACCATATATTTTATGAAAATTCTTTGGTTATGGATGGAAAAATACCAGCCAGAGGGGAATATTATACATAATTTTCCCCACTGACTAAGGGTGTTCTCTACTGATATAGAATATACGATACGACAGGACAGGAAAATAAAATCAGTTTTACTAGGATGCACTCCTCATCCACACAGTCTCATAGGACTTAAAATTACAGTGTGTAATATCTTTATTAATATTTATTACAATTAATTACTAGGAGGCCGTCATTCAATATTTATAATTTTTTAATTGTATTAATTATATGTGTCCTTGTAATCAGTTTCCCTGTGCCAAGTGATAGATGCAGAAAGAAAGAAAATATGAAGATTAAAATTAGTCTCTGTTAACCGTTGTTTTAATAAAGCTTATTGTTAAATCTTTATAATAGATAATATTGTGCCAATGTGTGCAGGTTTCAATAAATGAGTGTTATATCAATTGGTATCATGTGTTATTTTATTAATTGGTAGTATAAATGGGATGCGGTCATTTGGTCTACTGCATTATGGTAGAAAGTCATTAGGTCGAATCCATTAGGTCGACATGCTAAAAGGTCGACATGGCTCTAGGTCGACATGGGAAAAGGTCGACATGATTCTAGGTCGAAAGGTCATTAGTTCGACAGGTCATTAGTTCGACAAGGTCATTAGTTCGACATTGTCTATGTCGACATTCACAAGGTCGACATGGGGTTTTTCACTGTTTTTTGAGCCAACATGTGCCGACAGGCGGTATTTCATGCCCTACCATCCACTAGGGCGTGGTGGGAGAATAAAATAGTGTGCCGAGCGTAGCGAGGCACCGTGCCCGACGCATTGCGAGCGCAGCGAGCGATGCGAGGGGATGCAGTGCACTTTAAACTGTGTCCATGTCGACTGTGTTGACATTCAGGTAAAAAAACAGTGAAAAACCCCATGTCGACCTTGTGAATGTCGACATAGACAATGTCGAACTAATGACCTTGTCGAACTAATGACCTGTCGAACTAATGACCTTTCGACCTAGAATCATGTCGACCTTTTCCCATGTCGACCTAGAGTCATGTCGACCTTTTAGCATGTCGACCTAATGGATTCGACCTAATGACTTTCTACCATAATGCAGTAGAACAAATGATCCCAACCCGTATAAATACTATCAGTGCCTGTAATACAATCTCCTGTTTAATAGAGGGTGTCTCACATACAGTGTTGTAATAATGGAATCGCAGTTGCAGCTTTTAAATATATATCAATATTCTGGAAAGTGTTACACAGTAGTTACTTTGTATATTTCTCCTGCTACACTGCTGTTCTTATGATGGTTTCTCGTTTCAACAGTGTTTGCTAGTAGACCACTTTATTGCAGAATATCATAGTGTGTTGTGTCTGGCAAAGGAACAGTGTTTCTACTCAGGAGAGAACCTGTATTAATCTCCCCTGGTGCGTATAGTTTTATATGGTGTTTAGACCTAATATAATGTCTGTCAAAGACGGATATGACCACCAGTGGGCATGAAGAAAGTTTTCTAATACACACAAGTTATAATTTGCTGCAGAGTTTAATCAGACTCCCTTCCGTCAATAATGATAAGTAATATGCTGTATTTGTCCATATTAAGACTAGCACAGAAGGATAATATTATCTGCCGCAAAGCCTAAACACTTTCCCTTCTGTTAGTGGTCTCTGGTATTATCCCAAGTCGTCCACATTACATGGAGACTGGGTGATGAGGACAGGCTGCGGGGTTACTTTGCAGGTTGATGCCGGAGCACTGTTATGTGTTCTCCAGTCCGTTACACACGCCACCCTCTGTTCCCTCTGCTGCAGCATGTGCCGGCGCGTATAAATGCGCTTCTCTCAGACTACACTGGTACCCCCGTGAGACACCTTTCTATATCAGGAGCATTCACACGTATTCTTTATGCCACACATTGGCTAAATAACAATGGTTACAGAGCTGAAGTGCCGATGCGCATTTCGCTCTGTTGGCTTTTTCAAGGCTTAACCTAGGTAACCTAGCTTATTGGCTGGCTGTTTATCACTCTCCATTTGGTACTTATGTAATATCTGGGCGCCCTATTTTTACATCGCATCACATCGCATGCAATATAGTGGCATACAATTCATGCAATGCGATTTTTAATTGTATAGTCACCCATGGGTGATTTCATACCCCCACTATCCAACTACGCATGGAGTTGATTTTATGTAATGTGGTGAGTGCAGCGAGCCACCGAGCCCAAAACGTGGCAAGCGCAGCGAGCCCCGCGAGGGGACGCAGAATACATGTAAAGTAATCCGCATCCCCTCGTGGGGCTTGCTGCGCTCGCCACACTATATAAAATAAACTCCATGCGTAGTTGGATAGTGGGGGTATGAAATCACCCATGGTTGACTATACAATTAAAAATCGGGTCTTTACAATGAAATATTGCATCGCATGCCTTAAGTAGTGGCATGCAATGAAAAAATCGGGCGCCCAGATAATACATAAGTACCCTCCATTTTATCACTTTTTAAAGCTTGATACACCTGGCCCTAAATCTGGTATAGATCTTCCCAGCTATATTAATGACAGTGACAGAAAGTAAGATCCTTTCAGTGCCTAAAAAGTGACTGAAAATAAAGTTTTAGGATGCGTTGGTATTGGATGAACTTGTATTATAGTTTTGTTGGCCTTTTATGTCAAACAGCTATTTACTGCAAGATGTTTGACATAAAAAAGAGGATATGTTTGCATATCCTCTTCTTACCAAAAAGTGAAACAAATACCCCCAACAAAAGGTATAGATGCATTTCATATATCCAAGTACATTTTAGTGTATTATACTGCACTCATCTCCGGCACTGTGCTGAAAGTTTTGAGTATTGGTGAATTAACAAAAAAACTATTCTGTATTCAGCAGACAATCCTGGGCTCCTAGTAACAAGACAACTATGACCACAACAACTACAGATGAATCAAAAAGGTATTTATTGTAAACATACACAAGTCTTGTGAGTAACTGTTCTCTAGTCAGATTTGGAGAATGACTGCTGCTTCCTCATAGCTTTATATTGCTTCCATATCCCTCTGCTTTGACTAAGACTGGATTAGTGAATTCCAGAGCACTTGGTTGCTGCTGAGGCGGCACATACCATTGCCCTGGCCAAAGCATGATTTGGGGACAAGCCTTCTTCGTGCACTTCCTGGACCTCACACGTGCCCACAGGAGCAGAGAGTAGAGGCTCTTTGGAGAAAGGTCCGTACTTGCCTCCCATCCAGAACATGTAGTGGCTAGGGGCCTTATTCTAGTTCACTCTTTCTGACAAAATCCTTCTTAGATGGACAAAACCATGTGCACTGCAGGTGGGGCAGATGTTACTTGTGCAGAGAGAATTAGATTTGGGTGGGGTTTTACTTCAAAGTGAGATCTATATTGCAGTGACCCTGCACAGAAAAATAACTCACCCAAATCTAATTCTCTCTGCACATTTTACATCTGCCCTCCTGCATTGCACATTGTTTTGTTATATTGGGCACTTCTTTTGCCCAAGCTGGCTTAATGGTAAATCTCACATCCACCTTGGGATGATGCCATTTATACTATTAAGTCAAACATTACAAATGATCAAAAAAATATTATTGGGATATTACTGTACATTGTGTTACCCACATAATATGATAGTGAGCACAATTCCATTGCTGTTTGTCTAGCTATCGTTCCGTGAAACAAGATTCATCGTGATTTTATCAGGAAAATAATGTAATCATGTGAAACCTAATCTGCTTAAGATCAATCTTCTCTGACTGAAACTGCATTCATTGATCAAATATTATTAGTCTCTAACAATTTTAGACATAAATAGAAATTGCTGGGATTAAGTATTCCTCTATATATGTATTCATGATATGGATCAAATGACAAGCATCTCCCTTCCCCCTTCCATACAATGGTTCCACTATGACACTGTCAGGTTTTTACGTTTTCTGTTTTACATAGCTCAACATTTGCTACTTGGTGTTTCTTTTAACATAGTGACCCAGCTAAAGTGCATGCTCTCAGAGCTGTCTGTGACCTTCCTGTAAGCGCAATCCACTCAGTAAATCTCCTCAGCACTTATAATATTCATATTTCACTCAGGGAATAGGAAATCCAGATGAGTTACTAACCATTAGATTTTTCCTGCTATTTATAGAATATTATATATAGTGCTTAGCAAGTGCTTTTCTCTAAAATAGGTACAGACGTGTTCTTAAGGCTCTTACAGTAGGTCCAGATGCACTAAGCTTCAAAAGTGATAAAGAGGTGTACCGGGCCTAGTTGTGGGCACCCTTCATTATTTTGCATACCTCTGACAGAGCTGTTGATACTCATATATTGCGCATCGCTCCTAGAGATGTTGGCATTTTTAGCGAATATTTTGCTCATCTCTCACAACATATTGGCACTCAAAGGGTTAATATACTGTATACATTGGTAACCATAATGGTGACTGGGAAAGCCTTTGTACAGTAGTAAAAATGTGTTATATTAAAAAAATGAGTCTGTGTATTGGAGAATCTATTGTTCGGATTATTTTTTATGAAAATAAATACTATGAATCATTGTTTGTACTGGACCTTTATTGTTTTCCTTGGCTTCATGCTCTGCATTCTTACCAGGGTTACAGAAGAAGGATGAATGCACATAGTGTTCCTTACGACTCTCATTATTATTGGTGTTTGTCATTTTGTGCCTGTAGTATAAATGGTCACAGTTATAAGCTGTGGTACATAAAAAAAATACTACAGTCAATTTATAAATAGTTGCTTACATAGGGGTTTACTCAGGGACGGACTGGGCCTCCAAGTCATACCTGGCATTTGTGCAGACACACAAGGAGTCCAGCAGCTCTCTATGTGCTCTGAACGGGAGGCGGTGCTGCCACTGCTGGATGGACAAATGGGCTCACCTGGCCATTGGCCCTTCTGACCAGTCCAGCCTTGTGTTTACTGCAATTGTGTTTACTGCAAAAAGCTTTTTTAAGTATTAACAAAATGGGAGTAGTTGCATGTATTTGCAGATCTATATTAAGCTATCCACCACTTTCAAGGTACATTTGCTAATGGGATGGTTCTAAATGTAAATAAGGACTACTACATGGGGTTCTTTGATAGCCACATCTGTTTTTCATGTATTTAAGGCTTACTTGGGCGCAGCTATGGAGACCTTGGGGTTTCTGCTTCAGTATACAGCTGGAATGTCCATTGATTATTATTTGTTTTAATTATTTAGAGTTAGGGTAGTGTTAGACTTAGGGGGCCAAATGTAATAGGGTGAGAGTTTCAGAAAGTGAGATATTTTGGGAGAGTTTTCCTATTTTTTTTTAAGCAGCAATCAATTACATGGCAAAATCAACCTGGTTTTGCAGTGTAATTAATTGCTGCTTAAAAAAATAATAGGAAAACCAGGGTTTGGTTATTATTCAGGGTAAGAGATAGGCTGTGGTTAGGGATACTTACCTTAGCATTGCAAAACAGAATGGTCGACATGACGATTGTGCACATTTACAATGTTCACTCGCAGAGGCAAATTCCTTCTCAAATGGACAAAACCATGTGCACTGCAGGGGGGCAGATGTAACGTGCAGATAGAATTAGATTTGGGTGGGGTTTTACTTCAAATTGAGATTATATCGCAGTGTAAATATAAAGCAGTCAGTATTTTTCCTGCACATGTTACATCTCCCCCCCCCCTGCAGCAAACATGGTTTTGTCCATTTGAGAAGGAATTTGCCCTTGCGTGTGAACCAGAATAACCCCCACAGTTCATTGGCTGGTGCATTATCGCCTTTCACTTTATCTCCAGTTTATCTCTTCTCCGGGCTTAATCTGCCCCATGATCTCTTACACAAAGATTGCATTCCCTATGTATTTCTCTTAAAACAATACAAGAATGTCTACATGTGTCTTTTGTGTATACAGTATGCCGGTTTACAAGAGTCATAACAGGCCATGTTTTCTGGATTTCTTTAACCAATCACAGGTACTGCAAGTCAATCTATTTTGCAGGGTCATTAAATATGCCACCAGTTTACACAGATAGAAGTACTGAAAACATGATCTGGGGCTACTTGAGGACTAGCATTGTGTAGCACTGGTATACAATATTCTATAAAGTTCAAAATTTGGTTCACTTGCGCTGGTTTGATATAAAGGGAGGGAAAAGGCAGCTCTAATTTATTTGTGGTATTTAGGCAAAATATTTTTTAAGAGAGCTGATTTTGAAGACAATTAAGTGAGACGGAGCCGCCACTTGTTGTGAAGGCGGCTGGGAGACTCAGGCAGCGATCGGCTGGATGGACAAACCGCTGTTGTGGGAGGCGGCTGGGAGACTCGGGCAGCGTCCAGTCTTTGCCTGTCAGGTTGATTGGTGCAGCGGGTCCCCGGTGACATATGATATTCGCCAGTTTCAGGCTGGTCATCGGCTGGGGGAATTTTCTAAGGGTCTCTGTGTATCTGCAGCTTGAGCTACGCGTCTTGACAAAGTACTTACTATACTATATATATATATATATATATACTATACTTATATGTATTAGAAATACTCTGCAGTCTCTGCAAATTCCCCGGAAAAGAGCTTAAACATTTGTTGCCTTGTTTTATCATTATTAAATTTTTTTATTTTTTTATTTTTATACTTTTATTTATTTTCATTTTGATCATTTATTTTATTTCATTCATTTCATCCTTTATATATTTCTGCACCGCTAATTTCTTTCTTCTTTCTTATATTACCCTCAAATTCAGCACTGTAAAAAATCTTTTGCCTGAATACAATATTCTATGGTAAACCATCTTAGATATTACACTATAGAGATTTAAAGGACATGTTTTTATTAGATCATTTATTAAACTATCAGAAACATCTGATTATTTGTTATTAATTATCTTGTTGTCATAAGTGAAATAATGTTTTGGTGAGGTTATTGTTTTTTTCTATTAAAATAAAGTTCTTAAATGCAATGTTATGATGAATGCTTAAAATGCAATCGTAACACTTATCAAATTCATTTTTTTCTTTAAAAAAAAAGAAAATCTTGGGGTCCAACAAGCAGGAATGTCACCACTTCCACCACCACAACAACAACTGAAGATAAGCAGTAAGACAAAAATAATGCATCATATAATACAAGTTAAAAAGTTTAACACTTGTATATTAATTGGTTAGCTGTATATATCTTCTTTACATTTCATATTGAACCGGTGAACTAATCGGTATGTAAATATTTCCTAAATATTTACATTAGAATTACAATACTTGTTTTGATCTACAGAAATCACGGGACAATTTTTTTACTAAATGTTGTTTCCAAGTTTTACAATGAATGATTCCCAGAATGGGCCTTATTCAGACATGATCACAGTTCAAATTTGTTCTCAAAATGGGAAAAATCATGTTGCAAATGTAACATGTGCAGGGAGTTATATTTTTGTGAGGTATGTTTCTGTGCAGAGAAAATACTGGCTGCATTATTTTTACATTACAATTGAAATTTCAGTTTGAACACACCCCACTCAAATCTAACCCTCTCTGCAGAAGCGGAACAAGTGAGTTGTGGACCCAGGTGCAAAAATATGGTTTACTCCCCCCCCAAAACACACACACAAAAAATGCATAGTGTATTTTTGTTATGTTTACTTCAAATTTAAAGCCCATTACACATTATGCCACACACTGTCGTGCCCATTACACATTATACCGCACACCATAATGTCCATTACACATGCCACACACCATATTGCTCATTACACTTGATTCCACACACCATATTGCCTATCACATATTATGTACTTACCTACCTGCTAGTTGCCAG
The DNA here is from genome assembly GCF_055691185.1 of Crinia signifera. Lineage (NCBI taxonomy): Eukaryota > Metazoa > Chordata > Amphibia > Anura > Myobatrachidae > Crinia > Crinia signifera. Next base: position 294,168,480 of record NC_139218.1, on the reverse strand, counting down.
CAGTTATATGCTCAATGCCAGGGTTTCCATGCTCCTTGCCAGGGGGTTACATGCTTCTTGTCACTGGGGATTACATGCTCATTGCCACAGGGAATACATGCTCATTGTCCGGGGATTACATACTCATTGTGCCAATGCTTCCGGAATCTGCACTTCAGCAGGGCATAGCCGGCAGAAGGAAGCACCTCTCTGGCTTGACAGCCCACCGCGCTTATCGGGATCCACTGGCTCTATACGCATATAATACCTGCAGTAACAGCATTGCTTACACAATACCAGCAGAAGAAGCACTGCTTCCATGTATAATGCCCCACAGAATGCCCCCAGTAGTGCCAATTACATATATAATGCACCCCCATAGTGCCAAATCCATAATGCCCCCCTGTAGTGCCACATCCATAATGCCCCCCATAGTGACACATCCATAATGCTCCCCTCAGTGACACACACATAATGTCCCCCATCGTTCCCCTGCAGTGCCCCAGACATAATGCCCCATGCAGGGCCACATCCATAATGCCCCCCCGGAGTGCCACACCCATAATGCCCCCTGTAGTGCCACACCCATAATGCCCCATAGTGCTAAATCCCTAATGCCCCCGATAGTGCCACATCCATAATGCCCCCCACAGTGCCACACACATAATGCTCCTGGCAGTGCCACATCCATAATCCCCCCCGCCCGCAGTGCCACATCCATAATTCCCCCCTCGCAGTGCCACCTCCATAATGCCCCCCCCCCATAGTGCCACATCCCTCTGCCAGGCGGAGGGGGATGGAGCTCGTGCGGCCAGACAGGGACAGAGCTGCTGGCAGTAAGTAAGCAGTACCTCCCGGATGGCAATTGCAGCCACACTTAAACAATAAAAAAGCGGGCCCCATTAATTGCTTGGGCCTTGGTGCACTGCACCGGCTGCATTGGCAGTAGTTCCGCCCCTGTTTCATGTTACATTTGCCCAACCTGCAGTGCATCAAGGTTTTCCCCATTGTGAGAACAAATTTGCCCTGCGATCAAGCATGAATTAGGCCCTATATGCAGGTCTGAAGCTACATGGAATGAATTTATATTGGTGCCCTATTTTAATGCTTTTTGCAATAAATATTCTGCCATTGAAAGAAACTACCAGTAAATTTACATTTTCAGCTTTAATGTGTTAAAACAAGTATTAAACATTTCAGCCAATTATAACAAGTTCCATAACAAGCCACATTTGTAATTTACTGTGTTTTCTGGCTTTGTACATTCAGTCACTGGTAATTTATGCTCCTCAGTTGTTATTGGTTGTAAAATTATATTATTTCAATATTTAAACCAAAAATATATTTTAATTGTAGACACAGTAATGATGATGGACATGGGATCAGGATAACTCCCAAACAATGTCTAGGTAGACAGTCAATATGTCGACACCAAAAGGTTGACATTCAAAAGGTCAATATTGACTAAAGGTCGACTTTCAAAAGCTCAACAGTCAAAAGGTTGATATTGACAAAAGGTCGACAGTTAAAAGGTCAATATTTACAAAAGGTTGACAGTTAAAATGTCGATATTGATAAAGGCCAACACAAGCAATGTCGACATGGAAAAGGTTGAAGATTTTTTTCATGGTTTTATTCAATTTTGTGGGACTTTTCATGCTTTACAATCCACATGGACTCCGAATGGGCATGGTAAAGTGTGCCAAGTGCCGCACAAAGAACTGTCCCATGAAAATTGGGACAGTTGGGAGGTATGTATATCTAGGCTTACCATACTATCCCTTTAAACTGGGACACGCATAAATTACACAGGTTCTGTGGCTGGCTTAATTCAGGCCTGTATTTCACTGGTATTTAGGGCCTTATTCAGATCTGAGCTCAGTACAAATGTGTTTGGAAATTGGGCAAAACCATGCTGCACTGCAGGTGGGGCAGATGTAACATGTATAGAGAGAGTTAGATTTGTGTGAGTTATTTTGTTTCTGTGCAAGGTAAATACTGGCTGCATTATTTTTACACTGCAATTTAGATTTCAGTTTCAGCACACGACACCCAAATTTAACTCTCACTGCACAGGTTACATCTGCCCCACCTGCACTGCACATGGTTTTGCCCATTTTCCAAACAAATTTGTACTGAGCTCAGATCTGAATAAGGCCCTATGTCTTCATTCTAGCACCCTGCTTCTTGTAAAATCCTTGCAGTTCCTCCTTCCTGCCTGGGGTGTCACCCCAGGCAGGAAGGAGGGGCTACAAGGATTTTACAAGGAGCAGGGTGCTAGAATGAAGACTAGTATTAAGGGGTACTATGGTAAGCCTGCACAGCACATAAAGGCAGAGCACCTTGGGCTTTCAGCCTCATCATTACTAGTAGGGCTCCTGACATCTTATGAGCACCCAGCTCTGCTTCGGCTGCTTAGTGTATACCTCAGTTCTACTTCTTTCCTTTATCCAGTACTGTTTGTTGTGGTGGCGCTTTATATAGACAAGTAAATCAGACTTTAACCTCTTCACACATCTATACACAGCTGTGGAATCATATGTAATAGTAACATTTGCAGTCACAGTCATGAGAAGCTGATGGTAATTGAGGAAAATGAATACAAATAACAGCTGTCACTACTATAAATACCTGTTTTGTATTGTAATGCCTAAATGTCTTCTTTGTAGTGCTAATGTGTCCTCGTGCCAGCTACTGTATGATTGTGTTTGTCGCATACAGAGTCATTTATAGAGCGTCTCTACAAATCACACTGTAATTGTGTCTACCAGATAGTCATGTCAGTTTCTTACTTGTCAACAGGGTTGTTCCAGGCATACCAGAAGGACAGAAAATGTAAGCTTTGCTTATTACGTAAAATGTTTTATATTTACATCACCAGGGACGGACTGGGATTGATTTTCAGCCCTAGCATTTTGTTTGCAAAAGCTCCTTCATCATTCTTCAAGTCAGGCACGAAGGGAAGGGGATGGGCAAATTGAGAGCTGGGATTTGCACTGCGCACGGCCATCTCAGATCTCTATGTAACCAGAATGGCCATTGGCCCCTCTGGCATTTGCCAGATGTACCAGATGACCAGTGCAGCTCTGAACACCAGCATTGATTTACAAACCGCTACAGAACTCTGCAGTGCTGACCAGGCAGTATTACAAAGATATTAAACAAAAAAGTCAGTGAGTCTGGAATTTTTAACATGCAGGATTCACTGACCCCCAGATAAATCGACCTCTGAAAATTGTGGAGTTGCCAGGTAGATGTATGGCCTGCATTACTCTCAGACAGGGCCAGTGCAAGTTTTTCGGCACCCTAGTCAAAATGTCAGTGTACTGTTTGCACCATCACCCACATACCAATACCTCAGGTGAAAGTGTGGACGTGGTGTCTGAGAAAGTCACCACCTTCTGTTTGCATTAAATTGCCACAATGACGCTTAGCTTTGTGATAAACACAGGGGCACCCTCAGTTTCAGGAACACCTAGGTAGCTGCCTTATGCACCTTTGCAAACTGCAACTGGCAATCATTATATTAGAGCAGGGGTGGCCAAAACGGTCCTCAAGATCTACCACCGGTCCATCTAGCTGGTGCACAGCTGCAGTCATTACCAACTGTCACATTTTAAACATGCTGCATTCATTCCTACTATAGATCCACAGGTTGCCTGAAAAACATGAACAGTTGGTAGATCTTAAAGGACAGGTTTAGCCACCCATGTATTAGAGGGTATGCATTGGGTATGTTCGTAATTATATACACCCTGGTTTTATTGTAATTTTTTATATTTTAAATAGTAAGGAATTTTTGGGGATAGGGGCATGTTAACATTAGCTGACAAAACATGCATGTTTATTGGTATTTGCTTTATTATCTAATAGCACCATTTATTCATCGGATACCAGGAACACAGATAAGCCAACCAGAACCAACTTTATTGATAGTGCAAGATCCAGGTAATTATTTACTGTTGTTATGGATTGTGTAATACATTATATTATCAATGCGAATAAATGCAGTGATCTGACAAAATGAAAGAACATGGTTTTCTCAGGGCCGGCGCCACCACTAGGCAAATCTAGGCATTTGCCTAGGGCGCCGGCCACTGGAGGGCGGCATTTCACACCCCCCCCCGTGCCCCGGGGGTACCTGTCCTGCGGCTGTGTATATAAAGCTTGCGGCGGCGGCAGCGGGGGGTCCCTGCAGTCAAGAAATAACGAGCGCTATCCGCCTGGCTACGCGGAAGCGCTTCTGTTGTGGAAACACTGGCCGCACACTGATTGGCTGAGATTCAGCCAATCAGCGTGCGCCGTGCGGCCAGTGTTTTCACAACAGAAGCGCTTCCGCGTAGCCAGGCTCGTTATTTCTTGACTGCAGGGACCCCCCGCTGCCGCCGCCGCAAGCTTTATATACACAGCCGCAGGACAGGTACACCCCCCCCCGGCACCGGGGCGCCCCCACCCCGACTCGCCTGGGGCGCTCCGGTGCCTTGCACCGGCCCTAGGTTTTCTATCATATAATAAATATGGCACTACTGTGGGAAATTCTGTCACTGCTGAAAGTAGTAAATGGAAGATGTGCACATTATCCACACTGTGTTGGGGGCTGGCAGTGCCCCACAACATCCCTCTGTCCATGGGACGCTGCAACCTGTTTGTGGGACAGTGCCCAATAAGCGGAACTGCTTTGATGAAATCGGGACCATGTTGGGGGGGGGGGGGGGGGTTATAGAATTTTTTTAGAGAGCCAGTGCAGGCAGAAATGACAAATCTTATTATCTCTGCTTTTCATATTTGATATGTAGTAAAGCTAGAATTTTGTTTGCGTGTAATAAAACATACATACTTGCGTGCATATTAGGCATTTGTCACAGACAAATATAAAACCCTCCAATAATTAATAAGGAAACGAACAAGGCCATAACAACAAGCAGCATTTTGCATAGGGAATTGTGAATGAAGTATCATCAGTAGTGCCAGCCATAACAAACTGCATACATTTAATATGGAGTTATCAAGCAAGTGGGCACACAAGATAACAGCAGCCCATGTGTGGAAATATGTGGGTTAATATTACTTCTGTTATTTAAGGCTCCATTCACTGAAAGAGAAAGACATTTACATTTTGTAGGTTGCTATGGTAACTGCTCACCCGTTCAATTACACACTGGTTAACTACAACATTACTGCTGTAAGCAATATATTGCTAATTGTTAAATTGTAAAAAAAATAAAAAAAAAAGCAGTACAAATCATTTGAATGCAATTTAAATAAGCAATGTATTATCTGCGGCTGTATTATCCATGGCTATGTTTTTCATGAGATTAAACAGTGTATTGTGTTTTTTTAGATTTGAAAAAATGGACCCAAAGCCTAGTCCACCCACTTCTCCAGTAGCGAAGAGTGACACCAGGTAAAATATTCACTTAAGTACTGTACCTAGAATGTACATTTTCAAATACCATTCTGTATTGATTTCCACCTTGATATTTATTATAATAATAAGAAATAGACTTCGACACAAGAATAGCTTTTAACACCATTGTACTAAGCTATTTAAAGCTCACCCTGTTCCTTTTATAAATGTGTTCCAGCAGTGGAGTAAGTTCGTCCCAGTTGCCCGGAGGCAAGATAAATATTGGTGCCCCCCCTCCCCAACACACACACCATCTTATATAAATATATGTATGCATGTTATGGATATTATGTTTAGAATAAAGAGAGTGTGGCATCTATGGTCCTGCTAGGAGGAGGGGTCAGCCACAGAAGCGATATCAACGGCTTTCAATTAAGTAATTCAAACTCACAGGGGAGGAGGGGTGCCCCCTTGGGAGCAGGAGCCCGGCGGCAGATGACTCCATTGCCTCCCAGAGTTCTGCCTCTGGGTTCTGCCTCTGTGTTCCAGACTTAACATGATCAATATATGAGATTTAATTCTAATACAGAGGAATGTGAATGAGTTTTATACATAAAGTAAAACAATGTGCGACACTTTATGTTATAGTTCAAAGATGGTGTTTTTCTATAGGGTGGTATTTACACATTACAGATACAGATACATAAAAAATAATTTGTAATACTAGCAACACAATAATTAGTAGTACAACAAAGATTAGTTAGTGTTAGTAACAGGTGACAAGTATTTATAAAAATTATAGCGATGACAAGGTCCTGTTAATATCTTTAATGATGGTTTGCTATTAATAAATTAATCAGCTTAATTGGCCAGATGTAATATCCTTTTTTTTTTAAATACCTTTTTAGAATTCAAAATGTTGATGAAAAACCAAAGCTGCCTCCACGATCACCTATTTCCAAGACTGATGACCGGTAATGTAACTTAATTTTCTCATGTTCCTCTCAATAATCATTATTTCATATGTTATCGACTTAATGGGATCTCTGTTTTTTATTATCTATCTATCTATCTATCTATCTATCTATCTCTATTTTGGACTAGAATTAAAATGAGAGTTTTATGGCCGGAATCAACTTTAGGCTGTGTATTATATTATAGGAGGAACCTATGTAAAAAAACAGCATTGCCAGAGGCTGGCATTAATCTTTACTGGGTGCATAGTACTTGATGGGTTCTCAAACACCACGCTTTTATTGGCTATTTGCCAGTTACTGTTAGTGTTACCTTTTACATTTTATCAGTAGTGTTTGTGATTAAGAATAAAGAAAATAAGCCTGAAAAAGAAATGGTCATTTTGTCATATACTGTATGGAAGTGGACAAAGAGGCTGCATTGTATGCTGGAGTGCTTATTGTATGCTTGCTTTAATACACTTCCTAAGCAATTTCTTAAGTGGGTACTACAAAAGTGGATTATTACATTTGAATAAACATAAAATAATATCTTTATTCAAGGGCTCCTTACTCTACTAAACCGGTTGTTCCAGACACTGGAGACAGAAGAAGTGCTGTGGAAAGAAAGCAGAGGTACAGTAGGCATGGCTGTAGATGAATGTGTAAATTAATACAGGTTATATGTATCAGTGAGAAACCTGCTGAGTTCTATGTGTGCTAATGTGAAACTAACCCAGAATCCTCTTGGTTTAAATGATGTAAAACAAATCGTCACAGTACTCCTTC